>NC_053155.1:198231900-198606067 GCF_016835505.1 Polypterus senegalus
CAACTTAATGGTCTTTCACAATCAATGAATGGAGGTGAGGCAAACATGTTACCTGTCCACTGTGCATAATATACTGGACTTTATGGCTGAGGCTCTTACAATGCAGCTAGCATAGAAACTTACAAAATACACCCTATAATTTCATTCAGATTAGTGTCTTGCACTTCATCATTCACAAGAAAAAAAAAAATGACGTTAGCAGCAGAGGTCGCCTCTATCATTTTCGTGGAAGCAAGCCTATATAGAGGTGTGCTGCCGCTAAACTTATTGCCAATCTGCAAACAATTTCAGCATGCAACAGATGATATCCATTAGTAGCCAATGGCCTTTTTTCACTTACTCTGTCTGAGCTGAGCAGTTCTTCCTGATGCTTGCCGCCGAGTGTGAGACTTGGTAGTTCCTTCTTTCTATTTGCAGCAGAAATTGGAATTAAAGTCTCTCTCTCTCTCTCTCTCTCTCTCTCTTTCTTTCTCTCGCTCTCTGTCTGTGTGTCTCTCTCTTTTCATGCCTGCTCCTCCTCCCCTTTTTCCCCCACACATCCATAGACCAGTCCCATCTGAGAAGGATCTGAGCAGTTGTCAGCATTTCATTCCTGTGCTGTAAGACAAAGACAAGAAAAATCAGTCCATACAAGTTTCTGGCAGAGAGCTGTGAGCTGCATTCTTCGCCGTTTAATCAGTAAACAATCTTAAAGTGGCAGTTACAGTACCAGTTTGCAGCTCAGTCACTCAATAGTCCATGCCCAAGTCAGTTTCTTTTTCACAGCTCATTCATTGTCTTTCTGCGAGAGGAGGCCGAGCCCACAGATAACGTTATCACAAGCCACTGAGCTGTGCTCGACTGAGACTGGTCCTAGCTCAGCTTAAGGAGTAAAAGCTCCAGGCAAGTCACACAGGAGACAGATACCGGGAGTTCTTATAAGAGAGCCCGCCAAGGGGCTGGCCAATTGCACGCTACTTGTCACGAGGGGGGCTGGCTCTTATTACTTCTGAATTGAGAGGTTAGAGAAAGGCCATCCATTCAAAAAAAAAAGCATGCAACACATATGAAAACGCCTAGGCCGTGCCTTTAGTCTCCTTAAAAGCAGGAAACTCCCCTGCCTAAAAACTGAGGTGACTCCAAGGAAAGGGGAAACAAGCATCAGCCACGTAAAGTGTGTGCCCTTTAATATTGTCATAATTTCTAATTGAAAAGTAAAAAAAAGAAACTATACAAATAGTGAAATATAAAATGGAAAAAATAATTATAACACAGTTACACCATTTCACTGAGCAGAATTAAACATTTTCTGAAAATTAGGAGTTTGTTTTTTTTTTTTTAGGCATTTATGGTATCCATACAGATATGTTAAAACATGATTAGCACAGCTTGGCATTTCAGACAAGTAAACACAGGTTTACGTCTTAGAGGCTTTACGGCGAGTAATGAGAAAACGAAAGGGAAATGAAAGAGACGATTTTAAATGGGGGTTTCTCCAACACAGGAGGGCCCCTCAGAATTTCTTTCTTCTCCTGAGAACGGCACACAGAATAAAGTGTCTACTATCATGAGTTACTCAGTAGATTAATTACAAAATAAACAGTTTATATTGTGATTAAACTGCTAAGCATCTGACCATTATATCAGGTGTTTTCTTTCTAGGCAGACACAATTTTCTTTTTTTTTTTTACCTGATATTCTACTTTCCCTGAAAAGAATAAGGCAGTAGCTGTTATAGCAGGAGTTAAAACAACAAAATCATGAAAAGTTACATACTGTATATGTGGGTAGTGAAGGTCACAAACAGACTTCTCAGTTATGTAGTTCAACAGATTACACTTCAGAGGTAAGCAGCACTGGGGAAGACACCAGAATGAATTAGGTACTGGCTAGCCAAATAAGCCATCTAACCGCAATGGACTCCTCATTTCTGTAAACCTTCTTATGTTCTTATAGTACATCACTTTAGGCTGGAAATAAGACACTCACTCCTATACTCAGGTAATTCCTTTTAATATTATGAATTTGTACTTCACACCGCAATTAAACACAAACTTCTGGCGATTCAAAGTAACCAAGGAGATCATTTTTATGGCTTCAAAGCAGCTTAAATAATGGGTTAAAGTGAGTTACATATTATTGAAGTGCAGTGAGAGTGTTAAATTATGTTATATTCAATTGCTTTGCATTATAAATATGCTAAATCTAGCAGTCTGTGTATTTTCTAATGCTCACCTATCAACTACATGTGCTGTTATTTATTATGCGGAAGAGTATTTTGATTACTGAGTTTATATCATATTATGTCTAACTTTAATTTCCTTCATGGGACAATAAATGCTGAATTAAACTAACACCTATCAATACACTTTTAATGATTTACCTCTTAGTACATACTTTACTATCTATCTATCTATCTATCTATCTAATACTCATCTTCCTACAGATTTACTATTCATCTATTTATACTCACCTTCCTATATCTCTTTCTCATTAATCATTCTATCTCTGTCTATTAATAGACAATTCTCCTTAATCTACTAACAATCATTACTTATCTAGTTACCTGTCATTGCTCACGTTATCTGCTTCTGTCTTAATAATAACCGATCTCTGTTGTTCTCTATATTATACTGAAGTGTTACACTAAATATGCTAACATGTACTGAAGATACGAAGTTTGGTGGTTTAGTGGGCGCATTGTTTACATTTCCAGTTATTTGGACACTGTATATATACACTTGTGGGGATTGGCTGGTTAAATCTGACATTTATATGCATAATATAAAGCATCATCATAAAAGATTTTCTTAGTGTATCACAGGGCTAATAATCTTCCATAAACAATATGACAATGCTTTAGCAATTAATGTGGTCTGATTGTTATCTTCAGCAGACAGGGTGCTAGTGGGCTAAATACATGTTTTCGATTTTACTTAACACTTTACTTAATTTTACTTAACGTTAGATTTCATCAAGATAACAGGTTACATTTTGGATCACCACAATACAGGGATGAGACTGATGATCTCCAGAGACGGGTCATGCCATAGACTATACCGACAATTGTTAAAATCACAGATGTTTTGAAGGTTAAATGTTAAGCCGTCTCAAGGTGATGCACCAGAAGGGTCATCTACAGCAATAGATGCACTGGTGCGGCCTCTTATAGTCCTAAAAGGTTTTAGAAGAGAACTATATGAACAGACATGCTAAATCTGGACAGCCTGAAAAACAAGATGAAGGAAAACATAAGAGAAGCATGTAGATTCCATTAGGAAAGTTTGTCTTTCAGAAGGCTTGGAGCAGCACCAAGAGTAATAGGATAAGCATGAAGGAAAAACACATTTAGGGCAAAGTAAAGGTAAATGTCTTTAAACACTTGTGGACTGTTAAGCTCTGAAATGTACTGCTGGGACCCAGTCATTGAGTGGGAATATTGGAATGATTTAAAAAGTAACTGATAGCATACAGTAGAATAACTGGACAGCTTTTCTTTTCTTTCATTTTGGTGATGACTGCAGCACACCTATTGGATCAAGCGTAGAAAAAGAATGAACCTTGTAGTTCAAATGGTATTGTTCTGTATTGAATTTCTTGCATATGAAGATTATGCCTGTTTTTACATTATTGTTTATGTAATATACTGCACAAGTTAGGAATGACAAATGTTCATTAATTTGGTAGATACAGTGAATCTGTTTCTGAAAAAAAAAAATTCCCAAAAACACAAATTCAGCCTCCATATTCCAAAGACATGTATGCTAGGTTCGTTGAGGGAAAGAAAACACTACTGAATGTGCCAACAGCTCTGGCATTACATTTGTACCTTTTCGTTAAATAAACTCTTTTGTTGCGCATAGTCTTCATTTGTTTTCTGAGGCATGTTTGTGCACCTGCTATTCTTTAGCAATGAACTACCTCTTGTAAGTTCTCTGTGGCAGTGGCTCCACACTTTGATTTCTGTCCTTTATATTCTTCGTGGTTTGCCTTTTAGATATCTTTGAATTTTTCAATGCAACTGAAGTAAGATAATTGTGTGTGTGAACCTTAACTAACAGCAAGAACGAGCTTATTAAAGGCAGAAAATTGTGCAGTCTGCTTGGGAGTCTAACAACTGAGAAATTACTGTAAGGATCATACCTGTAGCAGGCTAAAGAACTTCCATAGAGCATATTTAGTAGAAATAAATAAATGTTATAGGTTTGGCTGTGATGTTTGATCAATACACAACAAACACTCAACATAACATAATAGGAAAAAAAAATTATTCAAAATAAGTGTAGGTATACTAATATGAATATTTGCTGTATTAGGATGCAGGAAGAAGATGGACTATCCCAAAAACCTGAGGACAATGTATTAGCTTCACACTGACAGTGACTGGACCATAAATCAAATGTAGAGCCATGCACTGGCAACACTGTGTTAATCTCTTTAGTTGCACTTCTTTTTATTTTGAATATTTCTGTCCATCTTCTTTTGTTGCTGGAAACAGCACCACAACAAGTAGCTAAGATGAAATCTTTATAGTCAGCCACTCTGCTGCCGATTCTTAGCGGCTGTAAAAAGCACACAGTTTTGGCCAGCCACTTAGGAATCATTACTTTAACAAAGTCTGACACAGAGCACAAAGTGATGGAGGTGGATAAATTTGGGCTGGGAGCTGAATCATATTTTGAATGTGTCACAGAGCAATTCTGAGGTTCTTTTAATGGATGAATATTTTCTTTTCCCCCTCCAGTGCATAAAAGAAGCAAGATGTGGTTTGCTACACTGATGATTCACAACAGTCCAAGTTAAATACCATCTTTGTTTTTTACGCAAATAGGGTTGGAATATTGAATAAAATGCACACAAGATTGTACTTAATTTAGTAAAACTAACATGTCTGTTTTTATAAATATTTGTGTACCGCACTAAAATGAAGAATGACTTGATTGCATCCAAGTTCAAAGACTAGCTATCAGGTAACTCTGTGAAATTCTGATCACATCAGATGCAAGAAAGCTGTAGTAAGTGTGTTTGTTGTGCCTGTAATGCCATTATTAGCTGCTCCTCTTACCCTCTCTCCTTAAAATCCATTACATTTTGCTAAACCTGCAAACTCTGTGCCTTCTCCTCAACCTTCATTACAGGTACATTTTTTTATATGTGCTAACTCACTCTCAAGGTGATGCTGGTGTCCAAACTCAGTCACCAACAATGGACGCATTGAATGAGACACCAGTCGTTCACAGCCCTGTCATTGTTCAATGTGAAATTTTTAACTTGCAACAGGAAATTTGCAAATGAGAAACTATGGTTTTGATTTAGCAAGTAAGGTAGCCAAAAGTGGTGCTTAATTTGCTTTAACTTCTTAAAACCATAGTCAAGTGCTGAAGCCTAGTGTGAAGAAAAGCAGTCTTGAAATGGCAGAATCACATGTTTGAGACCCTACTCACTATGTTACCATATAATCCTGAACAAGTGAAATTTAAAACATATAATGTCTTTATAGGATGTGCTGGAATCTTAACACAAGCTGTACTTGGATAGCCTTTAACAAAATAGAGAATTCACATTAAGTGAACTTCAGACACAAAAACACACAAAGCAGTCCATTTATATCGAACTCTAAAAGTCTGTGGTCCATCATTTGCTGAATCTGTCCAACCTGATGTACAGTATATGGTGGCTAGCACTACCGGCTGCAAGGCAACAATTAAGAACGGACAAGGCATCAATGAGAATAATGCATAAGATAATAATGTTTCAAAAAATACATATTTAAAATCTAAGAACAGTCAAATTGCACCCTCAAGCATGCCAAAACTACACAACAAGAAAAGAAAAAATGTAAAAAAAATGTAATCAGATAAAGAGAGCACAAGTCTGCAGTCTTGATGTACTTCCCATCTGTAGTGTTTCTAACATTTTTTCCACAAGACCTACTTTTGCAAACAGCATTACATCCTTGCCAGACATCGACTGCCTCAATTCTTTCACATGCCTGTCAAGAAAAGGACTGATTACTGACCAGCCATTCGATCAAAGCCAACACAAGTATGGTGGTACCAACACCAGGGACACCTTTACCGGTCTCTAATTTTATTGAAAGTGAAAAAAAAATCGTACTTTTAAGTTATTGATACCTTGACCCTGAAAATACATCCACATAAACCAAATCTGCATTTTAAAAATTAATATGCATGTCAGACTTGCACAATATAAAGTAAAAAACATCAATCTGTCAGACATATGGTCAAATACCATGCCGCACATCCTGTCATTATATAATTACACAGTTAAGGGAAACAGTATTTGTTTGCTAAGTGGGAGGAGTGGGTGATGTGGAGACAGTTCCAACAGGCTTGCCTCATTTGAATATTTATTTTCCAAAATGTGAGAAATAGTAAGCTAAACAGTTGTCAGCATCGTACAGCTTGCTTGCTTTTTTTAACTATTTCACGGCAGCTGGTAGGCTTTTCAATGCAGGAATTACAAGCCTGCAGTTTTATGACATAAAAAGGTCCCTTAGTGCTCATTACCTATGTGTGAGTGTGTTACAGCTTGTGCATGGGGGTGGCTGTAGTGTCTGTTCCCGCAACACACACACACACACACACACACACACACACACAGAGTGCCTCCTCAGAAAATTCAGAGGTTTCCCTTACAAGACAAGGACATTCTTCGCATTCCATAGAGTTAAGTTGTGTTTAAAAAAGTGTTGCCTAAAATTAAGCTCAAATTAGAACAAGCTGCAACACCCGGTGACGAGTAATTATAACTGTTGCCAGGGCATTTATACAAGTGACTCCTGAAGATTTTAGCGAAGCAAATCTTACATTTACTTTCTGTACAGCAAATATGTGCACGCTGATAATGAGATGTTTCGAAATGTTATACATTTGACCATTTTGCAAGACTGCAATGGAATGAATCTTGCAATGAAGGGGCAGAACTAATTTAAACACTTACCTAATCACACAATTTTTATCTAATAGGTTTGTATTTTTTCTATAGTTTACTATGGTCTTGTCTTTGTCAGAATGATTTTCTCCTTTCCCACCATATTAATGCTTGGGAATATTTAATAGTAACTGTATCAAGTACTGGCTGAGCTACCTCACTTATTCAGAGAATCTGATACACTTACTAAATTTAAAACTAGAAGGAATCCTTATCATCCCCTGTGATCCTGAATTGGTGTGAACCGGTCGAGGATGTTATGAAAAATGCTCGTCCACTTTTGATTCAACCTATCCTATACATTTATTAGCAGGTACTCTCTTGAACTGCTATATTTTTTTTATCTTATTTTCTCTGTGATTCTGTTTAATCTGCTTTAATTGTGCATCATTGTTATTAAATCTTGTTCGCAAGCAAGCAGTCAATATAATTTGTGATATCTCTATCTGCAAAAAATAGTTAAGAATCTTTCCACTAATCCTCTTTAGGTTTAATGTTAAAAATTGTGTATCTGCCTACAGGGCATGCAATCTTTGGATACCAGACAACACCCTCTTGTAATGTCTCACAACAAAGCTCTCAGTTATGCCTTAATCAGCCGCAGCACCTGTATTAAGTGTGTTTAGCTCAGGTCAGGGTGGCACGGTGGCGCAGTGGGCAGCGCTGCTGCCTCGCAGTTAGAAGACCCATGTTTGCTTCCCAGGTCCTCCTTGCGTAGAGTTTGCCTGTTCTCCGTGGATTTCCTCCGGATGCTCCGGTTTCCTCCCACAGTCCAAAGACACGCAGGTTAGGTGCATTGGCAGTTCTAAATTGCCTCTAGTGTGTGCTTGGTGTGTGGGAGTGCGTGCCCTACATTGGGCTGGCGCCCAGGCCTTGCACCCTGTGTTGGCTGGGATTGGCTCCAGCAGACCCCCCGTGACCCTGTAGTTAAGATATAGCGGGTTGGATAACGGATGGATGGATGGATAACTCAGGTCAAAGAGTCATCATTTTTCTACTAAATGTTAAAAGTACTTAATTTGTGACACCGTTTTAACTCTTCACCCGTATCATTTGATTTTTCAGCTTTATCATCTATATTGCTCTGATAACATTGGTTTATGTTAAGAGTATATTATTTTTCTACTCAATGCTTTGTATTAGTGGGTGCTATGAAAGAACCACCCATCTATCCAGTTTCTCACATACTTATCCAGTTCTGGGACTCACACTAGATACAAGAATATAACCAAATCTAAGCAGGGGTCTGTCTATTACAGGTCGCACTACTATACTTATGCCCACAGAGACAATTTCACTGATTACTTAACCTGCATGCATTTGGAATGCAGAAAAAAAACCAAAGTATCTGCAGAGGAACCAATATTGACACAGGAAGACAGTGCAAAAACACATATGAGGTGGGTAGGCCAGAAAACAAAACAAGGACTATGCACCTCTGAGGCAGAAGTGCATTCAAATATTTCATTTTTAAATTCAAAATAACTCAAGCTGGAGTAGTATTGCTGCCTTGGGTCTTACAGCTGCAGCTACTGCTATCAGGCCTAGGCTTGGTAGTACACAGTAAGCATGACTTGCTCACCCTCTGCTTCCCAAGACCCGTCATGACAATTGTGGTTGCAGTTTTGCCACCGAATATGCAGAAGACGCTAAATGACGGCACTCTTCAGGATGCTCTCCTGCTTCAAGGTAGGACCACTTGCATTTGATCGCACATACAGATAACTTGAAGGGATAATCACAGTTTGAACATACTGAACATAAATACCAGTTTGCATTATGTAAAGTCTTGCCTAAGCCCCTTTTATTTTTAGTTTTACACAAGTTTCTCTAAGCCACTCCAATTGCTAGTTGCTGAAATGAGGTTGTATCTCAGCATATTCATATGGTATTTGATATCAAACTTCCCACCACCAGAGAAAAAGGTACTTTTACAGGGTTACTGATAAGCATTAAGTTACATATAACTGTTATATACAGGTATATAACTTTCATGGGAAGAAAGTTCTATAGAAATTATAAAGTTTCACTTCTTCAGTATAATAACACAAATAATACAGCATTTACCTAGATGGCTGCATGATTGAAAAGTAAAGGTAAAAAAACGAATTTTGCTAGATTTGCAGAAATCACATTGGTTAGTATAAACATAAGACAAACAAAAGGCAAGCATCTTTGTAATCTGAGCTGTTGAAAATAAGCCTGCCTGGTCCAGTAGTTTAGTCTCTTAATTTGGACAGAAGTTACAGGGATTTTGCTGCCTATTGATCAAGGCTCACATGGGAAACTAGCAAGAGGCTAGGCAAACATTTCCAGGCTGGCATGTGGCAGCACAGATAAAATGCCTGGAATTGGGCTGCCCAAGAGTAAAAAGACAAAAGGCTGCCATTAAGGGCCTAACTATAACCCCAGAAGTGACACCAAACAATGCCTAGATGCTAGATGTGAGCTAAAGGCAAATACTTAGCGGTATTATAATGAGTCTAAAATCAGACTGCATTCCCTTTGAACTTATATTGATTCATCCATCCATTTTCTAAAATTGTGGGAGAACTAAAAATATATGCAATTTAAACTGAACATTTAAGAAATAGTCTTACAACTAGAACATTACCCACTTCCCCTTCCCATGTAGAGTCTGGACAGTCTTCCTGTGTCTTCATGTGGGTTTTCATACCCAAAAAATGTGCATATTAAGTAACTTGGTAGTTCCAAATGGCTTCAGTGTTTGTGTGTTTAATGGGGCCTCTTGATGGGCTGGCATCTTGTCCAGGGCTCGTACCTGCCATATGCATTGTGCTGCTGGGATAGGCTCTGGCACTGCGCAACCCAGGACTGAATTAAACAGATTTGTGAATGTTATGTTATTTAACAAGTATACCAAAAATAACCCTTGTATGCTTTAGAATGGGCCAATTAAATAAAACATTTTCTTCATTTTGGAATAAATCACATTCATTGACTTATTATACTTGCTTTGTCCGGTTAAGGGATGCGGGGCTGGCCAAGTAAGAGTCACCAATTTACCAAATAATCGTATCCTTGGGGTATGGGAAGAAAACCAGAATAATCACAAAGAAACCATTTGGACATTTTTTAAATTTATTTTTATAAACCTGCAATGCTGAGGTTTACTTGGAGTAGATGAGAATAAATAAGCTTTGCTTAGGGCAGTAAAAATTTTTGAACTGGCTCAATAGCTGATATATCTTCTAATATAAATTGATCCTTTATTGATGCTGCAGAATCATACAATAAATAGGGCGGAAATACCTAATAAAACTCAAGTCAGGAGAGGCCATTTACAGGCTCATCCTGTATAAGATTAATTTTTCGTTTTTCATAATCATTTACGTGCCTTGGTTATTTAATTCAAGTCAGGGTCATAGTAACTCTTAAATCAATCCTAACAGCAATGGGATGAGTCTGGCAATTAACGTGTGTAAAACAGAAATGCACAGATGTGTGACTTGCCTTCGATCTTATTTTGTGAGAGACACCAACAAATGGCACGCCTACACAGAAACATTTAATTCCTTGCATCAAGCAAGCGGTATTTTTTATTTATTAGTATTTGGTCCATATTTTGCCTACCCAAATTTTCCTGCTTTTTAATTGTCACAGCTTTCTCTCACTTTTTCTTTCCTCTATGAAAATTTCAAGTAAATCACTGCAGGAAAAGTCTTTCTGAATGGAATGCAGATATCCATTGCAAGGTTGACAAGCTAATTTTATTTTTTATATTGTTTGTGAAAGAAATGAAAATTACTTATAAAAATTACACCCATACCCTGCAACACATTCAATTTCCAGTACAGAACTTACATTCCCTCTCCCAAATGGGACTGTCAGGTGCTCTACATGGCCCATAAGCCCACAATACTGTGTATTGACATTCCATAGAGGTTTTGCAAATTGCAACAATTGCTTCTAGGATTGTCCACAAATATGATTCAAACTGTGCTGATAGACAAATAATTAACAAAGACAGACATAACCAACATTCTCTCGTACTAAAATCCGACATGATATAGGGATCTCTGGCTTGTCACACTTTGGACCCAAGCTTGATTCTGTGCCACAGTGACTTCTATGTATAATTTGAATGCTCCGCTGGTGCTCACATGGGTGTTCTTGAATTAATGCCACAAACTAATGCCTATGTTAGCTGGTGTTCTGTTTTGCCCCTGTATGAATATGTGTGATTGGAAAATTGCAGTCAATCTAGTGTCAATTTCTGCCCTACATGCAGTATTATATAGCTAACTGGGAAGAAATCAGCAGATGGCTTGATTTTGCAGGACATCAGAAAGTTATAAAGAACAAGTACACTGTTCTGGGTTGATTATTATCTTTTGTCTAGGTTAAGTAGACTTGATAAGGGACGGTCAGAGGAGAAAATACTGGTAACACTTGCGGATCTCGTAAGGCTAGGGTATGGAATTTTAAAGACCAACAGTAGATGCAGAATTTTTGTGCTATAAAGGGAAACTCACATGACTGAAACACACATGACTAGGAACACTTAAAATTCTTCCATCTCTTTTCAGATGTGCCTCTAATATATGCGGTAAACTAATATCTGATCTATGACATATCCACATTTGGGGATGCTATCATTCCTTTGATTTTACATTTGATCAAATGTTACATTTTCTCTGTATATTAAAATAAATGATTGTTGACATACATTAACAAAATGTTTATATATCTGGAGTCTGACACATTATGAATTTGTCACACTTTGCAGGAGCTAGTACCTAACCTAACACAAATCAGTTTCCATGAAGCAGCCGTATATGTCAGTGCCGTTAGTCAGATGCCAAGCTCGAGGCAGCAAACTGGGCTGAGCTGAAATAATTGACATTATAATGGCTATATATGGGGGGTGTACAGTACAGTACAGAGACAGAGACCCATGATGTCACAGTCATGTCGCTCATGCATGACTGAGCGTCCTGCGTTGTCAAGATAGCTCTGTTTCACATTCCTTTTAATGGCATTCCCAAACAGGGAAAGCTTGACTTCCTCTGCTATTAAAGACACAGTAGGTTGCAAATAGCAGGCCGGTGCTCTTTTGAACTCTTCATTATACTCCCATAAAGTAAACCCTTCCAGAAAAAGCACTGAGTCGCAACCAGCTAAGCAGCTACATCTACAAGGACACCAAGTAGGAAAATTGGGGCATCCATAAGAAACTAATAAAATGACATAACACATATGTATAAATGTACTTTATGTGTCACAGTAATTTGTACTTCATTAATAGTTAAAATAAAGAAAACAATGAGAGAGGTGTATCTTCAAAAGTCAAGACCAAGTGCAACTTCTCATAATATGGCGTGAAATGAAGACAACATAACAAACAGCCATTCATCCAACCATTTTCTAACCTGTTCATCCAGTTCAGCGTTTCAGGAAGTTTTTGCTTATCTTAGAGCAAACCTGTTATGAGTGGCAGTCCACTGCAGAGCAAACTTACACACAGCCACATTTCTTCTTATTGTTATTTATTTATACTTAAGAGGTCAATTAACATGATTATCATGTATTTGAGATGCAGATGAAAAATCATCATATCAACAGGATAAACATGTTCATAACAGAACTAAGGATTCAATACCTTCAATACACAAGATCTGTACCACGGTAATGCAAAGCACTGCACCCCCTATCTAAAGACTATCTGATCGTTTTGTTTGAGGTGCCTGATCCTGCTGAAGGGACAGAGGAGGACTGGGGTGAGTTAACAATATTAGTATTAAAAAAGAAACAGAGATTGCATGATGTTGTAGGATGCACTATTGGTGTATTGGAGCAGAGGTTGATTTTTTCCAAAAATGTCATTAAACTAAATGGAACTCTCATTTTTCTCTCTTTTAGCAGTAGTAGCAGTACAGAGTACAGCAAAATGCTTACTTGTCATGAAACACATCGCCATTCACCAGAGCTGCCTCACTGTTCCAGGGTCCCAGGCGACTCAAATCTTAGCTGAGATTGTTGTCAGCTTCTTCCTAAGTTTATGTGGGTTTTCATCCAAGCACTCCAGTTTCGGTCAAACATTCTCAATTGATAACAAGCCATATGTCTATAAGCCAAATCCTTTTTAGCATCATTCGCATAAAGTTTTGGGCATTGTTTCTGGATATTTCTATTGCTATTCATTAAATAAACTGGTGATTTTAAGTCTGTTGAATGGCGATGCTCGTTGGTGTTACTGCTTTGTATCTGGAAAGCTGTATAAGTAGCTTCAAGCCCGTACTCCTTGATGAGTGCTTTGTAAGAATAAACTGCATGTATGTGTGGATATTCATTCCATGCCAAGTCTGCAATACATGCTGTTTAAATATGAGGTATAGTAAAAAATAAACCGAATTACACAGCCAAACCGTGACGATGAGAATGCTTGTGGGATGCTGGTTGAAATGTTTTGAATTGTTTACCAAAGAGCATTTTAGTATGCCACCACAAATAAAATGCACAGAACACGGTCCATGTTTGCCAGCAGATCATTGGCAAGACTGTGAGAAGGGAGTAAACATTCATTTTTGTACAAAATGTTGGAAAGTCTTTACTGGAATATTTAACCATGTGGGGCATGTAAGCCCTATACAGTAAGTGTGGTGGGGTACATCATGGCACCCAGGGCTACCTGTGACAGCAAAATATAAATGGATAACCACTTGACTATGAGAAGAGTTTTGTCATGTTCTACTTCATGAAATGTGTTTTTACCATCATATGCTGACACACTGTTCATGTTTTTCTGTGTGACATGCATCTTGTTCAAGATGAATGCACTAAACCATTATTTGGTAAACAGTTCTCAGCATTTACAGCTAAGGCATCCCAGGTCAGTTTGGGCTTCCAGGAGAGTCATTCTTTTTGTACAGTAGTACCTTCCATTATATATATATATATATGTACGTTAGCTGTAGGGGACATGACAGCACCCCAAACAGTCAGACACAACCATACTTACAAGTCGCAGGTTAAGACAAAGTGAATTTGTTTAATCAAAATACCTTCTCCCAGGCTTCCCCTTTTCACATTTCTCATTCTTTCTTAATTCGTTTGACTCTATCTCCTTCACTCCTCCCAAGTGAGTTTTGCCCCAACTCTGACACCCCTAGTGAAGGTGGAGCGTCTCCTTACCAGCCAGGACCTGGGAGTATTTCTGGTGCAACAGTATTGCCACTAAGATGCACATAATGGGTCAGAGGGAACCTCCCTAGGATAGAGATGTGTCATTTGGACATCTCCCCTTGGTGGCACCCAGATACCCCAACAGGACTGTCCATTGGAACCACAGTTCTTATGCTACCCTGTGTGCGCACCACAAGTATGCTGCCACCCAGCATATAGAGGGAATTCATGTGAGGATTTCTTCCACTGTCTTTTCAATATAAAAGCTCCATGACCAGGAAAGGTGCCAGCAACCATCCTGACCGGGATGCCAGCCAACCCGTATCATATTAGACTATCTACATTATATATATATATATATATATATATATATATATATATATATATATATATATATATATACACACACACACACACACACATATACAGTATATATATATACTATATACTGTGATCTACGGCCGTTCATCCCGGCCAATACCCCCACGCCGCTAGATGGAGCCCTTCCGACAGCATAGAGGTGTCCCGAATTCCAGCAGGACATCATGTATATTGGAGTTTTCCTTCACAGCCCTGCTGGATACCATGGGAGCCACAAGGGGACGCTGCAGGGAGGCTCAAAGTCTTGCATTTGCCCTATACCCCGGAAGTACATCCTGGTCACTGGGACAGAGGAAATGACGTATTTCCGGGATGAAAAAGAAGAGTTTTTATCTGACCCAGAAGTATTACCAATCACATGGACTGAGAGGAGCGAAACACTTCTGGGTCAAGGACTATAAAGGACTATGGGAAATCCCAGACAAACGAGCTGAGTCGGGAGGAAGGGTGGCAATGCGTCTGGGAGTAGGAGGATTGATTTGTTTATTGTTTATTATTGTGAATTGGTTTATGAATATAGTGGAGTGTAGGGTGCTTTGTGCATTGGATTATTATAATAAATCCAAACTTTGGACTTTTACCTGGTGTCTGGAGTCAACTCTGAGGGTTCAAGGCGACGACAGCGCCCCCTATCTACCACAATATATATAAATACTATATAATACTGTATATATAGTGTTTATATACTTCATATACTGTACATAAACCTATATTTTCCATACACTAACACACAGATATATTGTGCAGCTTTATTTGACTGCTTTCAGAGATACAAATGGCCACATCTAAATATTACAACATAATATTATCAGAACTGCTTAACCAACAGAAAAGCCTACTGACATAGACATTCACAATTATATGGCGTCAGTTTATAACTGAATGGCTAACTAACATTCAGGACTTTGGGAGGTGGGAGAAAAAAGGCGTACCTTGGAAAAAAGTCCCACATGGACACAGGGAAGCTGTTCAAACACCACATGGACTATTACTGCAAACTCAAACTAAGGTCAACGCCTCTAGCTACTCTGCCACAAACTTGCTCCTATAACTAGGCATGCATTATATCTTAAGCTTTTTGCATACATATTCTATTTAAAAAGGTGTAACATTTTGAAAAGCTATAACTGCATGTGTAGCTCTATGTATACTGCATGTCATTTTCTTTTAACTCTAACAATAATTATCCTGACAGATTAAACAGCATTTCAGTGTACTCTTACCCAAATGCCACACAATAATATACAGTATTGATTTCTATGTCTATATAAAGACATTAACAAACAAACTGTAGAAATCTAATGTTAGGTCAGGGTTCTGATCAATAGGCAAAGAGAAACAGAGTGAATAACCTGCAACCTAACTGATTTTTCTTTGGATCTAAACTGCTTAGGAAATTATTATTGAGTGATTTTTTTAGACTGAAAACCAAAAGCTTAAAGTCTGTTGATTTCCCGCTGATGTAGCATAGTCTAGAGCATGTGACACTAGTGTCAAAGACCTACTTGAGGAATATGAAAATGCTTACTGAGAGGTACTAACATGCCCAAAGTTCAAGACAGACCTCATTTTTTTTTTGGAACTGTTAGTGAGTGGTGCTTCCTAGATATTCAAACAATGTCTGGTCTTCTTGACAGATGCTGTCATTAAAGAAAGACTAATCAAACAAGTTATGTATCTTGATGTTGTAATCTGGCAGTTAAAATGAGATACAACACAAAAAAATGAGGACTGGTGTTGTCATCTAAAGATTAAAGGCTTCACATACAGTGCCAACCACACAATTTATACTTGATTTTGAAAACGCCTTACCATAGTACTTTGTTTTCCAATAAAGAAGGTGTAAATAATTATTCAAGAAACACTTGATTTAAACTGATCATAACTAAATGTGCTTACATTATTTCCAGACAGGGTCTCAAGGTGCTGAGTCCAGTTGGCCCATGCATGCCTAGACTGATTCTATGTATGTTTGTGTAAGTGGAAAGAATGAGTACTGGTCAAAAAAAGCCCAAACCGTACTGGTTTGAGACTGTTATGTGTTACGCTATTTCTGTGCATTGCGTCTTTTTTCTTAATTAAATTCAGATTTCTTCTCTAGTTTAAATACAATGAAGATACATTTTCAGTAATGAGTTTATTTTAAAAAATCATATTTAATAGGCGATTACAATAAAACTTAGTATTTTTTATTTCAGTTAGTATTTTGCTCTATAACAAAATAAACAAATAAGCTTGTGTACAGCTTTAACCTTCATAACACAGGCGATTGTAATAAAAAAAATATTTAGATGCCCTGTTTGTGTACCTCCTGCATTTTTGTTTGCTCCTCCACCCAAAAGCCTGAGAAGTAAATCATCAGCATTGTAATACTATTAAAGGAGCGTTACTTCAGAGCCAGAGACAGCTAGTCTGCCTGTGGGCTGTGTCTTTAAAAGGTGTCGGAGGAAAAGCAGATGAAAATGCGGCAATCTCCACCCACAGCTGTTTAGCTTTCTTCTTTGGCCTACACACTCCACACACACCCAGCATCCTGTGAGCCGCCCTCCCCTCGGCAGCGGCAGCCCACACGCTTCTGGGCACGGAAACTTGGGATGCACAACCACACCAGCCCCTGAGAAGCCCCTGACCATCCTACCACGCAGCAATTCTCTGACCTCTGCCCACTTGGTCATATTTCCCCTTTGCATATCCTGTGAGTGGGCCGCCTGCTAGAGTCAGAGCTTCCCAGTGCTCCACCAGACTGACTGCAGCAGCAGCGACAGCCGCCGCCACCCTTATCCTGGAAGTTCCAAGCCTGTTCTTTTTAAACATTCCATTCTCCTCCGACACCACCAAGGTTTCCTGTTCACGCCCGGCCCTCGTCATCCCCCTCCACCCCTCACCAGCCCCCCACCCCACTACGCTGCTGAACAAGGGGTCTCTTTCAGTCTTCCTAGGGTACCACCTTTCATTATCTTGGATATCTGCGAATGAGTGCTTTTCAACTAGAGATAAGGCCTCCCAAAAAAATAAATAAATAAATACTTTCCCCTTGTATGAAAACTAATGACATCACTGTGGCTCTACTAAAGTCCTGCCTCACATGCTGAGCTCAGTGTGCACTCAGCCTGGATAGTGAAAGTTACTGCTGAACAGCCATTTCACTGCAGTCGTCATTTACTCATACAGCACGAGTGGAACAGTTCAAAGGTGCAACTGCTAATACATGTTTTAATCTGTTCTGTGGTAAATATTTTAGCAAGTTATGATGCAATAACCAAAGCCATTCCTAAAATTAACAGTGAATGTTTTTGTTTAGTTTTTTTTTCTCTCACAACACAGATTACTTAATTTACTTGTTAATAAAAAAGGGTGGAATACAAATATTATGTCAATAGTTTTCCAAAATAATGTCAAATTTCCTCTATCTGTTCCATTCATGGTAATAGTTTTGTGTTAATAAGACATGAAGGTGATCTGCACACCCAGGGCAATGCCACCAGCACAATGGACAAAACCCTGGATTTGCATTTACACATAACATGGGATTTTGTCGCCAATTGTGGCTACCCCCTGGAAGGTTTATTTCTACACTAAACAGTACCTTCTCAAAACTGAATTGCAAAATGCCAGAGCCTATCCCAGCAGCACTGGATAGAGGAAACAGCCTTGGAGAGGCTGTCAGTCCACACAGAAGCCACTCACAACTACACTGGTGCCAATTTGGAGTTGTCAATTCACTTAACCTGCACATCTTTAGGAGGAATACATTTCAGATCAGATCATCTACTTGAAGCAAAGCATGTCTGGGCCTGGCCAGCACTTGGATAGGAGATCATCTAGGAAAAGCTTGGGTTGCTGCAGGAAGAAATGTTGTTGAGACTAACAGGGGGCACTTACCCTATGATCTATGTGTGGATCCCAATGCCTCAGTGTATTGACAGGGACACTGAGCTATAAAAATGGAATGGTCAATGAATGTCCTGACTCTCTGCGGTCATTAAAGATCCCTGGTCATACTTCATAAACAGTAAGGTGTATCCCAATGTTCAGGCTAAATTGCCCTACAAGGCAGGCCTAGTGATTATGGCCCCTTAATAATCCCCTGTCTCTAGTTTGCTGTCTCTCTCACCCCTTAACCTTAATAGCTAATGTGTGGTGACCGTACTGGCGCAAAATGGCTGCCATCACATCATCCATGCAGATGCTTCCCATTGATGGTGGTTGAAGCAGCTTCCCATTGACTATGTAAAGTGCGTTGAGTAGTGAGAAAAGCGCTATATAAATGTAAGGAATTATTATGATTATTATATTATGGAATGTGCAGAGACAGATAATGATGGGAAACAGGATTCATGCCCTGGGGAAGCAGCACTAACCACATCATTAGTTTGTTGTCCATCTTCTCACTAAAAAGAATGCTCTTTTAAAAGGAATGTCACAGTGATGCCGGGACCTCATTCAGACGAAGACCTGTTATAACACACAATGTACACATAAGCTTGGAACTATAAAGGGTAAATTTCAAAATGCCAGGGTTCATCAAGTAGGATTGAACCCTGTAAAGTGACACATCACAGAGTACACTCACATATACTAGGTCACTTTAGAGTCGTCTTTTAAACAAACATGCTTGTGTCTGGATCAACCAGAAGAAACGTGACACAGGGAATTTGCAAATTCCAGGCAGGGAATGACCGAAGAGTCTCCAAGGCTCTCTGAAGACACAGTGCTCACCACAGTACAACCATAACACTAAAGCCATTCAAGGCAATTTAAGGTATTTGGTAGAATTCATCCAAAAAAATGTTTTCTAAGCTGGATGTCAAAGAAGGGACTAGAAAAGTGGCTGCAAATGAAGGGTTCATGAATGACATGATATCTGAAGTACTGAGCCACGATAGATTTATAGGTTGGCAAGGATCATTCTGCGTATAGAGGTGAGCCCAAGCATTTCCATCCTGTTAGCTAGCAGTAATAAACACTCAACCCATCACTACATATAACACTCATATGAGATATAAGCTGCTTTGACCCTGATACATTCATAAATAATGTCCCCATAGCTCAGAACACTGATTGAATTTTTTTAATTTTTTTTTACTTAGAGATGTAAAGCCTGAAAATATACTCTATATAATAAATCATCAAACCGGAGGAAATGAGACATGTAGAGATATGGCCTGGCAGCAGGCCACTTTAGAGACACTAACTAGCAAAACCTACATGAGGACAGATATGGGGAGAACATGTAATATTTGCTCATGTTGTGCCCAAGCCAGCCTTCTGGAGATGTGCGGAACTGTGCCACCAGCAGTCCTGACAACCCACCTACCATTATTCCACAATACGTCAGAAAAATGACATTTTAGGCCTTAATTACATATTAACATAACATAACATAACATTCTAACAACTCACTACTTTAAAATCAGGGTTGTGAAGACTGGAGCTTGAACTCAAGGAAGGAAACAGCCTGGATATCCAAGCCAGTCCACCACAGTGCCCACTCACGTTCATACCCACATCTGGCTAATTTGCAAAAAATGACTGAATTAATATTATTAAACACATGGACAGATATATCAAGAAACTGCTGCACTACACAAAAGTTCAGAAAATAAGCACACTTAACTGTTCATACGTACCCAGTTTTCTTCTATGTTTTTGCAGGGTATTCATTAATTTCACAACTGGTGACATCAATGTTAGTAGTTAGCCATTATGTTTTTAGCAAATTAATTTAATGAAAAAAACTCAGAAATAAAAAGGAATCAAAAATCAAACCACATGTACTGTTACTCACAAGAAGCACAAGGGTTGGGGTCGATCCTGAACTGGTGAAGCCCAAGGAGAAATAAGTTAAGAGTTTGCTAAATACGTTGTACAATAAAGGTACACATTAAAATAACAAGCTCTTTCACATATTTTGCAGCAAAAAAGTTGTTTCAATCCATAAACAGTAATCTCATTTGTATGACAGCCAGGGTAAGAAATATTTGATGGAAGGTTAAGAAAGAACCCAGAATTACATGTTGGGGTGGTACGTATTAGGCAAAAATACTTGAATCTTGAGGTATGGGATCATACTGGTGTTGAATGGTTTCCTCGGAGGCATAAAACAAACCTGCTAGATTACTCCTCAAGATGAGACAGGCAATGTTCTACCAAGGACTGTTATACCATCCCTGCATGCCCCACATATGCTCTATTGGAGAACTGAGAGAGGAGGGTACTAAAGACATGTAGGCATTCCCTGGAGGTGTCAGTCATGCATGGCTGGATGATATCTAATTTAAAAATGTAATGAAAGAAAGATATTTTCAATATATAATCACGTGGCCAAACTGCTCCTTGCTAAATGGTTATAACAGGAGATGGCACCGCTACCAGGACGGCCACTTTACTGGTGTACTACTCAGGAATGTTAGCTGCATTGCATATCATCTCCATGTTTCGAATCTGGAGATCATCTGCCCCATAGGAATAGTGGGGACTAGTTACTGAATACTGACAGTCAGAGCTCAATATCAGCCCAGACACAGTTTTTGGGGGCGAGCTGTCAGTGGTCAATGGTGTGAATGGAGTACTGCCTATGTGAGTTGAAGGCCCATGGTTTGAAGTATTAGGCCACAAACCTCTAATTTATATGGAAAGTATTTATACAGGTGCTGTGATAGACACTTGTGCAAACAAATGGCTCTCTCACAATGTTATGTCTTGAGATCTTCTGGATCCTTCCTGATTCTTCCATCAAATTGGATATCATTGAGTTTGTAATAGATTTTCCAATAATTATATATGGTAAAATGTATATTTCAATGCACAGTTTTATCATAACCCTCTTTTGAACAATGACATACATGTGTACACTATTACTTATACAAGAACTTTTGTCATTCCACCCTCTACGGCCACACTTAAGAATCAGCATTGCAAACACCAAGTCAAACTTTACTGCAGGCCCTTGATTGGAATTACAGAGCCATGGGTTACTTTATGACTGGAGGACCTACAAAAAATGCACCTGTGGCCACTACCGTATGTCAATATGGCATTACCTTTAAAAACTCTGATGATGATAAACTTCCAGTAAAGGAATGCATAAGAAAAACAGAATAGGGGGAAGAGGAGAAATAAGAGAAGAAGGAGAAAACAGTTGAGTTGCTGGAAAAATGTAAAATGTTGTTAAAGATGGCCTATTAGGATTATAGACAATGGTAAATACAGAAAGCAGTCAGGTTTAGGTTGGCATTTAGAGTGAGGCTACCTCTTGTGGTGCTAGGCCTTGAATATTCTGTCAGGAGATGAGCAACATAAGGGTTACTCTGCACCTTAGCTTTTTAAAGGGCTTTTTTGCCTAAATCATTTCAGCTATTCTTAACGTGCTTTGGTAAAACTCACAGTGGTTTAGGTTGACCTCTTTTTCTTTAAAAAAGGTACATGAAGAAGTGGGTTAAAAAGTCAGCACACTAAATGTGGGGTAAGTGGTGCAGGAAAGGCAACACTGTAGACAATAAAAAAACAAATCTCACCTTGTAGATTTTGAAAGGCAGGCCTTTCATTAAAAGGTGTTTTGCTGTCTGATAGGGTCAGTAAACAAAACTGTCTAGCTACCTTAGTTCGGAAAGACCCTGCCAATACACAAACCAGGAGTGGATTAGAGTTAAGATGAACATTTTTTAAATTTATTTCTATTCTACACCACTGGAAAAAACCTAAGTGGAAGAGATGGGGAACTCCAGAAACCCCACAGTATGTTTTTCCATGTTTTCGAGGGAGAACTGGAAACATTTGGAGAAGGGCAGACATCTTTGAATGTTTTGGGGACTCCAAAAAAGTTTTACCCAACCTAGTGAGGTCCACAATAGGAACTGGAGATTAAAACCTTCCAGTCAGGTTAGAAGGATGATGAGAATCAAGAAGATGGTTTACTTCTCATTGGCAAGAGCAAAGTCCAAAATGTATATGAACAGAAGCAAAGAGAAACCTTACTATGTCAGCTGGTACACAGCCTGCTTTAGAGCCTGATAACAAAATAAGGGTGGAACCGCATTTGTATTGCAGTAGTAGTGGTATTGTCAAGTGTACACATGATAGTGAAATTCTTACCTGCATGTCTGACCAATGTGTAGCGTTTTGATGCTCAAGAATTCAGCTGTGATAAATGAGAGAAACTATGGGAAACTTTGGTGTATGCTGCTTGAAAACATACTATTAATGGTTGATTATTACTTTATTGCCTTTAATAAAGGTATTTAATATGGTGGGGAAGGAAAACTAAACAAGTTATGTTCTGATTGGATAAGCATCCTCCCTGTGATCATATGTGCTATGTAAATAACATACACCATGAAAATGGAGAGTGCAGTGACCCCAGAAAAATAAGTAATTTAGAGATAAGCCATAGGCAGGCAGTATAGTTGTGGATAACTCATTGGGCTTCTAACCACAAGCCAGTCCTTTCACTTTCTGCTTGTGACTCACTGTGTGCTTCAGTTGTAAAACAATGTATTCAAACAATTGTTATTTTGCCTTCATGTGTCCTTGAATAACAATATTGTGTATTATACAATAATAATAGTAACTGTATTATTTATTAAAATCCACATCATTTAGAAGTATAGACAACCCACATTTATACATTTTGTATATGATGTGTGATAACCTGCCATATGAAAATCCACACTTGTTAATTTATGATTAACATCATTAAAAATGGCATCACATGTAGCCATTTTAGTGATATAATAAGCATCAGTTAAACATTTAACTGAATAAATGCTGAACCCACTGGGAATATCTCAAGTTGCAGTCCAAGTCTAGTGAGATACGAAGACAAATATATCATTAAATTGCAGAACAGGTAATGCTCTGAGTAGCACTTGCCTTTATAACAAAGCAAAGAAGGGGATGAAAGGAAAGGCACACAAAACGTTCAGGGAGATCCAGCTCGGCCCACCAGTCCAAGAATCAAAGGCATTAGCGAGGGTCCTCCTGCTGAACATTTTTCAGTTTTTTACCCACAATACTCTAAAGGAGCTGGCTTCTGCATAGCTTTGGGGCCCTCTATCTTCTAAAGGCAGAAGCTAACTTTTAGTAGTAATGGGCAGGGACTTTCTGCCACTAATTGGCTACAGTTGTGCACAAAGAGGGATTCTTTTGTCAGGTCATATCACTTCTAATGTATGACTAAACACTCGACAGGGATGCAGTAAGCAAAAAGCAGAAGGATGTGTAAAGGTGAACAGGAAGTGTGCAAGATCAAACTCTCAAACAGACGTTGAGGTAGGCCAGCTTAGTTTTCCCCTGGATTCCAGAGAGAGTTGTGTTAAAACCCCAGGAGACTATGGCCATATTTTAGAAAAGGTGAAAAAGTGTCTTACTTTAACAAGCGTGTCTACTTTTTCAAACCATTTTTCCCTGTGGCTGTGTTGCAGAAGAAGGAAGTGCTGACCTTATACGACATATCTGGGTAGGCAATATAAACTTCACACCAATGACCTTACTGGCAGCCTTTGTCAATCTGATGAGGACGGAGATGAAGGTGCTCAAGCTCACTTACTGCGTGTTCTAAACTTATTGGGTATACAGATGTCAAACGACTAGTGTGGCATTTCAAATTTCTGTCTTTTACTTCCCCTTTTCTCCATGTTTCAGCATGCATATAGTCATAGAATTCATCATTTGGATATTTATAATAGATATCACATTTTAGTGAAATAAAAAACACATTCTAAGAGGAAACATATTGCCTCATGGCCTGTAATGTCCATGATACAAGACAAAAAAAAAAGAGTGCCTCTAGCTTGAAGCAAAAAAAAAAAAAATCAGTTTCACAGTATTGCGACATGAAATACAACACTTGTGCCTTAGTTGAAGGATTTTACAGAAGCCCTCCCCAGTTTGGACCTCCTGTCTCAACCAGGCCCCCCACTCCGCCCCCATTCACTCGCCTGTCTAATCAGGTAGGAGGGCCGTTCATTCTGCCGGCGCGGCCAGACATTGAAACTTGACATCCCGCTGCTGTGTTCTGCACATTAAAACCACAAGCTCATGGGAGGACGCCCATTCTTCATTTGAAAGCGCCCACGCACCCTCCCTTCCCACATGCGGGGCAGCCTACACGGAATGAGTGTTCTTGTATGATGTCATGTGTCCTGCTCTTATGGAGGGCTGGGGATGAGGGTGCCACTTCACAGTCCCGACCTTCTTTGTGAATCACCGTCTGTTTTGTTTTACTCAAGAGGTTCATTTGCAAATGCCTGCTGTTAGCATTTACACAACTACAAAAAAATAAAACCTCTAATATTCAAGAGAAAGAAACAGTTACTATCATTTCTTCATTTGTTTGGTCATTAAAAGGTTTAAATCAGTGCTCACTAGAAAAAAAAAAAACAAAACCACAGAAATCATTTTAGCACCTACTTTGGAGGTAGCAAACTACATACATAAGCCACACTTTATTTTACGCCATCATTCTCCAATGGAGTTGTTTCGCATTCACCCACTGCAGGCTTTGTTTTTATTTGTTTGGTTATCCTTGTACTCTGTTGAACCCTGCAATAATAAACTCTGGCTTCTCTTCGTCAAATACAAATCTTTTTTCCTTTATGCCAAATACAATATGCTGTATAGTCAACAGGAGAGACATTCAGATTCATTTAAGGTGAAGAAAATTAAAATGGGATTATTTAAGTGCAAACTGGCATCAACCATCTGGACTTTTTAGTGATATTTTGATTATTCTTTCAAGGCCACAGGGAGATGAAGTCTATCCTGGCAGTAATAGTTTCAAGGCAGACACCAACCCTGGATTTAACTTCTGTCACTCATCATATTTGGGCGATTTAGGGACACGCATCTCTTTGGGATGTGGGAGGAAACCAGAGTATGTTGAACAAAGCCCCAAGAACTACATAGTGACGAAGCTGGGTTCAAGCCAGGATGCTGTATAACAATACCAAACAGAAATCCTAATCCATTCATCAATTTTTAAATTGCTATAGGACATTTTATTTTCCATGACTGAAAATAACAATAAGCTACGAAGCACACCACAGTTCCATCCATCTTCTACACCCACTTTAACCAGAGCTGGGTTGTGGGGAAGTTTGAAGTCTACTCCAGCAGGCTCATGGTGCAAGGCAGGTAAATTCCCTAAATAGGGCACCAGTTACATTCTTTGTAATTTATTCCCAGGCTATAGTTGCTGGTTTATGGTCTGTTTCTTTCAGTCAACCATTATAGGATTTCCTTCATCCAGTTCAGTGTCAGGACCATAGCCTAGCATGGCAGCACCAGGTATTACATATCTGTTTAGGTTACCAATCAACCACAGGACACACACACACACACACAACCATGCTCACTGGCAGTGCGCCATGTTATAGAAATCCCACCCAAAAACAGGTAGAACCTGCAAACCACACACAGACAGTGACTGAGTCAGATGTATAAACTCAGCTCCCTGTGCCAAAGTTCTATCAGGTGTACTTAACATTACCTTGAAATCATCATCAGTATGCTTACTCCAGAACAGGCTTGTGGGGGCATTGAGCAAGGTTCAATACCAAAAATCCATTATAAGGTACACTCGATCACTCACACATCCACAATCACTCATTCTATTTCAATTTTGAGTCACAAAATAATTTACCTTGTATATCTTTAGAACATGGAAACAGAGAAACACCACATACACACAAAGAGAACATTTTTAACCCAAATAGTGACTGGGCCCAGATTAAAACACAGTCTCTCAAAGTGCTAGCACAACTGTGCCACCTTGCCACCTGAAAAAGCAGTCATTCACCCTTCAATATAATTCAGTTCAATCTTGTTTAGTCAGATATGGGAGCATGATGGGTCTATTACAGTAGCAAGGCCAGAACCAAACCTGAAGGTGGTGTCAATCCATCACAGACCACACTCATTCATTCATTCATTCACCCACAATCACATATTGACCCAATTTAAATTTGTCAATTAACCAATCATGTAAGTTCATAGGGTGTGGGAGAAAAACTAGAGCACTCCGAGAAAACCCATGCATAGATGGGACAAAAATGTCTATTTCACTAAGACAGTGACCAAACCAGGATTTAAACCCAAGGTTGTGGAGCTGAGAGACAGCAGGACTGGGCCAAGTAACCACCTAGCATGTCATCAGTTAACCAATATTTATTTTTTATACTGCCCTTTACTAGCAATACCACCCTCCAATTAAATTCATTCCAGTATGCATTTAACCACTCTCAGTATCATGTAGCTCCCCTAAAAGCAGGCATTACCAGAAATAAAAATCACAGACTTTAGAAAGCAAGCAAAAGAGATAAAGTAGGCCTTTAATCTAGAGGGCTGTCATAAAGAAACACAAAGGATTCCACATAGCAGATGTCACAGTGATGAATGAGCATTTGCCAAAAGACAATGTGACATAATGAAAGGGCAAAAATGTTAGAAAGTCTCACTTATCTTCAGGTCTAAGCAGAGGGAATAGCGTAGATGGATGCTCAGGGATGTTTGATTGCATAATCTAAATTACAATAAATCCCACCTGTTTGTGAGGTTGGATGACTTTTTGACCTAAAAGTATTACATTAAAACTGTCAATATGGATGTATTGCAGAGCCGTTATAAAGACAATGAACACATTACAGAGATCTTTTAGTGCAATTAGAAGGTGGATGGAAGGATATACGACAAATGCATGAAATGATGATGAAACAGTAATACAGAAGACTATAGAAGACAAAACATAAATACACAGCATGCAATTAAGAGCGCAAAGCTCATGTATCCATTTTATGAAATGAAACGTTTTAGTCATGGCAAGTTATGCACACATTCATTTTCCGACATGGAGTTTGAAACTATTCTTAACATAGTTAGTTGTATTTTAAGAACTTCAAATTATATTTTAATAAGTAAGTAAATACTATAGATTCTGTACTATCAAACATTTTCTTTAACATTAAATTTGCTAAATGATATATATTAAGTGAATGACTGTGAAATACAGTACATTAATATTACAATCCTGCCATATGCTCAATGACTGCTGGAATAAGCTCCAGCAAGCCCCTGACCCATTCCCTGGATAATGTGGATGGGAAAATGAATGGACGGATGTTACATTTAATAAAGCCTTTCATATTAGCTTCCCACATGAACACTTCTCTAGATCACAAGTCAATGGACTGAAAATCATTTACAGGTAGACCATATCGTAACGCAAAGACACTCCAGTTTAATAAGTTAATATCCATGATGATAGATGTCAGGATTTTAATTTTAACAAACTGCTACTGATTCAGTGCTACTAATCATTTACTAATCAGTTACTTGACCTGTTTGCTAAAAGTTGTATGATTATGTCTGATATTTATATTTTTATTTGATATTAATGCATATCGGTCAATGCTAATGTTTATTGTCATTTCTTTGTTTAATGATCTATGTCTGATGCACTATTTTGTTACACCATCTGCCATATTGTCACTTATATTTTATGTGTCTGCATCAGCAGTACCACCAACAAATACAGTACATTTCAGTGTAGTGTTGGGCATCACGACAGTAAATTGAATTGAACGGAAGACTGAACTGTATTCAGCTACATACTTCCCAGTGTTCTTTGAGCAGGTTCACTGGACAATCTGTAGGAAATAACACATGAAAAGAAACAGAAAAAAATTAAATGGGCAATCCTGGAGCACAGTGCTTATAGTCCCAGCTCATTTGCTTTCTCTTGTGTTGAAACAGTTATAACACAAACCATTGATGACAAGATGAAAGATGATGTGAATGATGTGGATGTTAACTAAGAGAGAATTGTTTTGGAAAAAAAATCTTACAGTGGCAAATTTGTATCAGTTGATATGGAGATTTTGCAGAAAAAAAAATCAATTATGGATTGATCTTCTTCTTCTTTCTTTGGCTGCTCCCGTTAGGGGATGCCACAGTGGATCATCATCTTCCATCTGGACCAAGAGATCAATTTCTAAAAATAGGTTAACACATCACAGGCAATATCCTGTTGCTAATTCTACTCACTTACAAGTAGTTTTATGGATTGCTATAAAGGGAACTTTGAATTCTGTTGTACAGTCAGTCAGTCAGTCATCGTCCAACCTGCTATATCCTAACATAGGGTCACGGGGGTTTGCTGGAGCCAGCACAGGGCACAAGGCAGGAACAAATCCCGGACAGGGTGCCAGCCCACCACAGATTCTGTTGTACAGTTTCTCCCAAATTTTCTAATGTCTAACTGCTTTGGTCTGCACACAGAGCATCATTAAAAGCCCACTGGAGCTAGAAAATAATTATAGTAAATCAAAGTATAAACACATACTGTACATATATTAAATTAATTCTGAACAACTATAGTTAGTCAAACTACTATGTATCAAGCTTCATTTTTAATAGTGTCTTTAGTGTTTTCCTTCTACTTCCTAACTACCCTTTTGATGTCCTGTTGAGATGACTGCTTTACTCTATAAATGCACATCTTTACGTTTTATGTCAAAGCCAAACAGAGGTGTAAAATAACAATGTAAATTTCATGTATAGCTACTTTTACTGTTACCCCACTACATTTTAGGTCAAATAGATTACTTTGTACTCCATTACAATTTTTAGCAAGTCCTCTTGTTACACAGATCCAAAGTATAAATTCATAAAAGAGACCTATGAGGTGTGTTGTCAACTTAGGTTATAGTTCAGCATTGCTCAGACACAGCTGATAGAATGCCGAATATCATTAAAAAATGGTAGGATGTTTCCATGCTTCCTACTCACTGTTGAGATGTGGAAACTGAATGGGCACTTTCCTCACGATTGCATTTGAAAACAGCACCTAAAGAAATCTCTGCTTTCAACAATTTGTTGAACCCTAACCCTAATGTTGAAGTGGAACATTTTCCTTTTTCTTATCTGGAGCCCCTGAAGTCCCAAAAATCAGTGTCTTTTTAATCTTGTACAATCAAGATTTAATGAGCATTAGTAACATCTTGAGACCACAAGTTATATATTGTCCAAACAATATCCATATGGTGGATGCAAAAGACAGAGAGCCCAATTTCTGAAATGATAGAGTGAGCCTAACCGTAATGTCGCTGGTTAACTTGAGAAGACAGACTCGGGATTGAAGCAAGATCTCATGGACTGCAAGGAGTAAAAAGAGTGATGCCAAGGTCTTGCTGTCTCTTGTTATGTGAGAGCTAATAAAAGGGGTGTCAGCTTTCCTTCAAACAGAGAGAAGTATTTTTTGTTGCTACCTTATGGTATTTGACCTTAGGGAAAGCTAACAGAACACTACCCTACTGACTAGAATCTACACGAACCACAATGATTAAGGAAAAAAATAGTTGGCTTATTAAGTGAATATTCTAGTTTTGTGTTCAAGGGTGAACTTTGAGCGATATAATTTGTCTTGGTAAATTATTGGATAATTGCTGCACATCTGTTATTCTCTCTTACACTGAAATGCAAAGTGTGTGACTTATATTTTCTCTGAGCTGTCCTTTTTAATAGTCCTTTACACAGTTCAGGAGAAAGCAGTACTATTTTACAGAACTTACTCAAGTTCAGAACATTCTTCAGTAAAAAGTGACTCTCAGATTTGTAATTGCCATTTTATTATGCTGTATTTCATGAAGTTGAGTTATTGTGGTGTAATATTAATTCAGATTGGTTTAATGCTTATACATCCGGGAAAATTTTATAAATATAAATATATACTATGATGCAACCAACTGGTATAAATTGGGTAATGTTGGAAAGTTATTAGTATGCCTTGAGTTACATGAGTGCTCAGTAATTTAAAGATAAAATTGGGTACAAAACTGAGCAAAGGAAACTACAGCTTTCTCAAGAAAATTCTTGTTAAAGATAAACAACTCCTGAATAGTTGTATTACTATTTAATGTAATAATTACCCTCCCAAAATGAATCTTTACTTCAGTGAAGTGTAATAAACCCAATCTGTCTTGACGTTTACTCAGTTATTTTATATTGTTTATCTATTAAAATGAAAAGGTTATGAGTTGTTCACTTAGTCTTTTTTTACTTATATTTACATTTTATTTTATTATTCTTCTGTCTGGAGTAGGGATGCCTCATTTATTACTGCCGAGTATCCCAATAGGGGAGGCACATTGTAAGTCATATCCACACTCACTACCATCACACTTCAGGTCATCACCGTGACCCTGACTGCAGTTAATGTAGTGATCAAAGGCATAATTGCATTTGCATGCATTCTGTAGTGCATTTCTATAGAAAAAATATTGGGTGAGTGTTGTTTAAAAATAAAATAAATATACTGTGTTTTTTTGGAGAAAGCCTTGCACCTTCTCAGTATTATAAAATGAACTTTTACTTCTGGTGCTTAAGTACTTTTGAAAGCAGATACTTTTTTCCTTTTACTAAAGTATTTTTAAACTGAAATACTTCTTACTTTAGTGAAAGCAAAAATGTGACAGAGTACTTTGACTTTTACTCAAGTATCATTTCTGACTACATTTAACATGAGCTGGCATATTTTATCCAGGATTTGATTTCTTAACAGAGTATACAGTCTTTGCTTTGTGTAGGTTTTGCCACTGGATCACTCTCTCTCTGTCTCCATAATGGGGAATTAATAGCTTCCACAGTTGTGCAGTATAGATAGGAGGTGAGACACAAAAATAACCGGATTGGTAAAAAAAATATTTACTGATGAATTACAGCATTCTAAACATTGTCACCTTCTATATACTCCCCCTCCCGATCTCTACACTGCTCCATATGTATCTTCCATTGATAGAAACAGTGCTGGAAGTCTTTTTGCCTGAGGCTTTTCAACACGCTTGCCATTTTTGTCTTCATTTCATCCATTGAAGAAAAACGTGTTCCCTTCAGGTCACTTTTGACTTTCGGGAACAAGTAAAAATCACAGGGAGCTAAATCAGCTAATAGGGTGGATGGTCAAGGACAGGAATGTTTTTGTCAGTCAAAAACTCCTTTATGGAATAAGAGAAAATTTGCTAGAAATTTGATGTTGATTCGCTGTTAAGATTTTTTCACCCGACATTATTGCGACAACTTAGGTAGTTATTGTTTTGCAAATACTGACTGGACTATTCACAGGATATACCTATCCAGTCGGCAGTATGAGAGAGCATGTAGGAGGGGATATAGTTTTATGATTCACGTCCGGCCGACCTCCAGATGGTTTTCCGGGGAAGCCCCAAGCCCAGTCCGGTTATTTTTGTGTCTCACCTTGTACATATATGAAATAAACCGTGACCAGCTCCACCTCCCTCTAACACAGAAGCAGGTGATGTGGCTTCTCTGTCACTTTCACATTTCAAGCTTCATGATGCTTGAGTCTTCCAGCAAGCAATTATAATAAAGAAAAACTCAGAATGCGTTTTTGTCTGACTTCAAATTTTGGTTTCTCGGCTATTTAACTATAGAAGCCACTGAAAAATGTAATGTAATTTAAAGTAATCTGTACTACACCCTGGACATGTAACAAGTAGACTGACATGAAAGCAGCTATTGCAGCATACATACAAACAATGTGACTTCCCAAAACCTGCTGCATCTCACGACATGTGTAGCACACTCTAGCTGTTATATACTACACTTACACAAATGGCCTCACAGAGCATTAATAGGCCTGAACCAGGCTGAATGGCTGCTTTGTGAGATACCTATCAGGAAAGTATCTCATTTTTTTTACATTTTGTTATGTTCCAGCTTTGTGCTTTAATTTTTTCCCTAATAAAGTAACACTCAATATACAAGAATGACAAAGCCAAAAAAGGATTTAAGAATTTTTTGCAAATTTATTAAAAATAAAAAAAAACTGAAATATCAAATTGTTCTATACTTTAGACACGATTACAGCCTACACAGTCTTATTAGACTGGGCCATTTTTGGACCATTCTTCTCTGCAGATTGTCTCAAGCTCTGTGAGGTTGCATAGAGAACACTGGTGGACAACTATTTTTAGGTCTTTCCAGAGATGTTTCAGTGGGCTGTGATTGTGACATTAAAGGACATTCCCAGAGTTGTCCCTTAACTATTCATGTATTATCTTTGCTTTGTGTTTAGGGTCATCATCCTGTAGGAAGGTGAACCTTCAGTCCATTCTGAGGTACAGAATGCTAAGGAGCTGTTTTGCACTATGGATATCTCTGTACTTCTCTCTGTTCAGTTTTCCCTCAATCCTGTCCAGTCTCCCAGTCCCTGCCACTGAAACACAACCCCAAACATGAGGAAGTCAATGCCATGCTTCACTGTTGGAATATTATTGTGCAGGTGATGAGCAGTGCCTGATTTCCTCTATAGATAATGCTAATATTTTTTCATCAGTCCAGAGAATCTTGATTCTCAAAGTTTGAGAGTCTTGTAGATACTTGAAGTGAGCTTTAAGGTGTTATTTACTGAGGAAATGTCTGGCCACTCTGTAATAAAGGCCAGATCTGTGTAGTGTTGCAGTGATGGTTGTCCTTCTGGAAGTTCTGCCAATCTCCACACATGTTCTCTGGAGGTCAGACAGAGTGACCATTAGGTTCTTGTTTACCTCACTTACCATAATATTAATAGATTTTATTTATTTAGCACATTTACCATGCTGAGAGTGCTTATGACCCATCTTCCACAATTGTTCAGTTTGGTCAGGTGTTGAAACATCTCAATGATAATCAATACAATGGGATGTACCTAAGCCTGCTTTCAAGTATTATAGCAAAGGGTCTGAAAGCTTGTGTCAATATGATATTTCAGTTTTTCATTTTTCATAGACTTGCAAAAATTTCTAAAATCCTGTTTTGGCTTTGTCATTCAATAGTACTGAATATTGCTTTATTGTGGGGGAAAAATAATTTAAGTGATTCTAGCATAAAGCTGCAACATAACAAAATATTAAAAAAGTGAAGGGGTCTGAACACTTTCTGAAACTGCTATAGTTCTAGTTTAATTTAAAAACAAATGTGTGCTAATAATTTTAATAGCTATTGCCTTTCTGCACTCAGGCTCTCAATTGTGTAATTTTCTGCACAGCTTGCTTCACTTTTGTAAGAAATCAATTGGAAGTGAACATGTTTTATACTGAGGACTACACAGACACTTGTTAGTTAATAGCATTCTTGAGCCTGATGTTACAATAAATACAGAATAAAAAGGAAAAAAAATTAAACATGAGAGTGGGTGCTTTAATGATTGACAATTAAATCTAGTGTTGTCTCGTGCATTGTATTAAATGCTGCTGGATAATATCTGGCTTCCCCATTACCTTGAATTGGATTAAGTGGGCATGAGAATATATGTATATATTTATACAACATGTAAAGTCTGTGGAAGCAAGTGACTAGAATATGTGAATGAATCATTTGCAACTCTAATTAAACCACTATTAGTCAGCATCAAGCCACTGCTATACTGCTGCTAGCCAACAACAACTTTGCACATGTGACATGACGCCACAAACAGTTAATCAATAACACTAGCTATCTCACACATAATAATCATCAGATATTCTAACTATTCTAATCATCAGATATTCTAACTCACAAAAAGAAGGTGCCTGTGCCAGAAGCAAGTTAAGGATGGAGTAGGCAGAGTGGTGGCTCTGAGGGTGGAGAGCTGCACTGGCAATCGGAAGGTTGGCAGTTCGAATCCTGTAAATGCCAAAAGGGACTCTGCTCTGTTGGGCCCTTGAGCAAAGCCCTTAACCTGCAATTGCTAAGTGCTTTGAGTAGTGAGAAATGTGCTATATAAATGCAAAGAATTATTATTATTATTATTATTAAGGATGGGGTATCAGTCCATTGCAAGGTACTTACATAGATGTTGGATGAACATGCAAACTTAACACTGATTGTGACGAGCTGTGAGGCAGCCAGACTAACCGCTGTCCATTTGCGTGGCCCTCTGACATGACACAGCAAACACAAGAAGTTACAAAATGTTCACAAGCCATAACATTCAGGTGCATTCGGGGACTTAGCTAACTGTTTTCAAACTTACAGCATTTTTATTTTTTTCTTTTATTTGATATTTTATATGTTTTATATGATTAAGACAGATAAAAATACATATCATGAAATAACTTCTCTCAAGGTACAATAAACTATAAACTGCAAAATAATTTGCAATTGAGATGGCACAAAAGGTTTCATCATTTTCAAAAATTCAGTGACACCTTTTAAGTTGGAGTTTTGGATATTTCAAAAATATGTCCAGCATATTTGAGATAGCTCTATAAAATAAAAAAAAAACAAAAAACAAAAAATTCCCTGGCAAATTGTCTCAAAGATTCAGTGCACCAAATTTCAATAAAATTGGCCCTATGGGAGTTGAGTTCTTTCATGTGGACAGGCAGACAGTCAGATATTATAACAATGAGTACAACGCATTTTATGGGTTTGAGAATATAAATATATTTATTCTACGAAGGGCATGCAAACACACATAAAGAGTACAAGTCTGAATAATGCCATTGTTAAGTTCAGCTCCACAAGACATATAAACAATCAATCAAAACCAAAGAAAATAAAAAAGTACTAAGCATGTTGCTACCTCTAGCATGAGTCTGGAAATGATAGATAGATAGATAGATAGATAGATAGATAGATAGATAGATAGATAGATAGATAGATAGATAGATAGATAGATAGATTATTTTCTCAGGTACAGTACATGCAAACCATTCTTTGTCCTGTAATGTGCAAAAAAGAAGAAGAAGAAGAATATTATTGAAGTTCTTCACTAAAAATGCATAAACTGAAAAAATGATCTGGACAACTACGTTAAATGCTATTGTCTTTCAACATATTCATTTTTGTACTGTCTTAGGTGGTACATGAAAGGAACTTCATTGGAAAAAGGTGTACATAATAAAATTTAGAAATGATACATAAAGCATAGATAAATATGATCTTGTACTCTCATACATTAATTTATTGGTAATAATTTATCTTGTAATTTTATTTATACCAACATCTTGTCAAATTAATCCCCACTACCTTTAAATGTGGTTGTTGCTGTAGCTGCATTGTTTTTGTATTTTGTGAGTTAGTGACAGTTGATGAAATGTTTTGCCTCACGCCTAGTATCAGTGTGTATACAATGCAAGATCTGTCTATTAAAAAACGAGATTGACACAATAACTCACTTTTATTTATATAACAATTCTAACCCTTGTCCCCTTCAATATACTCCCCATTCGCAATTACGCACCGATGCAGTCTTGGTTTCCACTAGTTGAAGATGTGGGGCAGTCAAGTTTCTGTCAGCTGCTTCAAGACATCTGACGTTTTCTTCATTACTTCTTTACTGCATCCATTGACTCAAAATGTGTTCTTCGAGCACCCATTTCAATTTATGAAAAACATGCGCACAAGACATGGAGTCTTCCCTGTAAGCCACAGTAAGCATTTGAAAAGATTCTGTTGGTGTTTTGTTCAATTTTATTAAAAATTTCAAATTGACACATTGCTCACCTTTTAAACTTATTATGATTCCAGCATACAAGGGGAAACACAACTGCATTAAACGGCAGAGAGTGGTGTCGTTTGTTGTGCACGTTTGTACAGATTTAAACCTGCATGGCAAGTGCTCATAATCAGTTCTCACTGCTTTTTTTAAGAGAAAGAAACACAGTCTCGTTACTTAATAGACAGACAAGTTTCATGTGTCCAATTGGTATTTTATTTTTTTGTCACATTGACAAAAGAAGAGGCAGAGGTCTGCTACAACTAGCACACAAGGGAATACAGACATAAATGTTTGGGAAAATCATTTCAAACTTGTCTCTTTCCAAACCCTCAAAGTAAAAATACACTAGAACAGCTATTATGAGTGCAGATGGGCAACACTAAAGCACTTTCACAGTTTACTTTTCCTACCACTTATTCCTTGCATACTAAACTGCTTTGAGAAACTACTTTTTAATGTAATAAATGTACCTAAAATATGATTAAGTCAAATTAAAACTAGTAAAAGTTGTCCATCATGGCTGATGTGATATAGTGATAACTTCCAAAGTGAAGCATTAAAAATTCTAAATACAACTTCCAAATTTTTGTCATTTAATGGAATCTGTTGCACAGACGAGTAATTGTAAGTGCATCAGTACACCAATCGGTGAACTGGCCTGCCAAACAGAACAGGCCCAGCTTCATTTGATCCTACAAAATAAAAAGCAGATGCAGAAATTGAATGTATATGTGGGTGAGCAACTTGTTTAGTGAACCTAACTAGACATTTGCTTCCAAGGTGGGAAATAAAGTCATACTCCATTAAATTCAGACCAAAGATGTGATGCGTTTTAGAACATAAGAAGGTTGATAGAAGGTTGAGAAGAGAATTCACCCCATCTTGCTCGTTTGGAGAGCTAAGGTTGACTTCACACTACATGTGTTTTCTGGCGATTTTCAGTTGTAGGCTTCATTTAGATTGTCATAAAAATTTCTGGACAATTGTGACGCACTCTTGTGAAGGCCACAAGTATAGTGTGATATCCATAGCAATAAGCCGCAACATAGAGGTTTGATCAGAAGTTATCAAAACAACATAAGCTTGCAATGCTTGTATGGCACAGTAGAAAATTTGAAACTGTACTGAAAAGTTATGAGGGAGTCCTGCAATTCATCATTCTCTGCAGCTCTTAGTTGTATAATTGAACATCTGTAATTCAACAAGATCCAAAACCTTCAGAGATTAAGTGTAACATGCTCTGTGTACTCAAAATTTTGTAGTATGATGCTGGCTGAAATTTCCAAAACGTCGCAAACTCAGTGTATTTTCACAGCCAATTAATGCACTGCCTGATAGCACCAGTGGCTGCACAAATCCGTTTCAGGTATTGCAAATTCAGCCACAGCTTGTCTCACACATACACACACATCTACTGTAAGGTCAGCTTACTAAAAAAAAAAAAGTGAACTAATTCCTCCTCGGCGGGAGGAAATTGGATTCTCCAGAGGTTTCCTAAGTTCACACAAGAAGACAGGCTCTACAAGCACACCACCCTTACTCAGGATTAACTCTGAAGCCCAGGCACTGGGACCTAGACATTCTAATTAAATAAACACCAAGGAAAAGCTTTATGTAAACTGAATTATCTGCACCTTTTTGCATAATGCACTCTATTTTGGTTTAGGTGCAAAAATATAGCATACATGCTATCTCTGAAATAAAAGGGTCTGTAATATTATTGCCTGCTGAAGGTATAAAGGTGAAGACCACAAGCTTTCATGTGGACAATCACATACGTACATGCAAAAAAATGTTATGACCTGGAATTAAATCATGGCCACTTAATACTCTGTATTTTACTGAAGACAAATTGTAAGCCTTTTAAAGCTTCACTGGGAAAGATGAAAAGATTTCTGACTTTACAAATGGTAAGCATGTAATCAAGAGTAATTTGAAAGAAAAAATGTATACAGCTTCCTCTCATGAGCCGCTGGCTGACAGCCCACGGAGTACAGGCTATGGCATTTTATAAAGAGATTTTTTTTTTCCTTTCTCATAATATGTATCACTGAATTTGACATCCCTACTGCAAATTAATCCTTATATGTAGGGGCTCCCTGGGTGTAGACGTAACTGGAGCAGAGAAATACTTCCATTGAATTTCAAAAAGGCATTCTGCAGCCACTGATCAGAAAGACACTGACTGGAAGAAGCAATGGCGGACATGTGTGTGCACTTAGCCTTTGTTTATTTACAATCAGAGGGATGCTTCCCAGTGAATAGTTGCATTTATGCATCACCATTTATTTATATTTCTTTGGTAGAAGTGGAATGCCATGATTGCGTTCTAGTGAGGATGAATGAAAGTTGCAACCTAATGCACAATGATCATACACGCAAGTAAGAATTTCACCGTACTCTGTACACGTGACAATGCAACAGCTATTTTAACTGCTTAAAAAGAGTTCAGCTAATTTCTCAATCTTTTTCAGTCCCTTCCTACAAAGGGTCCATATTGCTTTGCTCTATGGATTAGATATAAAAGAGCATGAATGTGTGCCTGAGAGTGCCCTGTGCAAGTAGTGATGCCCTCATAAGCTGTGCCTCCCTGTGATCTTGAATTGGATGATCAAATTCAGTAAATAGACTTGGGAACACTAACAATGGATGCCTAGATCAAATTGCTTACTAAAGACATTCTCACTATGTTCTTAGAAAACATAATTTGACATCAAATAAATTACTTAAGTGATTTGACATTAAAGTAACTCTGTGTGTTACTTCAGAAATTTTAAAATGCCAACAATTTATTTTTTTGCTGCATTCATTACTGACCTACTACTTCGCATCAAACTTAGAAAATGAAGAAGTTGATCCTGAGCTTAAACTAGATGTAATTACATAGATCTTGCTCTAGAGGGCAGTGATTCTAAAAGTATGTCGATTTTCACCAGAAATGCCAATAAAGCACAAAAGTGGAAAGAAGGGGAAAAACCTTTCAGTTCCAAATATGATAATACAAGACTAATTTAGTCACTTTTCATGTGTCACACATTTACATGTTTATGCTATAATAAAGCTTTATAGTGGTTACCATAAACTTAAAATGGAAAAGTAATGTCGATTTGCAAGCTAACACTCTTAAGCAGCTGAACTGTGGAGGCTGGTGTCCCTGTTAAATAATGCATCATGCCACTTTGACATTTACTATTAGAACCGACTTAATCCAACTGTAGAGTATGGGAAGGGGGTAAGAGCCTCTCTGGACAGTAAAGGGCACAAAACAGGAGCAAACCCTGGGCTGGGCACCGGTCTTCATACAGTACAATGCAGTATTATATCATTTATATATTATATTAAAATGGACAAAAAATAAAAAACATTATGCTTAAAAGTACTAAAGAATAAGCAAACTCCTATTTTGCTATTCTCCCCTTATCTTTTAACAAGCAAAAGTAGCAAGTATAAAATGATAAGGACTTCTAAAGAAATCTACCTTCTGATGTTTCAGATGATATGTTTCTCTACACTTCTAATACCTGACATTTCTATATTCTATCATTTTTACTGGTAATAGTTAAAATCTCTTGTTCTACGCAACAGCCCATGGCAGCCTTGGCATCAAGAAACACAATTTAGTTCTCTACACATTTACTGTAAGATAAAATCATACAATCATCTTTTATGTCAGGGAAATTGGAAGCATTAAAGCAGGCACTTTTGTTCTGTTGAATCTCTCATGTGATAATGCCCACAATTAAGACAAATTCTTTACAAAGGCAGCCCTTTTCGTAATGGATTTTATACACCATTTACTTCCATTAAATTCCCTTGTCATGTGAACATTGTTGGCATAGCAGATATGCAAGCAGTACATGAATGACATGAAATCAGCAGTGCTAACAGCACACACACACATATATTTATAAATGGATGGCCACTTGATTAAGAGCAAGAAGACGTTAACTTTTTCCTATGGACAGTGGGCTCTTAAATGTTCATTTCCTCCAGCTTTTTTTTTTTTATCAGCTAGAGTTTCGCTCTGCCTCTGTCTCCACCAAATGGTTTTAGCTTTGCTTACCTTAATTTATTTTCCAATACATTACCATTTACTGACATTACTACAATGAGGAGCCTTAACAACCAGAAAGACTGAAAAACTTAAAATAAACCATCTCTGTTTACATAGTCAGTTTAAACAGATGTATTTTACAATGTATAACTAAGTGTTTTATAAATATGCAGGGTGTTCTGTGCCCTTCTAAGAAGATGTATAAATTATAGGAATAACCTAAAAGAAAACTGTTTTTTTTATACACACATTCCCTGTACATACAGCATATCAATAAGGACCTACAAACCGGGGGTGTCCAGCTCTAATCCTTGAGGGCTAAGTGGCTGCAGGTTTTCATTCTAACCCTTTTCTTAAACGTTTCTTAGACCCCTTAATTATTGCTTTTTTCCTTGATTAGCAGCAATAATGAGATACAAAGTAAGCCAACATGTGACCAGCTAACCAGTGTCCATCATACAATACCTTAAAATAAAGAAAGGTGAAGGGCTCAGTCATGCTGATCTGTTCAGGCCCACAAACCACCCTGACAGTGGTCCAGAAAACCAACAGTTCTGGAAATGTCTGGTGTGGTTGAATGAGAGCACCAACAAGCAAGCCATGGCATTAAATAACAGGTTTAATTAACAAGAATTGGCTTCTGACTAAGTGGAATTGGTTGGAGTTTAAAGTCTCAAATGATCTGGTCATCTGTTGGTTCACTTCACATCTCATTTTTCATTGGCTGCCATTTAAGGAGAAAAGAAGCAATTCAGAGGACTGAGACTTAAAACATATTGATCAAAATGAATGGAAATAAAATTTAAGTAACAGCAGAAATGATAAAAAAAAGTCACAAGAAGTAAAACCTGCAGCCACAGTGGCCCTCAAGAATCAAAGTTGGGCACCGCTACATAATCATCTAGTATACACCCATTGACATGTACAGTATTTAAATATACAGTACATAAAGGCACATGTATTTAAATACACTGTACATTGTACAAGGCACAAATATACTCAGATAGATAGATAGATAGATAGATAGATAGATAGATAGATAGATAGATAGATAGATAGATAGATAGATTGATTGATTCATTATTTAACTTGTAAGTATTATGGCTGGATTTTGTAAGTAATCTTGGATAAATGTGTCTGCTAAATAATATCAGTAACTATCTACTATAAAATAAAACGCTAAAGGTCTGTGTGTGCGTGTGTGTGTGTGTGTGTGTCCAGTCTCTCTAAGCCCGGGGTGTCGAACTCCAGGCCTGGCGGGCCGCAGTAGCTTCAGGTTTTCATTCTAACCTATTTCCCTAATCAGTGACCAGTTTCACTGCTAATTATCTCCTGTTCCTTTCATTTTAATAGCCCTGTTCTTAAGGATTCATTCATCTGAATTGATCCCTTTCTTCTTTAAATGGCAGCCAAATAGATATGAGACATGAAACGAGACAACAGATGACCAGCTAAATCGGGGCTTCAGACTCCAACCAGTTTCACAATGAGAAGCAGATTCTTGCTGTTAATTAATTAAACTCATTATTTAATTCCATGGCTTGTTGGTGCTCTCATTCTACCACAGCAGACATTTCCAGAACTGTTGATTTTTCTGTTTTTTCTAAGGCCACCGTCACAATGTTTTGGTGAGCTGAGAGATCAGCCTTACTGAGACCTCTACCTTTCTTAATTTTCACATATTTTGTGATGGGCACAGGTAACATGGTCATTTGGATTCTTGCTATGTGTCTCGTTATTGTTTGGCTGCTAATTAAGAAAAAGGAAGCAACTAAGGGGCCTGGGTCAAGGTAAAATTAAGGCAAAAGAAGGTAATTAGCAGCACAAAAATGGTCAGAAATTAAGAAGATGGTTAGAATGAAAACCTGCAGACACTGCAGCCCTCCAGGACTGGAGTTTGAAATCCGTGCTCTAAGCCATTAGATTGTTGAATCTGGCTTTGGGGTCATTAGTCAGTTTGGCTTTGGTGACACAATTAAAACAGAAAAGATGAGAGTGTAGTAAATGTGTAAGAGTAATGCTGAGAGTCACCATCAAAATAGAAAGAATAAAAGCAGACGGGGGCAAGCATGATGCTATTAAATGACAGTCTGAGAAGTAGACTTTACAGGAATGAGCTTGTGAGAGGGAGCCCTGGTCAAAGAGAGGTTTAGACACACAAGGATACAGAGGAAAGGCATTGAAGGTATACGCAGGGTAAAAGATATCAAACATTTTGACATTTATTATATCACGTGTCTTTCACAGGTAATGTGGCTGGTTAATAATTATAACGTACAGCACATCCGAGTGTAAATTTAAACTAGAGTGCTCAGAGAAATCTGACACAGACAGTGACTGGACTGAATTTTGCATCCACGCTTCAGGAACTTTGATGCAATATAATAAGGTCAGCAAAACAACAGAATTAAATAGAAACTCAATAACTAAAGCATGTCTGACTGCAAAACTTATCGACCGTATAATCAGTTCCTGCTAGGATTCTGTGCAACTCTGCCAATTACAATCCATTCACTCACTCACTGAACTCCCTCAATGCAGTGTTAAGAAGGCTAGGAACCAGTGCTTTATTGGTGCAAACCTTGCCCCATACCCGGAAGGGATTCCAGGCTGCTACAGTGTCCAAACTAAAAGTGTTGCAGAATTTATTTTCTCTTGATTTTTAAAATTACACCGTATTCTTAATTTTCAAGAAAAGCCTATTTTCAGTTCAGTACATTATGCTCATATAAAACATATCAGAACAAACTTCTCATGCATTAGCTTGCATCAGCAAAAGGTAAATATAAACACTGTAACAAAAAATGATTGCAACCAGGAATATTTGTCCTCAATGCATGAAAAGCAACATGTGAGATCAGCAATTCTAGATATGCAAATGACTAAGCACGTCCATTACACCTTTGTGATGGGCTGGTACTTAGTCCAAGCCTGGTTCCCTGTGCTGCCTCTATAGACTCCAGCTCAACCTGACTGGATACCTGTTCTGGAAAATTAATGGAAGAATGGGTAGATGGATGGGTATTATGTCCACGTTTATATTTTTTGAGGAAATCACAAAGGATTGTAAGAGATGAGATAGCTAGAAAGCAGGACAATTTTACTGTGGGCCATTTCCAAGATAGTAGCTGACAGAAACAGAATGCAGTAAGCAGTTTCTCATTGTATATTCAGATTTTAGAAAAGAAGAACTTTTAAAAAGCTCTTTACTTTCAACGCAATTAATCTCAAACACTACAGAACAGACAATTTTATGTATGGTATACATTTTAAAGCCTAAAATTAGGGGATGTCCCCAAAATGGATAAAATAAAGTTAAACAGGACTATCAGTCCAGTCCTTGAAACTGATAATGGAGTGAGTGCACCACTCTTAAAAATAAAGGTGTCAGAGTGGTTCTTCAGAGCAATGCCACAGGAGAACAATATTTGGTCCCCAAAAGACCCAACCAAATGAAGGTTCCAGAAAGAACCATTGCATATTTAGATCTGTAGCAGGCTCCATGCAGTAAATGACCATGAATAAATGGTAACAGATTTGTGAAATACCAATGGGCCATGATTTGAAAACTACTCTGGCTTCATATGTACAGTTACGTCCAGGTTTTCTTAATCTGTACTGTCCAGCTAGTTGGCCTACCATACATTAAAGGTTCTGTTTTTTTCTACATATAAGGAGGTTTTTGAAAGCACAAAGAACCACTTCCAGAATTAAATGGTGCTTTGACAAGCAATAGTTCTATGAGTAGAGATCCTTGTTTTGCCATTAAAGAACCATAATTTTTAAGAATGTGGGATTTAAAATTAGGAGGAGTTTACATAACTATGATGTTCAGCCTACTGGACTAAGAAGTAATTTCTTTGAGTTTTGTCCTTGAACCATATTGTATGTACCACTTAACCAAATTAATATTATTTTAAAGAACTGACATAACAGTTTTTACATTCAGCCCCTTTCTATGCTCTGAAGTATTCAGTATTGTGGCTGATCTACACTATACATACCTGAACATTTCACATATAAGTGAAATTAACAGTTCTTATATACAGCAATACTAGTGTCGCATCCAGCAGTAGTTTCAGCTGATACTGCACACGGAAATTGGATTCAATGGGTGGGTCGAGGTTAAGCAGGGTGGTCTTGTGCACTGAACTTTAAAGAGCAGGATTGCAGGGTCATTTCTATCTTTCTCCTCACTGCATGGCCATGAGCCTAAGAGTTAACCCACTTGCTAGATGTAAATAGCTGTACTCTGCCTCTGTATTTGTAAAAGGATGGTCTTTCACTACCGAAAGTCACTCTTTATAGAATATAAGATGATTTCTGTCTGTCCCTTGGCTAAAGTTAAACAAAACTTGTATCGGAGTGAAAGCAACTTGGTTACAATTAAAGAGAGTTTAGCTGATGCTCCTGTAATTAGACTAACAATGGATCACTCCAGCTTATATAAAATACAGTTGATTGCTTGTTTGTGGATATATCCAATGATGATGCTAGCCAAGTATTTGTAATTCTGTTTTAATCTAGACCATATACAACCATTCAATCTTTTTGCTTCATTTTTAGTGACATGATCTAGAACTTGTTACATAAAGAGGAGTGAGTATCCCCTGAGCATGTATGACCCCTCACCTTTTTAGTCTGACTTGGTTCTACTAGCTATGGCGCTTTTATCAATACTGCACCTACACAATTACAAACATTTCTCAGTATATTTTCTCAGAATATTTTGTCATCTTTATTGTTTTGCTTTTGGATCGGCTACATTTCTTTACACTCTTTTGACTAGAAGTTAAAATCTTCAAAGTATTCTTTTCCAATTTTAATTGGTGTAATTGAATTAATGGATGTATAAAATATGCAACTTTCCCAAATGCAATAGAAATGTAAGCAAAATTAATTCTCTTCTGGAACAGAAATCCTCTGGGAGTAACACTCTTCTGGTCCTGAGGACTCCCTACTGTCTTGCCATTTTCAGGCACTCCTTCTAATTCAAGCAGCAGCATGGTGGTGTACTGCTGCTTCACACACTTGCAGTCCTGCTGGATTCACCACTCTTGTGTTATGTTAGCACGTCTTACTGGTTTTCTCCAATAGCCCCCAAGGGCTGTTAGACTAGCTGGCATCTTTAAAATGAGTGTTTTCAATAATGGACTGGAGCTTGGGATCGGATTCACAGCTTCTGGCTCTCAAACACCATGATTCCATTAAAACTGCTTTGGAAAAGCTATGGATGGATTTGCTTATCCCAAATACACGATAAATAAAAATGACAAATCAATGCACAACACTTGCAGTTTCTTAAATACAAGATGTTTTAATTGTTGACTTTCCGTTTCACTACAAGAGGGGAATTACAACAAACTACAATTTTAGGAAATGTAACCTCACTGGGGGAAATTCACTCCTTTTTTACAATTATGTTAAATATAATAAATGCTAATTGTATATTTAAAACAAACAAGAAGATGTATTTAAAACTGCCCAATTGTTTTAGATTCATTCGAAGGAAAGGCCAGACTGTGAAATGTCATTTCTGTTCTACTGTATATGCTTGCCTTTTACAGAAAAATGTTACCAGCAATATCTGTAAATAATTTCAGAAGCTAAACCAAGAATTAACCTTTCACACTAATTTGTGTGAGAATATACAAAACAAGGTTAGTTGTGCATGACTTTATCGTACACATTATGGAGCACAATCTTTTGGGTTACACCCACTGAATGTATTAATTAAAATGAACACAGTAAATTTAAAACATCTTGAATGGCTTTGCAGCCTAAAGATAGGAAAATGTATTGCATGACAGTTTTCATTTTTATATGTGTAAGAAAAATCTTCAGTATGGGAAACTGGTAAGAATATGCATTGAACTGGCATGCATATTAGGTGGATACATGGATGAAAATCAAGAATTGCATTCATGCTGTATATGCATAATAATACAATTATATCAGAAACTGTACATCATAAAAGAGACAATCTGTATTTTTCTTAACTATTACCATAATACTGGGAAGTATTCCTCACTTATTTTAGTTTTAATTTTGAAAAAGCAAGGTATGTATGCCTTTTTTCACAACTGACACTATCAAACCAACTAATAGCACAGACAGCATATTGCAGGTAATTTTGATGATGTATTAATTTTCCACCAGCAGAAAATAAAAAAAGTAGGTTGGAGAACATGTTTAAAATAATAAGCTAAATCAAGTTATTTTTTTTTTCCTCAAAATCAAAATGAAAGCAGCACACACACGCAACAATTTAGTCAGCATGCCGAGCCAAATTCTCTTCGATAAGCATGTGCCAAGTTAATACCACGGGGTTAAAAAGGAGTCTGGGAAACTCCAAAAAAATGCAAAATGAACATCTCTGCAGAATTTCACAGATGGCACACGTGTGCATACCTAAAACAGTGGATTTAATGCCAGTTGGTAGTAGCTGTGCCACTTCAGGTATAAGGGACAGACACTTCATTTCTACAGCGATAATCCATGATAAATTGGTATCAGTTTTTAAATTATTGATTAAAATTGTTATACCTGAACCCTGCTGATACTCTGGGTATGCTTTAACATTGCTATCTTACGTAATATTCAAAATTGTATGGTGCAAAATTTAAAAAGTATGTTTCTTACTTAATTTTTTCATTAATGAAACATGTCAATAGATAAAAAAGAACAAAGTTACTAAACTACAGAAAATAAAGTTTGCTTATACTGAAAACAATGATGAATGCCAGTTAAAATGCAATAGGGATGAAAATACAGTTGGAGTAGAGCTTACTTACACATCAGATGTCCAGAAAAGGGAGCCTTGACAGTAACAGACACTGCAGGTGTAGCCTGAAGCTATGCCAGTGCTTTCTGGGTCAGAACTACCGAGGTTAAGCTCCATGAGCAGCTTAGGCACACTCCACAAGAACAATGACTCAGTGCATTACATATTTCAGTGAGTCACCTTATTAGCAGATTGCACTCTTCAGCATGTAAAAGTGAAATGAGATGGCTGATTCACACCATCACAAGAGAGCCCCAAAGCCACCCTCGCAAAACAGACAAGCCTTTTCGTTTTTAGTGCATTTGGAAAAGTGCCCCAAAATGGGTACATTATGAAATTGCATATTAGCGTAAGCGAGCGAAATAGTTTGCGTAGCCAAACTTATTGTGCTTTCGGGTTATTTAGTTTCTGGTCCTGTCAAGAAAGGCTTGCGGGCAGCCATGCCGGCTAATGGGTTACGTTCAAAGTTGAATTAATGATCTCTCCTGTTATTAAACTTTATGTACAACGTTGCAACACCCAAGTCTTGCAATCGTACCGCTGCAATTACATTTTTTCATTTGAAATTTACTAATGATTTTTTTTTTTTAATTTAATCGCGTCTGATGCCAAGCATATCAATAAAACCCCGGCGAAAATATGCTGGAAGGCAAACAGCGACGTGTAACGCGTGAAAATGCCCCTGGCAACTCAAATCTGTCTTAAAACGAAGCCGGCGCTGCGCTGCCTTCTGGAATATCTAAGCAACAATTGCATCTGGAGTTCCTGACACCTGTTTGAGGATTACTTTAAATGTCTGCGGTGCAAAAGGTTTTGGGGTCGACTGTCCACTTCGGGAGAATTTAAATTTGCAAGGGAGAACACCGTGATCGCAGTTTGACTGTCATCACGCCATGAGCTTTGCGAGAAGCTGGCGGCTTTGCATGAAAAGCTGGTAACTTGACACGGGGAATTCCGCGGGGATGCGCCAAAGCTTCGGCGATTTGAAATGCAGCGCATCACTTGCGTTACAGAAGAGACTGAGGTACGAGTAATCCAGCGTCAATCGTCAGATTCCACGCAGCTGGTGAGCGATCAATAGCCTGTATGCACGTACGCTCGACACATGAACTGCAGGTTTATGACACAGTGCACGGAATACGTGTTAGAACGTGCGGAGAGCCATGCTAGATAATGATGAACTCCTCCTACCTGTAGATGTGAAGTAGCCGTACCCTGGCTTACTTGCCCATCTGTATGTATGCATGTATGTGAATGTGTGTGTGTGTGTGTAATTAGTCAACATCAGCTGATCACCTGACTAAATGCCTCAACTATCAGCTGACCTGCCGCCTTGGCTGGCTTCAGCTAAACAGCTTGTTTCCATAGCGCTGTTTCATGTGAGTCAGGATAGCACCAGCTGTCATTAAAAAAGTCAAAAAAAAAGAAAGAAAGAAAGAGAAAAAAGAAGGGAAACGGGCCCCTACGCCGTGCTTTCCCCTCGCCCATTCTTCCCCTGTCTGCCAGACTGCTGAGGTCTCCGAGGGGTAATCGCATTCCAAAACACACAAGAATTTCCTCCCCTTGCGCTGAATTTTTCGAGTTGAGAAAGAGAGAGGGAGAGGGGGAAGCCGAAAAGAGGGGGGAAGGGGATATAATGAAAAATGCAGCTCGGCGGTGCGACAACAGCAGCTAGATCGTACCGATTGCTAAACACGCTAGATTATAATTTATGGACCCTCGCCTCACTATTCCAGTTTCAGTCCTTCTTTTTGCCTCGGTCAAACGGTAATGCAAAGAAGAAGGCAGCGCATTCCACAGGTTTCATACAACTTTGCCAGCTTATGAGACATTTCCAGCAGGCGAGCTCTAGACCACACACTTCGCGGCGCGAGGGCACTTCCCTGGGAAACGCGATTCGGAATGGTTCAGGTCACCCGGTGAGAGACCCTCTGCGAAGCACATCGAAGTTTTCATTAAAAATAAAAATAGAAAGGAAAACACCATGCAGATGCTTGTGCAATTCAAACCATCAATGTTAATATAACCATTCCTAATTAAAGTGCAACAAATGCGACAACGTATCTTAGCAAAATCGGAACTGTATTAATACCCCACCCTGAATTACCGCTTCAAGAACAGCGCTACTCTTCTGAATGCCCCATGAAGACCGCCGCTAACCTTGTGCTCTCGCTCTTCTATCGCCACAGAAGCAACAGGACTCTGGTGTTCTTCACACTTTTCATTTCCCATCTGCAATTTCTTTCAGGATCATCAAAGAAGAGCAAAAAGTGTACAAAAAAGCCGCAGTGAACAAGTTGTTCACGAAGGGAAAGTGGAAGAAGAAGGAAAGAAAATCAATTGCATAGGCGCTTAATCTTAATGATCTCATCATTCATTCATCTGCTTGTCATTTCCCTTTCCCCTTATCTGCTGCCTCAAGGCTTTTACACTTTGCGCATACCATCTCAGTAGGAAATGCCACTCTTTTTAATGCTCTCTGAGAAAGCCTCAACTCACTGCTGTCCATTCAAAACGAGCGAAGCTCAGCCCCCGAGCCGCTGAAATCCCCACTAGGTTGGGGACCGTCCCTACTGATTCAGATAGCAAAAGCGCGACGTGCGTGCAGCGTGCGACACAGAGCATAGGAACTAGACAGGCAGGCAGAAAAGAAAGAAAGAAGGAAAGAAAGCTGTATACTAACATTCGAGGCAGGAAAATACAACTAAATAAAACATTCATGGAAAAACTTCTTAAAGCAGTGAACAAAGACAAATGCATGCATTAAGTTAAAACCAAATTATGTGTGATTTGCGGTTTCACCAAGCCTACCGGTTTGTTCAGTTTAGCCACAATTGTGCATCTGGTCACAACCATCTGTAGCAGCTCAGCAGCGCCTTTGAATGAAGTCCGAACTCTGCGCTCGACTTGGTTCAGATGCTGCAGTTGCATCCTCGTTAAAGATTACAACGAAGATGTGTGCAATCGCGTCGATATAACGTTTAAAATATATCCACATTCGGCAACGCGTGTATTGTTTCAGTAATGTATTGTTGATTCGTTGAAGTCAATTTCCACTGTCACCTGGAGATGGAGCGGTAGATCTGGAGTTTGAGTTTCACAGCCGCACACTAGGCGTGCCTATGCAAGAACGCAGATACCCATTCTTCACATAGGTGAACGGTCGTTTTTTTTAAAAAAAAACTGGAGACTCAGGAGTTACATCACATGCCAATAACTAATCTATCTATCTATCTATCTATCTATCTATCTATCTATCTATCTATCTATCTATCTATCCAGCAGTTTCCTTATTTTCTCAGGGTACAGTATCAGTTGTCCACCCAAGCGTTTACAATAGTTCTTGCAAGTAACTTTAAGAATCATGCCCATCCATCTATGAATTAAAGACTACAAAATTAACATCAATTGTTTAATTGTGCCATTGTCAGAATACACCATTATAAGGCACTTTGTACTGCAAGTAGGGATATATATCAAATCAGTAATTACCATCCATCCATCTATTATCAAACATGCTTTTTCGAACTTAGGAGCCAGAGCCTGCCCTGGCACCCTCAGTACATAAGGCAGGAAGCAACCATCAACATCACACCAGCCCATCACAGGCACGATGAAATGATTACATCTTGCCTGAAGAAGGGGCCCGAGTTACCTTGAAAGCTTGCATATATTGTAATCTTTTTAGTTAGCCAATAAAAGGTGGCATTTTGCTTGTTTTTTCTCTACATTCATAATGGCTAACATGGTACAACACTCTAGTACTACAAACCATTTTATATATTGTTCAAAATTATAAAACATCAGATGGAATATGTTGAGTAAAGTAAAATTTTCATAACACTATAAGACTGTCATATTGACAGAGACTGAGATCGTTGCCTCCATAAAATAATCCATTTTTATATTGTAATCAACTTGTGTAATGCATTAGGCTTCTGCTCCATTCAGTTTCTTCATACTGAGCTTGGGTTGGTCTACAATGTCATCTTGTCTAAAGGTGTTTGCTGGAGAACACTACCTGACTTGCATTTAAGAGTGGGTCGCAATATCTCTAATCCCTGCATATTTATTGTGATATTTTGCTGAACCACCATTTGAGTGATTCTTTAGATTGCTGTTTGAACAATTTCTTGCCCTCACCCAGTAAAAAGAAATGACTATTGTAAGCTTCTCAGCAGCACAAGGTTCCTAACAATATGACCTTGATGATCTCTGGCGTTTCTAAAGTTGTTATCAGAGTAAGGAGTTAAATATGTAAGGCATTTCACTTCAATATCCATACAATTGATATAAGCCACATTTTGAATGATTGCTGTAATGTTTACATATTGTTAATAGAGGTCTTAAGTATTGACATATGTTTTGTTTTATGAATTTTATGAAATGAGTTTGTAGATTATCTTTTAACAAAGGACATCGGTGTACTGTGGCATAGTTAGCTAAAATATTGTTATGCAACTAAACAGTCATTAGCTCAAATATTGAACATTTTTAACTGGAGATATGCAAATATAATTATCTTTGCAATATTTCAGCTTATTAGGATTTTGGGAGCCATGTATGTCCAGCCATCTATCCATCATCCATACATATTTTGAGCGTCTTCTTCCAGTTCATGGTCATAAACTGGGGCTGGAACAACACCCATCCTAGTACTATGCATAATACATTCATATTTCCATTTAGGCAATTCAGAGGCACAACTGATCTAACATCATTTCTTTAGAGTAATGTTGCCATCCATATGTGTAAATGCATAGTTATTTATATATCAAGTTATATATGATTGTTTTATGTTGCAATCTCACAGCTGGTCAATAAAGATTTTCCAACAATAATTCTGCAGGTATAATTATCATTATAGTGTCTGGCATATAATTTTTTTTTAAGATGATTTTATGAAACATAATTTTGTGAACAGCACAATAAAAGCATGTAGTTAATTTCTGGTGTGTGCTAAGAAGAAAAATAAAGGACATAAGAAATGTGTTAGAAAAATAATTTGGTAAAAACTACAGACTGATTGATACCCGTTCACCTTAATAAAAGGATAAGTGTCTGTGTGTCTTTCTATACGTCCCTCCAGTTGCGATGTCTCTGTCATTCCAAAAGATGGTGCATCACAAACATTTTCAGTAATAAAATGCTTTGCATTTATCATTCCAACAGATGGTGCATTACAAACATTTGTAGTAATGTATTTTATTACTATACACATTACAAAATATATTCCAATAGATGGTGCACTACAAACATTAACACTGATTACTTAAATTTCAACCCTCTTAGATAGCACAGCTATTTTTTAATATTTGTCTGAAACAAATAAAAACAAACAAAAATTAAAAGTGAACACTCTCCAAAACAAAAACATAGCAAATGCCTGAAATCAAAGCTAAAGCTGCTAAATAGTATTCATTCCCAGTTTACTCCAAAAGGCGAAGTACTAAAAAGCTCATAAATGGTATATTGTATTGGAAATATCAAAGGTTTACGTTCAAATTTATGATCTGCAGTTAAACTAACACACAGAATGTCAGCAAATTTTAACTTGGAACAGCAATTAAACATATCACACATCTCCATGCAGCTTACAGACATAGAGTTTCTCAACACAGAGGTAATACTAACATCACAATATTAAGACAAATTAGAAGATATACACATGGTATGACATTCAAGTGCATAGTTAACTGTTTTGAAATATGGAGCCTTTTCATTTTTGTTTATTTACATCATCTGAGACAAAGACAACACATTTTTGTGTATTAAATTCTGTTATATTATATATATATATATATATATATATATATATATATATATATATATTACATATGAGTTATATTTAGCAATAATATAGATAACAGAATTATATGTATTAGCAGAGAATGTAAAATGTACATGGCTTTTGCAATATCATGTATTTAAAAATGAAATCCAAATAGGCTAGTAATCAAACTACACATCTATTACCGCCCTCTGAAACGTATGCAGTTTTTAATGTCTGGAAAACATTTGGGATTAAATCACTTAGAAATCTGTACATAGACAACGTCTTTGCATCCTACGAACAATTACACTCTAAACTTAACTTTCCAGCAATACATTTCTTTCACTACCTTCAAATTAGAAACTTTGTTAAACAAAACCTGCCCAATATTCCTCACCTCCCACCTACCGCTATTTTGAAAAAAATACTGATCATTCCTAAGAACTCAGACAGCATCTCCATAATACATAATATATAAAAACATTTTACTGTTCTTCCCATTCAAAGATCCAAGAGTACAGTGGAAAAAGGATCTCTCAACATCTCAGAAAAGGAGTGGAAGGTAGCAATGCACAGAATTCACTCGAGCTCCATATGCGAAAAGCATACAATTATTCAACTTAAAATTATTTATCGAGCACATCTCTCTCATTTAAAATTGTCCGGAATGTTTCCAGGGCAAGGTCCAACCTGTGAACATTGCAATCAAGTTCCAGCCTCACTGGGTCACATGTTTTGGGCCTGCACCAAATTAACATAATTCTGGACCAAAATCTTTAAATGCCTATAAGACAACCTTGGTGTCACAATCCCTCCTAACCCATTAACAGCTATGTTTGGTGTACTTCAAGATGGGCTTAAAGTGGAGAAGGACAAACAAACTGTAATTGCTTTTACTACACTATTGGCATGTAGACTTATCTTGCTCAACCGGAAGAATCCAAACTCACTTCTTTTAGGTCACTGGATAACTGATGTTATATATTATCTAAAATAGGAAAAAATCTAAATCTTACTTATAGGATCTGTACAAAATGTTTTCAAAACTTATACAGGATCTAATCGGTAACATTTTAGAATAAGCATTTAAATTGAGGAAGCAGATTCTCTCTCCTCTTTTTTATTCTATTTATTTTGATTCATTTAATTATTTACATATTTTTACTATTATTAAAGTTTTACTCTGTTCGGTTAGCTCTCTTTCTTATGGTTGGGGATGATTTGTTTCGAACCTAGTTTTGTTAAATTTGACTTGCTTGTATGGAATGTTATTTCATTTTAATAAAATTAATAAAATGTTTAAAAAAAAGAGTATTCGGTTATTGGTTTACATGGCCACGTAATCAGATTATTCACTGAGAAATCTATCTCTGTTAATCAGGAATCTCAAAGGCAAATAACCCAATTTCTCAACAATTATTGTGAATAAGGGTTTACATGGCACTTTAGAAATCAGGTTTCTGCAAATAATTAGGTTATTGAAGTGCATGTAAATGTGCTGTTATCTAAAACCATGTTTTTTTTTCCCATACTCACCATGCAATAAAGCCACAATTCCAGAATACTTACATTTACTATTTTCTTCCCTAAAAGAACTCCAATCAGTTTATTGTAAAATAATTTTATGGTAACCCGAAATAATGGTGTCATACCCTTTTGGATCCTTCCATAAAAGTCAAATTGAATTACGAAGGACGTTCAGTTATAAACAGGAATTTTCATGCTCTATTCTTATATAGAGTGCAAGGTATACATGACTCTTTGGTCAAACACATGCATGTTTGAATTTGTCGTTAGTAGTGCTAGCTGCTCTTTCCTCCCTTCCTGCCAGTTGTAATCAACATGTCAGAGCAGGAGGTACACAGTAGTGGGGTGCCGAAAATTATTATTACACTTTTGACAAATGAAGAAGTCATTTCATCCCAGATTTATTCAAGACTTAAAAATCAGTTTGGGGATGAGTTTCTCTTTTAGTCTAGAGCAGGGGTTCTCAAACTCAGTCCTGTGGGACCCCTGCGGCTGCAGGTTTTTGTTCCAACCAGATTCCTAATCAGTGACAAAACCTGATAGCACTGATCTCATTTAATTAGCTGATGTTATTTATTTATTATTTATCTTTTATTCTACATTCAGAAAAGCACAGCAGCGTGATTTTTACATTTACATTAGAAATATTTCTCTTTTTGCTATGGATTTAAATGCTTAACTCTCTTTTTATTATATTTCGCCCTTTCTCTGTGCAGTTTGCTCCCTTCATTGAATTTTAATAATGACAATTAAAAACAGAGCAAAAAAAAAAAAAAGAGCAGAAGCCCAAGCAAACAACACTCAATCGTGAAAGGCTGCAACTACTTTAGCGTCAGCCCCACAAAGTAGTAAATAACGGATTAATTAAACAATTAGAACACCTAGAAAAGTAGAATGACAATCAAGATGAAAATACTGTTAAAAAGAAAAAAATACATATAACTGCTTAGTACATTTTAATACTTTTTTTTTTTTTTACCAAACTTAGTTTTCTAATTTGTATATTGTTCTCAAAACAGGGAATCTGGGAAACAACAGTTCACTTAATTAGCCCAGGAGTCCAAATGAAAACAGAGGCTGGTTGGAACAAAAACCTGCAGGCACAGGGGTCCCCCAGGACCGAGTTTGAGAACCCCTGGTCTAGAGTGTATGATTGGTGCAAGTCATTCAGAGAGGGACCATCATCTCTTTGGTCCACTTAAGGAATTTTTAGGAGGGAAGAAATTCAAGTCGAATGAGGAGGTTATTGACGCTGTACAAGAATGGGTCAACAGGCTGTCAAAAGACTTCTACTCTTCTGGGATGAACAAGCTTCCTGAGCACTGGGACCAGTGAGTTACAGGAGACTACATAGAAAAATAGTATGTAGGTTATTTCACTGTATTCAATAAATAAAGTGTAGCTCATAAATTCCTGTTTATATTTGAACGTCCCTTGTACATTAGTTGATCAAGTGGGATGTTGTAGAAGGGACTTTAGGTGGCAATTGAGAAGTGAGATCACCTGTCGAATTCAACCGAATTAATACTAAGCTAAAGCCTATAACAATGCAGAATTTGGCAGAATCCATGAGGTACCTTAGACAATTAATGCGTACAGAGGTCTGAGTAAACAACTGGAAATGCACTAAAAGAAGAACAGGACAAAATATGAATGAGCTTCCTAATTTTGGAGATAGGATCACGAAAACACCTTTTTCCTAAGGACTTTCTTTGATTTTTAATATGATGCTCTTATCTTTCATAATAAACAAAATAATTTAGTCATATTTTTCAATACAATTTATTACACACTCTAAATTCGTAAAGATCACATTACCTGTATTTAGTAGTGGCCATTCTCATCCAATGAAGTTTCATCAGTTTCCTCTCCTGGACTGAAGCTAAAACCAAACTTTGGACACACTGTAGAACTTGACGTACATATCGATCTTCCTTCATCAGCATGCTATAAGACCAAGCGAATAAGGAGTATCTACTGTACATACATCTATCCCAATATCTACCATTTTCAAAGTTGTTTGCTTTGGAAAACTAAAGTTACTTTAGTTACTTGTTTATGATCTGAACCATAACCTTACTCCATTGTTTCATGTGATTACCTTCAGATTCTGTAATCTAGGCTGAAGAATGAGAAATAAATACTTGTTGAAAATGTTGGATTGATTTTGGGTTCCATTAGAGGCTGAGTCTTGCTTTCATTTGAAACAAATTAGAGCAAGATATTGAATCTTTTTGTTTTTAGATTTTCTTTGCCCATTGGACTTATTTTTCTTTGTATCGGGGTCATTTGATATGGCTTCATCCAGCATTTGCTTCACTTCCTTGACACCATCAACCAAAAGCAAAAATCAACCCTCTTACCCAACTGAGCTAAAATGAACTTCTTTTGTTCTGATGACTGTTTGACTGTGTCTGCTCAATGTTAACTTGAGCCATACTTCATCTTCATGCACTTTTTCTGTACACTGTAAGGTTTTCAAGTTTTATGTTTAAAGTCATATGGAATCACAAACTCTTGTAACTCTAATCTTGCAAGTTGTTGACCGCTATTCTGCCAAACCAGGGTAACATGGCACGATTAAAGAATAAGGAGATGAAAAATATGAAATGAGACAAAAGTATAAACAGGAAATCAATTGATCAAGACACTAAGTCTAAAAAACTAAACTAAATTATTGTCAGAAGTCAAAAGCAGATAAATCAAGAACCTGAACTCAAAATCACAAAAAGCGTGCAAGAAGGTTTGGACAACCAGGAAGTGCACAGCAATGACATTTATACCTTTACACAGTAACATTGTGGTAGCACACATGAACAATCAAAATTTAGAACCACAGCACTGATAGAAAACACAATGGTACTGGGGTAGGATGTGAAAAAAAGTAAACCTTGATTAAAATTAGACAGAAAGTGAAAATAATTGACAGAATTAATTTTATGATATGAAAATAAAAAAGTAAAGAATAAGATAGAAAAAAATTCCAAATGAAACACAATCAAACCCACCCCATTCTGTGATAACCTAATCAGGAATTCCAAATCCTGAAAAAATTCCCTTCAGTTTCAAAGCAAACATTTATTATGGTTGACCTGTCAAATATTTCTAGGAACCTGGAATAAAAATAGTATACTATGTCAGAAAAGTCTAGTCATGAATAAAGAGGTAAGGGTGCAGTGATATGTGGCTGCATTTGGTCTGAACATCTCTTCTCATAGATTAGATACATTTTTTCTAAGATGAAATGGTAGACCACTGTACAGATAATCTGCCATATTCTTATATATAATACGCTGTCATGGCTGTTTATTTGTCTGTCCAGGATTTTAAACCACCTATAGCTCGCAAACCGTTTGACCTATTGGTCTGAAAGTTGGTACACATATACTATATGACTTCTACTATCCACATTCGGGGTGATGATTGACCTCCAATGTTATTTTTCTTTTTATTTTTAATTTAGTTTATTGTAGAATCAACTCTCGGCAGCGGCCAGCAGGGCAGCCATGTGGTACATGCATTCTCATTTCTACCACCTTCGCCGTTACTTCCCCTACCTCTTCATATCTTAAATCATTCTTAAGGCAGATTGAAGACTTAAGTGCCAGCTTAAGTGAAAAAGTAAGGAAAACGTACTAAGTAATTGCAACAGAAACACTGACTTAATCAGTTTTAACGCGAAAAGATGCAGACGAAAGAAGAGAAGAAGTGGGCCATTAGGGTGGAGAAAAGAAGAGCTTCTCAGGAAACTACAAGAGCATCAACCTCTGAGCAAACAAATGGTAAACATACAAAAAGTATGAAAACTATGAATTCTCAAGTCAAGTGTATTCATTGCACGTTATGTGCAATGCGCCATTACTGGCTATGCACATAATGTGAGATTTTAAGGTTCATTAAGTATTCTGCCATGAATATCTGCAAGAAATCAAAGCGTTGTGAGATTAACTGCAGTTTTTCCCATTAATAATACATTTTTGCTTGGGCACCTCAATTTTAAAATGTAAGAAGTATGGCTGAAATAAGCATGTTAATCTTCTGAAGTAGTCATTGCGATTATATTACCTTCAGCAACATTTTCAAATTTCAGCTGGTATATTGTGCAGCAATATGGCATTCCATTTCTATAAGCCAGACTCTTTGTCATTATTCTGTGATTCTGTGCAATCAGTTTACCAATACTAAACTTGTGCAAGTTCTGCTTGATGTGTGAATTGCATAAGCTCCATAGGTAGTCTTTATTGTATGTTAGTGGGATCAATGGTTTCTGTTGTTCTTACTAATACTAATAATGACACTAATACTAATGCTAATACTAATATTGTAACTTTCCAATATCTCACAAGCCCATACTGCTCATGGACATTTATTTGGACGAATCTAGAAATACCTGGAATGTATGCCTCTAAAGTCCATTCTTTTTCTGCAGCTGGAGTAGTACTTTCTGGCTTTAAATGCATGAACACATGTTGGTGACATATTCATTCAGCAACCATTTTGCATCAATTTGGCATGTACAGCTGTTTCTTCTGTTTTTGCATATCATTGTAGATTAATCTCCATTGTGATGTTTTCTGACAGACATATCATTTCAATAATGTGAGCTATTATAAGCTGTGATATTTACTGAAACCTTTGAGAGAATTATTTATCTGAAATACCCATGATGATGTGTTCATCTATGTCCCCAACAAAATCACAATGGTTCAAAAAGGATAACCTTTTCATCAGGACTTTCCAATGTGCCCATTCTTCCACTGATCAAGCTGTTTGATCAAACAACAACTCCTGCCTGAGGGTATCTTTGTTACAAATTTTCTGCCTTGTTTCTCCACTCTCAACTCAGTAAATGACCTCCTTTAATTTGGTTTCTGGTGTCTACATTATTTCTTCCCAGCAGAAGTCGTGAAGGTGATTCTGGCAGTTATAATTAAATGTGTTGTTTCAGGGGGTAGTGGGACGGATGAGAGCTTGAACTTCCAGGGGTATTCTAGGAAGTCTGAGTAAGGGACGCTGAAGAAAACGGATATTTCAGAAAGGACTTTAATGAGGCTTCCTTTGCCACCAATGCAATAAATGCACACTTCTATTACATATCCTGTAACTTTCTGTTATCCAGTAATGCTGTTTCTCAGGCCTGGTTTCCATCCTTGGCGTGTGGAGAATTTTTTTCAGTACATGTTCAATGCGATCTCCATAAATAGCTAAATGCCACAGCTGTGTGTCATTTGTTCCCATCAGATGCACCTTCTTGGTTTCAGCACTGCAGTAAACACATCTTCATCAAATATGAACAGTAAACAGCATATCCATTAAAATACATCTTAGCAGTTACCTCAGTTAGGTGAAAAACAAGCAACTGAACATTAAGGCATCATTTTAATGCTAATAGGTACTTAGAGACTGAAATAAATGCTCAAATTATGAAGAGGTACAAAGTCAATGCATTATAATGTAGCTGATAAAAATGTGTGTCAATTGTGTGGTGATGAAGAATTCCACCAGAAATTCAGTTATGTTTAATAACTGCGAGAAAATTCAGCATTATCATATCAATAGTGGTGAAATATTTTTTTTCGTCTTCTAATTTTCCTGGATTGTCTTCAGCTAGACCTTATCCCAGCAACAAATACTCCAAGGAATCAGTTGTATGTAACGCACCAACCCAAAAACAGGGTATAAGCAAACTAAAGGAATTTACAGAACAACCCCACAGTATGTCCCTGGAACAAAAACCTCAAGTTATTCTGAAAAGAATGTGCTAACTTCATTTTGATGATCTATTCACTATGATAGGGTATTGGTAATTATTTTAGCATGAGATCATTATAGCATTCGTAACGAATTGACTGGTCAAGGACATTATGCAAAAATGAAGTTAGCCCCTTTAGTGATACAAGGTATTTTATTCCCATTCCTAATGTGCTAAGTCATGGTAATGACCTATCAATGGGTTTTATTGTGATCTGAAAGAATAGGTGTGCCTATCATTGCAGTGAATTTGAGCCAAACTGTACATTGAAAATCAATAATCAAAACTCCACACTTGGTATTAGGATATCCAGCTTTTAGCATTCAGACTCAAACTTTCAATAACAGATTGTCTGGGTGGACGCAAGGATGCTGTGAGTTCCCTGCACAGCTGCACCGGAACTTTCTTTTTTTTTCTAATCACAGCACTAACAGTGTAATAAATGTGTCTATAAACCTAAAGGGGATTTTTAAGAGCAAAAAATATCCCACACACACACAAGCCTCTACATAAACTGATGAGCAGCTCATCATTTTATCCCCCCATTGCAACCCCAAATTATCACCTTTGTAACTGTTTTGAGAAGAGAAAGGGAGATGGGTGTCTCTTTTTTGAGCAGGCAAGCATTCAAGCAAACCTTAACCAATATTCCAGTTTCACGGTATTTATAATTTTTGCCTGCAGCTGTTAGTTTAGCATATTTTAAATAAATAATGAAATATGTTATCTTTTTATTGCAGTGATTACTGTAGCAAAGTAAGAGATGAAAACCACCATCATATTAATTCAAGTGTTAAAAGTATATGGGACAAGGAGATTGACTTCCAGGCTCTGATCATTATTTGCTTGGCTATTATCATAATGGCTGTCTACAGAAATATGTCATCTGATTATATAATTGCTAAGTAATTTTATCAATACAAAAGAAACCACAATGCTGTCAAATTTCCAATTAAGTTAAATATGACAAGAAGCTATTTTATTTCAAGACAATGATAATCATAAAGGGAACATTTTATTTTCTTTTGTCATGCCTTCTTAACATTTAAAGATGCAGTTAACGTACCAAGAGCATTCTTTATATAGTACATTTTTCTGAAGCCGTACAGAAGTAGCACAGCAACAACAAATTATTTTTATATAATGCTCTTCACAGATGACTAGCTTAAACCTTTGACATCTTGTTAGACATCCCCTTTAGACTATATAGTGTAATCTAAGCACCACCTCATGAACTGTTTGAGTACTGATAGCAGTAGGCAATGATGGGGGCCTGGAAACCACAATAATTGCAGGTGCACAGCCTTCTGCTATGCTACAGACTGAACTGTATAGTGTCTAAGTAGACACTTGTAATGAATCAATTCACATTCCAAGTGTTGTACTGAGATGTTTGACTTTAAAGGAGCACTGTAAGAAGATTTATAATTCAAAATAACTTTAATAGTTATTTCTACTCATTGTCCTTTTTAATCACAGCATTAACAGTGTAGCAATAAATTCATCAAGCCCATAATGGTTGTTAGTTCTTTACCAGCCTTTGAACAGAACAGGGTTTTATTGCAGAAATAAATAAGACACCATATAAATGAAAAGTAAAAAGTAAATTAAATATGTACAAGTTAAGAGCACAAGTTAACAATACTACAATGGGAGTACAGATCTCCATTTATCACCTTGCCTCGCCTCACGTATGCTACCAGTTGAATAAAGTGAGTTAATCTACCAAACAAAATATAAAAAAAAAACAGAGATGCTTCCTTCTGAGTGCATATGAGGCATGAGAATTTCTGAGGACACCTCAATAGGATATTATCATGATGTACAGTGGTTTGGCCACCGTACGATAATATTGTGATTTGTTTGGAATGAAGTAAAATCAGATCCTTATAGGTAAAAATGTTTCAGCGAATAAGATAAACCCTTCACTCAATTCAACTCAATTATTTATTTTTTTTAATTTTGGAGTTGTATTTGAAACATTTAAGCTGCCTCCATATCAAGATCAGTGAGCACTCAGTTATGGTACACAACACATATCAGTCTATTGTCTAGCCTTAACTCTGGGTGATTCCTTGTGAGATGAGCCCACAAGCTTGTGAAAGAGCAGTCAGGCAATAATTGATATTATAAAGTTTCTTGTTTAAAATATATAATTCCAATAAATATACTGTACAGTATACACTTCAAATTCTGAGGGCATGTATATTCCTAAATGTGGTACATAGCATTAGTTTATATTCATTATAGGTTATTACCAAATTATATATTAAGATTTCTTACATAGGGGCGGCACGGTGGTGCTGCTGCCTCGCACTTAGGAGACCTGGGTTCACTTCCCGGGTCCTCCCTGCGTGGAGTTTGCATGTTCTCCCCGTGCCTGCGTGGGTTTCCTGCGTGGGTTTCCTCCGGGTGCCTCGGTTTCCTTCCACAGTCCAAAGACATGCAGGTTAGGTGCATTGGCGAATCTAACTTGTCCCTAGTTTGTGCTTGGATTGTGTGTGCCCTGTGGTGGGCTGGCGCCCTGCCTGGAGTTTGTTTCCTGCCTTGTGCCCTGTGTTGGCTGGGATTGGCTTCAGCAGACCCCCGTAACCCTGTAATTAGGATATAGCGGGTTGGACATTTCTTACATAAACATGTGTTGAAACTGCTTGGTTCTAAAATACTAACAAAAGTTCAATGTTAATTAAGCAAATCTCTTTCTTTATCAAGAACTTTAACCATTTTCTCTTCTTGCTCCTAGTAGTTCCAAGCAGATTTATACTTCACGAGCAAACAGACCAGAAAAATGGTTTGTTTATGTATAAAAAGACTACAAGGCTTCTAAATTCCCAACAGTGAAAAATAAATCGTAATCAGAATATCATGATGAAATTACTACAATACTCTGCTTTATTGATTTTCTTCTCTTTCTGTAATAGGTACAGTAATAGTGGAAAAACTACAGTAGAGAAAGCCTATGGTGAGAGAAAAGTGGGATGTGATCCGACGCTGTTAAGGTTTTTAATTCTGCAGACAAACCCTCATAGTCTCCTAAAATGTACAAGTTACTGCAAGACTTCCTCACTTTGATTTGGGGGTTCAGTCTGAATTCATTCTTATTTGCTTTTACTTTTGTATTATAAAGCATTATTATAAAGCATTAGTACGGTATGTTATAATAGTGCTCTGTGGAAGATGCTGTCAATGGTAAATATTGATTGACTGATTATTTATTTTCTCAATCTATGCATCATATAGACGGAAGTTTTAAGGCAAGGTTGTCCTACTCATTAATCATGGCACCAGAGTGTGGCAAAGTGTTGCATGTTGATTGGCACATGCAAGTAAGAATTTCACTTTACTCTGTGACAATAATTATCCTATCAACCTATATCATTAGGCAAACATATTATATCTGTTTTTTTTTTCTTTTCTTAAATGAAAATACCTTGAAAGATTTCCAGTTTACTATATTTTCTGTAGTTATTGAGTGCAGAGTTTTAATATTGTGACTCTACCACACTTGTTGACAGTAAACAGCCCTCAAAGAGGCTGCCTTGTCCTGGCCATATGCTGTAATTACACAAACCCACCAGAGGCTGACACTGCTTCTGTCAATTTGTGATTTACAGTACTCCTCTACTGCCAGTACAGTAAGCCAAATATTCTTTATATTGCAAATGTTTTTTACTTGGCAGTTCATTCTTAAATGCCTATTTCCGAGATCTGTTTGAGCCCATTATACTGTGTGTTTGCTCAAATTTCCTAACTACAAGTCTCTAACCATGCTTGGCAGGGATTGTGAATATTTTATTTTAATTTCATAATTTGTATTAGGCATATATTTTTTGGTTGCTGCAGTTGATGTTTAGGCTGTGTTTCACTTTCTAATCTGTCATCTGATATCTCACTGACCAGTGGGTAGCACAAAGTATTAATACATTTGGCAATTGTTTTTTATTTTTTGATCAGGGCAGTGAATGAGGTTATGGGTGGTTTGGAGCACATGTGGATCCAGGCACTTTGCTGCCTTATAGATACTTTTATTAACATTGCCTTATTAAGCATTTTCACTTTCACATTTCAGAGTGTATTCTGTACATCATAGCTATTAATTTCAAACACTCAGAAAATGTTGTAAGGTTATGTACCTTTTAAAATGTACATGTTTAAATACTTCCCTGGCTACTTTCTGCCAGTTTAATTGTAATTGATTGCCAAAGACACAAGAGAACACAAAAAAATTATCTATCTATCTATCTATCTATCTATCTATCTATCTATCTATCTATCTATCTATCTATCTATCTATCTATCTATGATTACTGTAGTATTTTAGCTGTGGAGTTCTGCGTAAGTGTTTTGTATTAGTTAGATCTGGATGCTAAGGCAAAGAGCAGAGAAGCTCTAGTATTAAAATCAACTTCACAATGATGATAGAACCGGTAATATGATGCAGAGACAAAAGAAGGGGGTGATGTCTTCACAGTATTGGGAACTAGGTGCCGACTTTAAATTATGATGTGAAATTCCATCTTTAGAAAGACACAGTACTGAGTCTAGTTGTGTCACATAAAGCAGAAATGAAGTGTAATTTATTACAACACAGAAAAAGAAAAAACTGAATACAATAAAACGAGCACCAGAGAGGAAAACAGGGTTACTCTTTGCAGACCACGAGAGGGTCGATAAAAGCATCAGATTAACAATAGTAATGTCAGGGTCTCAGTTAATTGGAAGTTTGGCCTATAGTATAAGGCATAGTGGATAATAGCATGGAAATTTTACAGTGAGAGAAAAATTAGACAGAAAAATCCCATTTAATTTTTTTCTGAGTTTATTTATGTTGCACCCTGATCATAAATGAATGGATTATAATGATTGGAACCTGCTTTACTAAAATGTAATTGTTTGCCTATAGTTGTGATAAAGGAAACATAATGTTTCCTTTTCTGCATGATTTTGACAAATTATAATTACATCCAGTAGTTTTTAGGTTAATTAACTTAGCCCCCATTCACACCTTTATAAACACAGGATAGATAGATAGATAGATAGATAGATAGATAGATAGATAGATAGATAGATAAGGAATGACTAATGATAGATAGATAGATAGATAGATAGATAGATAGATAGATAGATAGATAGATAGATAGATAGATAGATAGATAGATAGATAGATAGATAGATAGATAGATGGTGTTATCCTGACTTATTAAAATGTCATTGTTTCACCTTAATGATCAGCATGGCAGTTCTATTTGTGGAAGTACAAACTTTATACATACTTAAACTATTCTTTAGGATTCCTACAATAGGCTTGCATATTTTTACCTGTACCCTTGGTCATGATTTTTCTAAATTGTTCACCCTGTGATATTATTAAAATTTGTCAAGGCCATCATTCACTGCTTTACTTTCTCAGTATGTCAGGTAATAACTGTAGGAGACTGATGAACTGTTGTTTAAAATGTTAAAGGAAACACATTTTGACATTGTTGAAATTACTTCCTCCACAATGAAAGAACATTATTTAAAACTGCATGACACTTCATTGCTGATTACAACATTGCTTTTTATTTACCCAGGATTTTGAGACTGGATAGCTATGGGATTATATTTAAGTTTCATCCTTTATTAGAGTATAAATTTGTTTTTAATACATCATTAAAATAATTATTAATATTTATAGATAGATAGATAGATAGATAGATAGATAGATAGATAGATAGATAGATAGATAGATAGATAGATAGATAGACCTTTTCTAAATGGCAAAGTATATAAACTGAAATGCATGCAGTTTTACAATACTATACTGTATTGCACACTAGATAAAGTATTAAAGCCTACTTTAAAAAAAAACCTAATAAACTTCAGACAATATTTGAGGGGGTTAATTTTTGGCAAACAATGCTTAGTCAGGCTAAGCTGATATTCAGAGGTTTGTTCTTAAGAAAGTTTTATTCAATTCCTCTAACAAACCATTGAATTGCTAATGACGTGTTGATAGACAGGTACATATGGCAAACTAACGTATGTTTTATTTAGCCATGAAGTCATTTTGAATAGTAATATGTTTTTCTAGGTATAAAGTGTTCCTGTTATACTTACAGTTGATGCAGTGGTAATTGTAATAGTAACAAAAAGACAAATTACTGAACCCTAATGTAAATAATTGTACTAGCTTACCTACACAGACATGCTTTCAGTTAGGTATGCTCTGCATGTCATTGTTTCTTGTAGCTTTGTAATATAAATTGATTTTAAAGTGAGTTCTATAAACTCTAAAAGGTAATGTGTAATATGAAGACTAGATGGAAAAAATGTTTTGCTCTTCTTTTTAGTGTGCCTAGGCATTCAGTTTTTTTAGGCCATATTCTACATTACTTACATAACAGAAAAAGCAACATTATTTTTTTCAACACAAATTCCTAAAATCTACAGCCAGGTATAGATGTATTTGCTGTTAAAATATAAGATAAACTTTTTTTTAACAAACAATGTGATATGATTTGATTGACACAGAGGAAAAATAATGTTTTATATTATGCATATATTTTGTATTTGAAAAAATATTAAACACATCAAAAATGTAAACAAGAGCATATTAGTTTTATCACTAAAGGAGTTAATTTATGAACATCTTACCTTAAGGATGCAAAATCTGGAATACTGTACACTGATATGACCTCCTTTCATATATTTGGTTTAAGAGACATCTGAGAAGAAGTGTCAGACATTCAGCTTTAGCCTCCTCTCTAGTACCTGGAATTGTGAATATATGAATTAAAAAAGTGACTCATTTCTATCATTTCAATATTTATTAATACAAATATTTCTATACTTAGGGGAAAAACAAAACACATCAAAATATGTGAAAACATAGCATGGTGAATTTTACAGTAGTTCTTGGGGTTTCACCACTTTAAAGTCAATGGCAGGAAATGATTACCACTGGAGTTTACCTAAGCAACAGTCTTGATGTGAATGCTTTTACTGAGTTTATCTCAGATGAGACATGAAGTGTAATTGTTGGGAAATTGGAGGAAAAAGTAAGTTAGTGGGTGTGACTTCTTTATATCTACAGAAATTTCCAGAATGTGAAAAAATAGTTTTTCAAAAATGTACACGTATTGTGTTTTTGCTAACACTGACAAAACAGATGATTTATATTAGTTTTATTCTGTAATCCTTTCTTTGACAAATTAGCAGACTGACATTTAATTGTACTAATGCATTTTGGTTTTCCTTTATAAAATCTAAACTGTAACATCCATCCAGCCCTTTAATTTTCCTCTTTCATTCAGACCATTAGGTAGCCACACTCTAAGTGGGTGCAAGACCAGGATGAACTGCCATTAATTTCAGGAGGCACTCATTTACAATGAGACAACCAATCAGTCAATCAATCAGTCAGTCAACCTAAACTGTGTATATCCTTGGACATGTGAGGATGCACAGGAACAACTTTCAAAGAAACTCCCTAGAAGTCAGGGAAAGATCTCAAATGGAGCGTGAGAAGGTGCATAGAAGACAATGATTGGCATAATGCTTCAGTTTTTGTTGAAATAATACAAGTAAATCTTAAATAAAAACAAAACAAAAATTTGATAAAAGTTTTAAAATACTTTTAAACTTTTTTCTCTTATCAGTACTTTGTCCACTACATTCCAGGATGAAAGGATCTTTCTTGTAAATAGAACTGGACATAGAAAATTCTTGATGTTTTTGCCATTTCCTGTAACAATTACTCACTGAATGTTTAGTTCATTTTAACATATACACTCTTACCAGGAATTACTTTAGAAGTACCTAATTCTTGTGAATTACATGATGTACTTTCAGTATATCAATGCATGGCAAATTACACCCTTAATAAATGAATGTTCCCCACTGTTTATCTATAAAATATCAGTGGTTTGTGTCAGCTTTTCTTTTAACAGCTTTTTTTTTTTACTTAATATAAGAAGTGAAGAAATATTAATGGAAGTTATGTATAAGCAAAACACTAGAAAATGACTACCTTCTAAATTTAATAAACTGCTGCTATTGTTAGTAAGCATTATTAGTTATTAGTTACTTAAGTATACCAACTATCATATGTAGGTCCAGACAATAAATAAAAGTTAAGATAACATTTTCTTTTAAACATTTCTTATTAAAGGCACAATTAGTTAATCTTGACATGGAACAAAGTGGTTTTTCGCTAATAAATAACAAATAATAAAAAGCGATAAAAAACACTACTAATATCTTTTTTTGGACCTTATCAATAAATAAATATAATATTCATACAGTACATATAAGTTTCTTAGCCAATTTATACATCAAATCATAAAACAAAGTACTCTTTGCAAAGCTAGTCAAAATATGGCTAAACAGTCAGTTCTTGACTAACATATCTTACCTCTATGGTCTTAAATATTCTGTGGGAGCTACAATATATAATGTGGTGTGAGATCATTTATAATCAGAAGGTACTGCAAAAACTTCAGAGGCTGCGATTAATTCCTTCGATATTCTGTTTTCAGTATTAAATGACTGATTATCCAAAACTACCAGTTATACAGTAGTTAAGGTTATATTACCACCCCTAAACATAAAGAGGTTATTCACTCCAAACATAAGGGACAAGATGCTTCTGTGGACTATACTTTATTTATCTATATATATATAAAAGCCAAATACCACTGACTAACTCACAACGAAATCTCCCAAACCATGAGCACTTAGGACTTGAAATTTGGAATGTAGGTTACCCTTGGCCCATAGGTGCTTGCTAAGAAATGGTTTTAAAAATTTCATGGTCCAAGAACAAAATTCCTTTTAGTTTTTTAGACCAGTTTGTATGTCTGTCCGCTTTTCACGAGAGATGTACCTAATGGATTTAGATTGGGTCTTTTTCTATAATTTGCTTGAGCATCATGGTTCACTTGCGGTACTGATTTATTAGTGCGAATCTGAGAGAGACTCATTGGACTGAGGGGAGGGGCGTGGGCTCTCCTCACTCACTCTTCTGCCTCGGGAGGTAACCTTAACTCTGCTTAGTTAGCGAACAAGAGAACTACTTAATGGATTTAGATCTTTTTTTTTCTATAATTTGCTTGAACATTTCGGTTGATTTTGTGACTTTTCTCATTGCGCTAAAAATCATAGTTCATTTGCAGGAGAGAAATATTCGCGCTGATCTGAGACAGAGGCTGAGGGCCGAGGGAAGGGGGAAGAGTGACGTCAGGAGTAGAGAGCTGGGCAGGGCCCTCCTCACTGTCCTGTTTCATTACTCCAAGGGCGAAGCCACGGGGGATGGCTAGTATTATATATGGCACCTGCTCTTAGTATAACTGTTTTTATCATCCAGTCATTTTCTGAATCTGTTTTTCCAGTACATAGTAGATAGATGGATGAGTAATCCACCTTTGCAGTATGAGCACTGAAACACTAGTCCAGTGCAGGATACACTAGTACCCATGTTCACATTCACCCAGTCAATTTTTAATAATTTATCAACTGCATATGTTTGAATTATGCTAATAAATAAAAGGCTCCATTATAAGCTTCTACCGAGTTTTGGAGTGGACACCAATTCAACAATGAAGGCACCTCTGCTGGGAATCAAACTCAATTCAAAATTCTACCACTTCACATAAATGTTCCGAAATTAATTGCAATATTATGCTCTTGCTTTCTTCAATTCAATCTTTATTTTCTTTTGTATCGTTTATCCTGAGCACTACAATGAAACTATGCATGTATTGATGTGAACAATGTGAACCAACTTAGTCATTAAATTAACAAAGAATGACATGCACATTGTAAAATTAACTCGAATTATACATAACACCAAAGACGAAGGAAATCAGTTACTTTAAAAAGTGCAGATTAAATATAAAAAGGTAAGTTATTGAGCACAAAGTAGATGATAGGGTCAAGTAGTCTGTACTTGTCTTTCAGATAAGAAGTGTAAGGTTGTAATGAGTCTCATTTTAGTAAACAGCATAGAAATGGAGTCCAGTGATATCAGTTCACTATGGAAAAAAAAGTAATTGAGTTAATAAGGAATCTTTGGCTCTGTAATTAAAAAGAGAATCAAACAAAACATTTAGCAGCAATTTCTATACTTCCCTCAGAACTATCTAGGAATATCTACAATTTATTCTTTCGTTAATTTGAAATGTCCTATTGCTACTGCAGCGGCACAAAACAATGCATTTTCAAGTGTATGCACAATTGGCTCTTAATATGGCACAGTGCTGCAATGTATAACAGACTGCTACAGAATTTCTGTAAAAAAAAAGTCATGAATATACAACAGGTGGTTAAAATGCTGATGATAAAAGTACTGTAAGTTGTTGGGTTTCACAAATTATTGATCCTGAAAAGACCAAGCATTGCTTCAATATGCTGATGAACTCTTCCAAGAGGACTAATAGGTTATGACTAGAAACCTTGCAATTGAGTTGTCATTAACCAATGGAAATGTGAACAACGCTATTGATGCCTTAGTATAGTTAAAAGAGTATGGATACTGGGTTCCACAAAACCTAACTGTCAATCACAAAAAATGTGCAAACAATTTATGTTCTGATTCACCCATTATACAGCTGTGAGTGAAAGCTTTGTTTAATGGATCATAATAGGGAGTAAAATATGAATCTGTCAGTTTGAATTGAGACTAAACGACAGTTGATGGAATGATATCATCCAACTTCACCTTGGAAGTAGAAGTTTAAGGTTACCCCTTCCACAGCAAAAATCATGGCCAACTTTTTTTTTTAGGCGCGGAAGTGGTGATTTTGGTAAACGTTTTGTTAAGGGGTCATATTTGTCCATTCAAACTCTTAAAAAATTGCAGAACTATTTAAGGAGAGCACAGCCTTACAAAAATGTTGCTGAAATCCTTGAAAACCCCATAAATCATCACAAACTTGAACTAAACTGTTGCTCATCTTTTATCCTATAGCCCATATTTTGCCTTCTCAGATCTTCAACTCTTTGGAGCCTTCAAAGATACCATGTGTGGGAGAAGGTTAATGAGTGATGACAAGGATGCTGAAGAAAAGAAGAAAAGCCTGCAAGTGGAACATTTAACGGGAATTATCTTGTTGCTTCTCAGGTACACAATGCTTATGAAGTTGATGGAGCCACTTTAGATGTAACCAGTTTCCAAAACCTTAATAAAGCATCTCCACTAATTTTCCACGACACAAGTACAGTTTAGCACTACACATGGTAAACAGAAAGCAGAAATTTACTCAAATGACTAACCAGGCTTTTAACTGGGAACAGGTCTCTTGTTTTTAGTGGGCTCATTCCACTTTAGCTCTGCTACACAGAAAATGAGAAGGGTGGCAAATACAGCCAGTTATTCTATCATTATGCTCAAATAATTCAGTAATAAATTACTATCACTACAGTGTTGCTGACCTTTTTGGACAGCCCTCAAACATATAACAGAAAGAACGATAATGTTTATAAGGAGATAAATCACTTATGTGATAACAATCTAAGGCCCTGGGTCAAACACTGCTAAATTTACTACATACCCAGGTACATGTGCAACCTTATATTCCTCTTAGATTTTTAATAGAGATCAACCTGATGGTTAGTCAGGCAATTTCTCCTCTGCTCATGCTAATTTACTCCAGGGAGCCTGATTCTCTCCTTCAATCCATAAACACAATGATAGGTTGAATAGCATTTCTATTTGGGCCTGTTTAAGTGAGTGTTCGGCTATATGTGTACATCATTGAGTCCTATGATAGACTTAAATCCTTTGGTTTTTGTCTTGTGTCCGTCATTTTCAGAATAAGTTCTACCTCAATGCAACACTATGTTAGAGAAATCTGAACAAAAATTTGATCGACTAGCTGAAATCATTAAAAAAAACATTTTACCTCTGCATATGGAAATTTGAAGGCTTATTAAAAATTATATTTTAATAATATCAATCTACGATCCCCATCATAATTAGTGGTTTAGAAAATATAGGAATCGAGATACAAATGTAGTGGCCAACAGACAGAAGCACCTATTAATCAACTGGGGCCAACTGATTGGAGGGATTACTATCAGGGACAGTATTAATGAAGTGAAGGAAGTTGCCTGATTGATGGTGAACTCCCTAGAAGAATCCTGTCTATTCCACAGCTTTTTTAGAGGGCACTGTTCAGGAACACCACAGTGTGTGTGTACTGTAACAAGGAGAGACTAGCACAGTGGCTGAGAAAACAGCATTCAAGAGCCCTGAGAATTCACGTTCTGGTAAAGGCATTGTGACAAGCCAGCCACATGTCTGTAGGTACGCAATGGAACATGGCCCACCATCATCTTGAGTGTGCGAGGAGAGGACAAGGTGAATTGAATTGTAATTTGTCCTGGTGTTTAGGTGAGCATGTGTAGTTCTGGAGGTGTTCTGGTAGCTTTAAATGGCAGGGAATTTTGCAACCGTGCGAGAGGGTACAGCAGTTTTCCTGTTCTATTGTGGAATTAAACAATAAATACGTCCAATTTGACCAAGGGCCCAATCTGCTCAGTCTCTGTGTCTCTCCCATCTTGATGCCTGATACAGTAATAAAATCAACTAGGAATATTAAGTTAATTTTATTCCACTGTATGATGAAGAGAAATTAAAGAGAGTTAGTGATATTCACATACTGCCTGTTTTGGATCCCTACTTTACCTCTACTGTCCTAGGTTTATTATGAGGTTAGTTTATTGCTCCCTTTTAATTTGAGACACAGTCATGATACTCTGTGAAACCTATCAACATGCTATCCTTTTCAACACCATTGTCATAAAAACATGGCATAGCTCAGCACAGTCTGTACTGTACTGATTTTTTTTTTTGTCTTTCACATATGCTCATGAACCTTCTGTGCTTATTTTGGTTATTCAAGATAACCTTTCATTTGTGTCCAACACTTTAATTCTTGTGGTCATTGTCACTTGTATATATGTATTTTTCCATCAATTTTCCTTTTCTATGTAATGTGAAATATGTTTTAAGGTTTTATTAACTCACTAGGGCACACCTAGGCCAATTACCATTAGACCTGAAAATTAAAAAAATAGACTTCCATAAGCTTTGTTCATTATTATTTTCTAGGTCATAATTTGTGGGCTTAGAATATGGCACTAAGACCAAAAGATACCAGTACTGCCAGGGGAAAGAACTAATAATGCGGTAAAAAGGGGTGCCTAATCTTTGGTTCCACTTCCTGGATTAGCAGATACTCTGTATTGTATAGATGTGCTTAGGATTTATTTATTTTGTTATTGCTATGTGTTTTGTTACTCCTTCATTATTTATCTACTTCCATTACTTTTTTCAATTTACCTTTGCTTTCTTTGTGTATTCTGGTTTAGGGTTGACTTACGTGCATCCCCTACTTGACCCCAGATGATGTGCTCTCTGTTAATACTCCTGTACCATTCTGATCCTGTTACATGTATATTTAAAATGATGGTGCTGTGTGATATGTCCTGTTATCCATTGCATGTCTAGCCTCTCAACTGCTTTTTAGTTTCTTTATTCATCCCTGAGAACCTACAGTGATGTGGTTTGCAGGCTGCTGATGCCTGTGGTAATTATGACTGTGTAAAAACGGAGTCTTTTTTTTTTTAACAACTGTCTGTTATGTCTTTTGGTATCTTTGTTAACCAGTGGAAATTCCAAATAAATTTTTCCAGGTTGTGATCTATTGTTAGGCCATCTGTTTACGTATTAGTCTTGTTTCTTTGGGCCCTTCTGCTGTGCGTGTGAGATCATTGATCTAAATCAGCAGTAATATTTTGTCCTTTTGCATTTGTCTAAAGTTGCAGAATGCAAATCCTTTGAGGCTCTAAGGTTATCATGTTTTGAAACATTAAAAACAACAGTATTTCAAAATGCTTTGCTGTTATAATATATAACCACATTCTTGGAAAACATTTATTTTACCAAAAGCAAAATTCATTTAAAATGTACTCTGCATACAACTAACTGTTATAATAAAAATGTTCAGTCCTAAAGTGCTGGAGAAAAACATCAGTAGTAGTCAAGTAATCTGCTACTTTAAGTACAAGATTCTCTAATTTACCTCCCAATATGTCTAACATATCTGTACAGAGGATGCAAATGAAAACTGAACAATTGAAAGCTGAGCTAGGAATAGGATCACAACTTACCACTCACCACTGAGACTTCTCTGATAAAACAACTTATCATATTTGAAAACGGCATATGTAATTGTTCTGACTAAATTCCATTAATCCTCATTTTCCTCAAAAGATCAATGCACAAGATGGAAGGATGACAGGCCAGTAGGACATTTAAGAAGAACCAAGAGATCAATTTTTTACCAATAAACATGCAAGGGGCCAAAAACATCATTTAAAAAAAGAGCCAAAAGAATCCATCCAGAAGATGCAAAGCAGAGTAAACAAGAATCAAATGCATACTTTGTTGTTTTGCAAGTACAGTACCTTGACCTCCATTGTTGTGGTACATTTGGCACTGGCATTTAACAAGTTACATGGACGACATCACTGGGCATGGCTGCTGAAAATTCTTCCCTAGCAAAAGATTGTTGCATTAAAGCAACTGAACTACAACATGACAGCAACAACATTGAAGCTGAAGGTTGGGAGCATGCTCTGATGGCACTTCACCCCCACATGACAAACCATCTGGACCTGAGTGTAGCGTGTAACACCTCAGCCCCATACTGGAATAGTGTGAGTGTCAATCCTGCCACCAACCCCCAATTTTTCTCTATAAGTTGGAGGACCTGCTTGCAGGGCTGGATGCAGATTAATGTCATACCCAGAATGCAACAACATTAACGTTAAATAAATGTAACAATAATTCAGTGAAAAATATAAGGAAGGCAATCATACATTTGGAATCTCCAGTATCCAAAACCCTAAAAAGATTTACGTTCATTGCAAGGTAAAATTTGTTATAACTAGGAAAGCTTCCTAAAGTCTAAAACATCATAACAATGAGATATATAACTATAGTGATAGTTGCTTCATTATTCATTGATGGTGTGCTCACATGCCATAGTATTTTAATATCCAGATATGGTGATCCACCCATGTAGCTAATGTCAATATGAAAAAAAAATACTAAATGAAGAAATTCTATCAATTACAACCTTTTTTATGGACATATCAGCTAGTATTTTTGTAGGTTAGAAAAGTGCAATGTAAATGTCATCAACTATTATTATCCACTTTAATAAAAGAATAAGTATCCGTGTGTCTATCTGTGTGTCCATATGGTTGGTATGTCTCTGTCATTCCTAAAACTGGCGCATCACAAACATTGTTAGTAACAAAATGCATTGCATTTGTAATTCCAACAGATGGCATATCAGAAACATTAACACTGCTTTTACAAATCTCATGACAAATGACATTTAACAGAGACAAATGCATTGCATGGTGCACTTCAGATTTTAACAATGAAGTTTACATTGATTACTTAGATTTCAACCCATCTTAGAAGGGTAGCACAGCTAGTTATCACTATATTTATTTATCTCGGCAATTTGTCAGCATTGTCCATGTCCTGAACAGGGACCTATGGTTTAATTCAGCATTTTACAAAGAATGTAAGTGATTTCCAGCAGCGCTATCTTCTGTATTCTTGATCTGTATAGTGTCCTGGCAGATCCTGCAGATTCTCTTTAAATAATGGTACCTAGATCCCCTAAAACCTCTGGCACAACTCTAATTTTGGTGCACCACATCCTGCTCATCTCAAAATCCAGATATTTAGATTTGCTTCGCTATTCAGCTTCTTTGAGTAAGATGATGTTGACATCTGGGACTGCTATATTGATCAGCTGGCATTGGCTCTCCTTCTTGTAATGGACCACTATCAGGATGGTGCGCTGAAACGGTATGATTGGTTTGCACTGCCATGTCCCACATGATGGTAGTGTTATTATTATTATTATTATAGTGGCACAGTGGTTAGTGTTTCTGGTTCCACTTAGTGTGCTGCTGTCACTTTCTATGTTGATTCACTACATTGTTTCCTTGTCCTATGCATGTGATGCTAACTGGAGGTGCTATTGTTGCCTGGTATGATTTGAATGACCTGGTGTCATATGCAGGACAGATTTTAGTTTGGCCCAAAATCTGCCGAGGCAGGAATGTGAATTTATAATTAATGATGTGGGCTTACAAAATTAAAAAAATGCTAATTTTACTTATGATCTTCTCTATTTTCCTTACCAATCCCATTTATTAAGTTCATCTAGTCAAACAAATACATCATAACAATATTTCCATTTTAGGTATCTTAGAGTATGTTTAAGCATATTACCTCAAACATTTGAGGATCAACATAGCCATAGCCAAGGAAATTTTCAGTCATGCACCCTGTTATCCCAAAAGCCCTGATGGGATAATGGAGGTACAGATAATTGGATGGACTGATGTCACTTTTTCATTCTTGAAATCATACAGATGTTTAACTCCTGAATGTTCAAGGATGGATGCCAGAAGGTAATGGTTTTTAACTGTCATACAAATCCTAGCTAGAGCTCTTGGTATTTTACCCACAGCCTGAAGGCTGGATCTCTTGTGCAAAATTAAAAGCTATAAAACCTGTCAAGAAGAGCCTTATATATAATTCACCACACCTGCCAATACACCACCACAGCATGTCAACAATTTTAGAGTTTCTGCAAATTGTGTTTTTATGTGAAACATATATTGGCAAATATTACTTGAATCCTGTTGTTACAGGAAAAGCTATATATTTAAGTAAAATATATCAAAATATCTAAATAAAACAGAAAATATTACTTCCTCAGCCAGCCTGCAATATTCTTCTTTAATTCCATTGCTACACGCTTCCAGACTAGTATAACATTCTGAAACCACTTATTCCAATTCAAGGTCACTGAAAGGTGGGTATAAGGCAGGAGCCAATCATGTATGGGACACCAGTCCATCGTAGGGGCAACTCACAAATATACACATTCTCACTTACATGGGACCACTTTAGAATCATTATTGATACAAACTGCATATCTTTGAAAATGAGAGAGAATGTGAATAGTCCAGGAATTCCTGGTATTATAAAGTTATTTTCAAGTCACCTATTATAATTTGTGAAATATTCCTGTTTAAATACTGTATAAAAAATGTAAATAAATAATTTTAAAGATCAGTCATGAACTCCGTCCAGTGTTGGTTTCCACCTTGCTCCCAGTGTTAGACTTTGAAACGGATTGAGTGATTCTGAGAGTGTATTTACTTATGTAGTTATCTTAAAATTAGAAAAACCCAAAAATACTCTTAACTTGTAAGGAGCTGCAAAAACCAATAAACTTGGATCCATTCACAATCTCACAAATGTGCATCTGAAGATCCACCTTCAAGCTCTTCCCAGGTATGTGATACTACCCCAGGCCAACAGTAGGCACTGCTAGCAACTGTTTTGTCATTTTCTTTCTCCACAGTGCTGAGAAATCACCTAGTGAGGGCAACTGTCCCTGCCGTTTCCGGTCCCTGGACTTTAAAGGTACAACCTCCAGAAGCATGCGTCACTTGATCGAAAGTTGTCCTGAGTACCCGGAGGAAACCCACGCAGACATGGGGAGAACATGCAAACTCCACACAGGGAGGACCTGAGAAGTGAACCTGGGTCTCCTAACTGCGAGGCTGCACTTTTTGGCATTATACATTTTAAATAATTTGTGTTCATTGGAGTGTAAATGGTTTTAATATATATTGCCTATATTTGTAATATGCATGTGACTTTTTACTATACATAAATAATCTAGATCATAGTTTCTTAAACTAATGGGTGTTGCCTTTTGGGTCACACACGGTAGTGACTCACCATTGTATTCAGTGGGAATGAGTCACATATGGTTTGGGAAGTGTCTCACAATTGTTTGCAGAGGGCAGTTAATGCAATAGACACTGCTCCACTATGACTATTGGCAATGATTGTCCAAAGGGAACTTATGATCTTCCCATTATTCTTTTTGTCAGCGATTCTCCAAGAGGGGCTGCCCACCAATCTGTTGATCATCATGGAAAGAAAGCTTAAGAAACTCTAAGCTACATGAGAATATAAATAAAAAACCTGCTAATATTGCAGATGATACCAAACTAGGTCTAAGGGCAGATACTGTATACACTCGCGTTTAAGTTCTCCCGCGGATAAGTCGTGGCTTTAGTTTACCATATAATTTCCGGTATTTTATCATGTCAGTCATATAGGTTTAATGCGGAAAACTCATGCTATTGGTCCAAGAGATTATAATATGCTAACACCCACCTGAGAGAGTAACCACGGAGCACACTGCCTTTTTTTTCTATGCATTATGCATATGTGACCACAAAGTAATACCCAAACTATTCCACACTGCAGTTTGCACTGATTTGTGTTTTTTTGTATCTTATGCCCTCATATACCTTTATCGTAAGAGCATCCTTTATCTATGATGGAGCATTCGATCAGAAGAAAATATAAACCTGGTTTTAACTTAAAAGCTGTTGAAGTGACAAAAGAAACTAGTAACTGTGCTGCTGCAACAAAATTCGAAGTATCTGAGAAACTGGTGCGAGACTGGAGGAAGCAGGAAGATGTAAAAAAAAAAAGATTTAAGTGTCGTAATTTTGAATGGTCGTATAAGTCAGGGTCTGATTTTATGATCAATGTTTCAGGTTTCAATATATACGGTAATCTAAAATCAGTTGAATTAGTACAGATAGCCCTGGACAGAATTTAGACTGTGCAAATATTTGGCAAATCAAGGTTCAAACCTCCTACCTTACAAACTTTGTTTCTTAATAGAGGTACCTTGCTTTTAGAAAAACTTAGCTGAAATACAAAATGTATTTATTATAGTTTGGTGAGGAGTTTGGAACTCAGTGACTTTAGATACATCTATTTTTCACTATATCTTTACTCTACAGCAATATTGAAATTTGTTTCTGTTATTTTTTTATTTTTTGTAGGCCATCTTGATCTTTGTGGGTGCCACCATTTTATGGCTGCACTGCCATTATATAATGCTGTATTGCTAAAGGCGTAGTTCCTTGAAGTTGCATGATGTCACTTATAAGTTAATGCTTAATAAGTTGACACCCCATGCTATGAGACATCCAAGATTATGGATTTAGTCAAAAAGACTTTTGTGTGTTTGCTAATAGTTCTCCTCAATATATAGACTAGTTGTTATTCTGACCAGAAAACAGAGTAATATGTAAAAAAAAACAGCAGTTGTATATAAAGGAAATTAAAGCATCAGGCTAGAATTCATTAACCAAGAAAACTAACAATCCTATACCAAATCCTAAACATTAAACCCACTCGTAGATCTTTAAACATAGTGTGGAGAACATCTTGTCTGCAGTAGGCTAAAGGGAGGAACTTGCTATGGTTAAGATGCCATTCAATTGAAAGACTCATTCAGTCATAGAGCAAGACCAACACATACTTCACCAATTCAGATTTGAAACCCCATAATATTAATGTCTTGCACCAAAACCCAATCTGCAATTCAGAGTTGAAACCCCATAATATTATTATGTCTTGCACATAAACCCAATATGTAAACCTCACTTCAAACTTAAATAAACGTAGCTATGAAAACCAAAAGTTAAGTTCACACACTATTTGTCTTGAAATTATCCACAATCATGGACAACCCAGAGATCCACGATGCTAAACTTTATACCAGTGTCAAATGACATAATGCATCTCAACTTCTAGTTGCACTGCCATTTGACGAGAGGCAGCAAAACATGACAATTTCACAATCTCTTGTTTAATCTCAGGTTTTTCTACCCTAACCTGTAAAGCCAGGATTACTATGCTATTTCCATGTGATAGTCTACATGTATCTTGGCTCATGCTCTTTGGGTTGTACAATGACATTGCTATTTTAAATCATTTAATGAAGCAGGTCCTTTTTGGTGTTCCGATGCACTTCATCTGGTTTGCATGCATATCATCTAGGGTTATGGAAATTATTTCAGTGATGAATATGAGTATCTAAGGGATATTTTACAGAAGAGTACAGTCACAGACATTGTATGTTGAGATTAGTTTCCTTCCTGTCTAGGTCAGTCAAGACATGTGGACCCTAAAGTAGAAATCTAAATGTTGTGAAGCAGTGGTTCAAACAGGTGAAAAGTCTTATTAATAGTTCATCAATGATATGACAGAATTATTACTGTAGTACTGAAATATTCTATAAAGTATTTGTGAGCCTATGTTCTGTCTGATTAGGGCAAGGCAATTGGCACATTGGTTTTACAGGGGATTTTCTAGTTGTTTTGAAATTCTGGAAGAGCTCTGTTTTTTTCAGGAATGCAATTGGGATAGCCAGCTTTTCCAGCTAACGTGCCAGCAACTGTAGATTCAGGAGGCTCAGACTATCTAATTGAACTGGCTAAGTGACAGATTAGTGGAATGGTTAAGTCACACACTGGAAGATTAGCTAACACTCATGACATCTAAGGAAAGAGTCCATAAGGTTCATGCCTGTGTTTCTTATCCTGGGAAACAAAATGAAGACTCCTGCTGATGCGCCTTTTCCATTTCCAGGCCTAGAATATAGCAGCTGCTGTTTACAGGATAATGTTAGGGATTTATACTGCAAATCAGTTAAATGCTGCAAGCGTGTGTTCAGGTCTGAGGCTGCCACTTATAGGGGAGAAGTAGAAGAGCCCCTGCTATTGAAGGGTCACAGCCTATTGGTAGGATGTAGCTTGGTGTTGTTCAGTTTGGTGATATGATATATTGTGTATGGTCACAATCTGAATTAAGGAAGCTTTTTCTACACTCAGTTTCCTCTTTTGTTGTGTGTAGAGCTGAGTTCATTCGGGTTTAAGATTTAAACTGTGAGTCCCTTCACAATTTGTGAGAGGATGCAACTGACTTTATGCATGCTGTTAAAATCTTTGTTTGGGTTTTAATTATATGAGTGAAAAGCACAGACCTGTTAAAGATACCTACAAAAGTCAGAGTAGCATATCAGTCACTGCTTAGAGAAGGTGTAATAAAGAAGTGAAAACATACAAGGTAAGACACAAAAATAACCAGATTGGTAAAAAAAATAAAATTGATGAATTACAGCATTCTAAACATTGTCATCTTCTATATACTCTTCCTCCCGATCTCTACACCGCTCCATATATATCTTCCATTGATTCAGACAATGCTGGAAGTCTTCTTGCTTGAGGCTCTTCAACAGGCTTGCTTTTTCTGTCTTCACTTCATCCATTGAAGAAACGTGTTCCCTTCAGGTCACTTTTGATTTTCAGGAACAAGTAAAAATCACAGGGAGCTAAACCGGGCGAAAAGGGAGGATGATCGAGGACAGGAATGTTTTTGTCTGTTAATAACTGCTTTACAGAAAAAGCAGTACAATCATTTTGAATAATCTGATTCACTGTTTTGATGTTTTCATCTGTCCAAGATGAGTGCGGGCGACCTGGGTGTTGAACGTCCTCCACATTTTCTTGTCCTTCCTTGAAACATTTGTGCCCCTCAAAAACTTGCATGCGAGACAAACTGTTATCACCGTAGACTGTCTTTATCATTTCATAAATTCCTGCGGCCGTTTTGTTCAATTTCGTGAGAAATTTGATGTTGATTCGCTGTTCGATTTTTTCCACCCGACAGCGATTGTTGTGCAAATACTGACTGGTCTATTCACAGGATATACCTAGCCAGTCAGCGGCTTGAAAGGGCGTGTAGGAGGGGATATAGTTCTATGATTTATGTCCGGCCGACCTCCAGATGGTTTTCCAGGAAAGCTCCAACCCCAGGTCAGTTATTTTTGTGTCTCACTTCGTATATTTATATTTTAGAGTCAGCATTCTAAGGATGTAACAATGGCACTTTTACTCTTGAAGAATTTGAAATGCTTAATAGTGATGCCCTAATCCACCTTTATGAAGTTGCATTGGTTCTTTCATCAGTCTCTACAATCATTCATTGGAAGAAAATGTCAACTATTTTATCAATTTGAAGATGAATATTCGAGGATATGACTTGTACTGTATAACTGAGTTGAATATTTCCTTTTAGTTGTACTCCATGTATTTTTGAAAATTTAATGTTACATGAAAAGCTAAAGTTAAACCATGAGCAACATACATAAATAATAAATTTGTAATGCCTAAAATCTGCAAAATATTCATCAGTTGTAGATGTTACAACAAAGTGCTTTGTGCTAGGTATTTTGTGTTATACAGTATAGAGAACAGAACATTCTGTGTTTAGCTAGCAAAACTATGCTTTTCAAAAATAACATTTCTATTTAGCACTCTGTAACAAACCTGAAAGTGTACCAATAGCAAATAATTTATTAATGTTAACTCTGAAATGCTGGATAGTCAAACAGTCCCTTGTCTTAAAGAGGAATGCTGTAATCTTCCTTTAAAATCTGGATATTAACAAAGTGATATTTAGATAATTTAATTTTTACTACTGGTGGCTTAATTCTACAGAATTATTTATCTTGACTGTTTTGTATTGTAAAAAGTTTTTACTTTTAATATCAAAAATAAGCAATACTGGTGGTCATTCTGTAATTATGAGGTTTAATGCTTTACTTAATGCACGAAAAATCTGAAATTGTTCTACAGAGTAGCAGATATTGTTTTCTGTTCATCTACACCAACAGTAAACCGTCAAAAACTTATTTATTCTTAATATTTTAGAAGTGTAAATATTTGTTCATCTCACCCTAATACAAAACATCCTTGTTCTGTTCAATAAAAGGAAGTATATGGACTTGATATGTAAACATCGATCTACGTGAGCAAATTCATACAGTACTTCATTAACATATTATCATGATAGTTAATCATTTATATCAGTAGGATATTTATTAAAAGTATTTGGCAGTATGTGGTGCACTATTATGATTCCAGTCTTGGCCATGCCACTTTCTCTTTGGTATTTTTATATTCTCTGAATTGGTGCAGTATGTGTTGGTCTAGTTCTATGGCTTAGTGTGTCTGTCAATTGAATGGCATCTTAACCAGAGCCAGTTCCTGCCTTTTGCCCACGGCAGAGAAGATGTTCTCCACACTATTGTGACTGTGTGATGAACTGAATTCATCACAAAAATTAATAAACATTTTACTTTTTTATAGCAATACACCATCAGATATGTTTCTATGTGAACTTTCTATAAAACTGGGCAAAATGTTCCTCTCAAGGTTTCTGCCATATGCCCATTGCTCTAGGAATAAATTCTAAATTCAAATGACCCTGATGTTAATCTCCAGTCTAGTCATTTGATCTTTTCCTAGAACTTTTTTTCCTACGTATTATTTTCCCCAGAATTTAGTTTTTACTATTAAGTGCAAAATCAAATGAGCTCATTTATTCAAATGATTGAAAAGCCCTGCAATTTCTCTCTAGGAATTGTGCCAAAGAAACAATTTAAGAAAATCTACATACATTATGACAAACCAGGACTAATGCATATTCAACGTGAAATTATGCAGATGAGAAATAGACAAAAAGGGACGCACCCTTCTGAGCAATGAATGACAAATTTTCAAAGCCCTATTCAAATAAAAGAAGATTGTTGTAACTTGTAGGTGCTACAAAAAAGTGTGAATCACCACTCAATGTTAGAGCTGTAATGGTTTTTTGCTAAAGAGAATTATAGAACACAAGAAAATATAAAATAATGCAACACAGAATGTGCCCTAGTCATAGTTTACAGTTGACCATCCATTTTCCCATCTCACCTAAGCTAATACAAGATATTGGTGAGTTGGTAAATAAGATATACAGTACATCATTAATATATGGGAAGAAGAGCAATGCACCCAGAAGGAGGCCAAATGGATTCAAAAAGAACCTGCAAACACCAAAGACAGATCGGGTATAGCAGTAGTGATACTATTATGTGTACTGAGTGAAACTCTTACTTGCATGTCTGATTAACAAACAGCATAGTAGTGCATTGTTGTTCTGCTTTGATCATAAAGTGAATCTTCACTTTCTGCTGTTTCATAAAATATGATTGCTCTGTTGTTGTACATTGTGTTGTGTGGTGATTTAAAGGAATACTTTTATTTGATGTTTTCAGGTTTTAGAATTCCTTCAGGTGAGGTGCACAATCACCTGCATTAAGTTAATTATGAGAGAAACGGAGCAATTACTGTGAGTCAGCACAGCTGGAAATGCCACAAAATAAAAGGGTGGGCTAGTGCTTAGGAAGAAGGACGAGAACGAAAAGAACACAAGAAGGAGTGATTGCCCGATCTGTTTTGGCGAGAGGTGTTCATTGTTGGGAGGACATGCAGCTTCAACTCTGTTGAGATATGAAAAGGGATTAGGACCAATGGCTGGCATAGAGATTCTGAAGTGCGGCTATGTTCAAGTCTGCTAGCTTTCAGTGAGCAAATGACAGTGGAGAGAGACAACAGGAACAATTAGTAGAAAGAAGCATCCAAATTGTACTTGCATCCATATATAGTGCAAGAAGCCAGGTGAGCTATGGGGCACTGATTGAGGTTGCAGTTCAGGCCTCCAGTGCACCAAGTGAGGTGGCAGATTGTAATGCAGTGGGCTACGTTATCATATCCCGATGAGGGGAAAACATTCCCTGGACACTTTACTACTTTTTATTGTTTTTTATCAGTATGCTGATGCTGGAGTATGTGAGTATTTATTTTGCACACCCAAAGACTGTCTTCATGGCCACACAGATTTAAGAAGTTTTATTTATGGAATATCTGGGAATGCACTCACGTTTGACATTTTGACTCTTTGTTTTTCTGATAAACCTTTGCTTTACTTTTGACATGAAAGTCTTGTCTGCCTCACTTGCCCTGGTCCATCTCGGTCATGGATATTAGACATCCCAAAAGAGGGTGGTGCCTATGGCTGTGGGCACTGGGGCATCATATCCGGCTGCAAATTTACAATTACATGCTATTTTTACAAATTAGATGTCAACCAATCAAACCAATTCTATACTGTAGTATCATTCAGGGGTTACAGTTGTTTATTAATGACAAAAATGATAGTACCATTAAAGGGTGATCACAAAATGTATGAGGACTGTCAGAAAGCACTTTAAAAACAATTTACATTAAAGTACATGAGAGTATGAATTGAAAGTACATATTAGCAATTATAGACAGAACAATACATTTACGAAGCTGCAAAAATGAAATGTCACTGAGTCAATAAAAGAATGTGCACTGCATTTTAGATAAAAGACTTTTTTTCATTCTAAATTTAAATTTTAAGAAAATGGCAGCTCCACTGACACTCAAATAAACACAGTTTGGTTGGGTTGGGATGGGGGCAGCTAAATTCACTCACTTAGTCACTTATTGATTTTCCACTTTCCTAGAGACACTGTTCTAAAATATAGCCTATCATCCATCTAAATGAAAAAAAAAAAAAAATCAAGAACGGTTTCTGCAATATTTCAGGGTTTTTTTGCTTGATGCATTTTTTAGAAAAGTAAACCATTACAGCACAAAGTGTACATCAATCCTGCTATTCTGCTGAGCTTGGTTCCTTTTACTTTATATTTCGGTACTTTACTTTTAAAACTTACTAATGGTATCTCTGGTTCTAAAGTGCTGTCATTTTATAAACCTGCTCAGTCCAATTCAGTGTAAAGGAGTGTTAAGTAAAAGAGGAAAAAGAAAGCACTTGTTGTGTTATTTTTTGTGATTATGTGAAATTGGCAATAGCATCTAACAAAAGGTAACACAAAATAAATTGATAGCAGCATCTCATTTCCTATATATGACTCTTTTGGAATTTGTTTGAAACATTCCAGTGCTCACTAAACCACAATGAATGGAAAATAGAGTGACTAATCCAACTCCTTTCTTTAAAGGTTAATATTTTCTTAGCTTATGTGTGCTTTAACAATTAACACTTTTTAAACATCCTTGATATGTACTGCTTAAGTATAGATACATATACAGTACACATATACATATACTTTATGTGTTCATATATTTATATACTGTATATATATATATATATATATATATATATATATATATATATATATATATATATATATATATATATATATATACACACACATATGTGTATGTATATATATATATATATATATAATATCAGTCCTAACCTGAAAAGGGACTGTTGGGATCATTCTGACGACTTAACATTAAAAGTAGGGCCTCTCAAAGATCAGTGCTGAGCCCGCTATGCTTTTAAATTTCATGATCTAGATAGAATATAACTAATACACAGACTAAACCTGCAGATTAAACTAGACTAGACATGAGTAGATATGTGAGGGGTAATGTTTGTATGTACATGAAAATAGTACATAAAAATAAAAAATACAAAAATAAAACAAAAAAAATATATAAAAATAGCATTTTAAATACAATTACACAGTGGGGAAGCCTGAAACTTGAATTAGTCCTTACAAGAATGACTTCAGAGTCCTACTGGGATCATCATTCCCAACATTAAGAAGGCTAATAGGATGCTGGATATAATGTAAGCTAGGCCAGATATGAAGGAAATTATGGTTAAGATGTACAATGCACTTTTGAGACCTTACCTGGAATATTGTGTTTGTATAGTTTGTTTTCCATGTTGCAAAAATAATTTAACAGCTCTGCAGAAAAGTTAAGGGAAGAGTTCCTAGATTTACTCTAACTGAAGGCTGAAGAAAACAGATAAGAGGTAACATGATAGAAATGTTATTATAAACAGAATAATTGGGTAGATTCTCTCTATTACTTTAAAATGAGGTCTTATAGGACCACAGATACATGATTGTTATGAATACATTTTGCCCAAATATTGGAAAGTATTTCTTAACACAACATATATACATGGAGTAAGTTACTAAGTGGTATTCTATGGAGTGTTAGATCGCCATTTGATGATATTTTGATACATTTCATTGAATATGTTGAACCAGCCAAGACATTTGCTCACTCCATACAGGGCATCATCCCCAATGGATTGCCTTTTATACACAGCACTGGTTCTGTAAAAATCCTGGCCCTCTTCTTTTCTTTTACTTTCAATTTAACCTAGACATCTTTCCTTCTTTCAATCTTTTGTTTCCTGTTTTTCCTACTTAGGCTGTCTATATACTCATGTGGGTGTAGCACCCTGTTTATGGCCTGCGGATTGCCAATGTGGAACAGCGGAGCTGATCTCGCCTGCAAGTTAACAGGTAAACTTACTTTCACACTGAGCAATCCACTGTAGCCACATACACTCACAGAGCCCGAGGCACACATTGATTTATCTTAAACCCTTTAGACTGTCACAAACCCCTGACATGTATCATTATACAGACACATGTCACTCCTCTTTTCAGATAACTACATTGGCTTCCTGTAGTGGCACATATTAAGTTCAAATCCAGTGTAGTCAATTGATCAGCACTTATATAAATGGAGACACTTGAGAGGACCTAGGCTCCCTTTTGCATGGTATGAAATTTTAATCAAGACTCCTTTCATGATCAGCTCCTGGCTGGTGAAATGAGCGGCCTATCTCTATTCAAAATGCTGACTCCCTCATTGTATTTAGTAAGTATTTCAAGACTCTCTTGTTTGGTGAATTTCTGTTTAGTAATATTAGTATTAGTGTAACCTAGGAATTGTAACATGCTGGTGTTTTGTTTCGATCTCTTCACTTGTGATGATCAATTTTATAACCTTGTCCTGTAACAGTTGTTCCTGCACAGTCCTCCAGGCTGAGGTTTATTCAATTATGTTGATCACTTTTGTAAGTTGCTTTGGATAAAAGCATCAGCTTATCAAGGCTTATCATCAGGATTATCAATTGATGATTGTACTTTGATCCCTCACTATATCGTGATTCGACTTTCGCGGCTTCAGTCCATCGCGGATTTTAAATGTAAGCATATCTAAATATATATCACGGATTTTTCACTGGTTCGCGGATTTCTGCAGACAATGGGTCTTTTAATTAATGGTACATGTTTCCTCAGTTGTTTTCCCCAGTTGATTTCATACAAGGGACGCTATTGGCAGATGGCTGAGAAGCTACCCAATCCTCAATGATATACGATATGCTTCCCACGCGGTGCTTCGCATACTTGAAGGCCCGAACAGCATGTATTGATTTTTGATTGTTTGCTTTTCTCTGTCTCTCTCACTCTCTCTGACATTCTCTGCTCCTGACGGAGGGGGTGTGAGTAGCTGCTTTATCTAGCGGTGCTTCGCATACTTAAAAGCCCGAACAGCCCTATAGATTTTTGATTGTTTACTTTTCTCGCTCTCTCTCTCTCTTTCTTTCACTCTCTCTCTGACATTCTCTGCTCCTGATGCGCACTCCTTTGAAGAAGAAGATATATTTGCATTCTTTTAATTGTGAGACGGAACTGTCATCTCTGTCTTATCATGGAGCCCAGTTTAAACTTTTAACTAAATGGTGTTATTTCATGTCTAGAGGGCTCTAATAATGTTAAAAAACGTATTTAGAAGGTCGTAAACAGGTTTTCTATGCCTTAACTGCGAAAATATTCGATTTATAAATAAAGAATCCTACTTCGTGGAAATTCATTTATTGCGGTAAGAGTCTGGATTAACCGCGATAAACAAGGGTTTACTTTTTATTGTGAGTTCCAATAACTCAGTAACACGTTGTTTGGAAAAGAGTAACTCTTTACTTGAACAGTCCTAAACATTTTATTTATCTTTATTATATTCTAAACATGTACAACAACTTTTGCAAAACACCAAATCCTCTTACAACTTCTTGTATGTAAATTAAGACATTACTATTAGCTGTCGAGTTCACAGATCAACATCAACTGTCATTACATCTTTCTTTCTTTATAAACTCCAATACTGTAATTTCTTAAAACATGGTTATCAACATATTTTCAGTATTTTAAATTTCACTGTTTCAAATTATGCACAATAGCCAACACCCAAGAATTTTCATATTTTCAAATTGTTTTAACATGGCTCAATCAGTCATTCAGGGCATTTCCTGTGACGAGCAGATTTCCTGAGTTGTACTTCTTGTTGTTCCTTTAAATTTTCTTCCACAACATTCTCCTGCTCATTATTAGAATATTCCTGCTGATTAAAATTTTGTTTCCTTCAGAAGATGCTGTCGATTCCTCCGTATAACTCTACCTTCTTCTGTTTGTATATGGTAAGATCTGGGTTGCGCTTGTTTTATTACAATCCCTTTTTGTGTCCATGTACTTGTGTTATCTTTGAATCTTACAATGTCTCCTACCCATTGCTCTGGCAACTGTTGTGTGCCTCTGTCAAAATACATCTTTTGTTTAGTTTGTTGTTGTTCTTTAAACTGTCTCATCTCCTCACCATCCCGCGTGTTCAAAAGATCATCTTTTACTGGCAGATTGGAACGAATATGTCGACCCATTAGGAGATAAGCTGGTGAATAACCACATTCTAGTGGTGAACTGCGATATGCTAAAAGAGCCTTATAAAAATCATCTCCACAATCCTTTGCTTTGCACATTAGTTTTTTAACAATGCCCCCAGACTTTTCTACTAGACCATTGGATTGTGGAAAATGAGGACTAGAAGTATTAGGAAAAAATTCCCAGCTATCTGCAAAGGCTTTAAAACTTGCATTCGAAAATTGTGGACCATTGTCTGTAAAAACTTCCTCTGGCACACCACGCCTTAAAAAAATGGATTTCATGCACACAATGACATTCTCTGCTGTTGCTTTACTCATTCCACATACAGTACTTCTGGATACAGGGAGTAATAATCAGTTACAATAAGATAATCCTTCTGGTCACAAGAGAAAAGATCAGCACCTACCTTTTGATAAGGTTTCTGAGGTACTGGATGTGGTTTTAGTGACTCTCTGGGATTTTTGGGCTGGTACCGGATGCACGTTGGACAATTTGACACCTCATCTGAAATGTCTTGGTTTTATTCTTGGCCAATAAATTACTTCAGGAGCCCTTCTTTTACATTTCTCAACTCCCAGGTGACCTTCATGAATTTTCTTTAGCATGTATTTTCTTAATCTTTGTGGAATCACTATTTTACTGCCTTTGTATAATACCATCAATAACAGTCAATTCAGCCCTGTAGTTCCAAACCCACTAAGATCAATACTACAGTCTTTTTTCACATTAGGCCAACCAGTTACCATAGCATAAGTGTCTTACCTTTCTCAGTCTCCCACGTAATTAGATGCCTTTTGGCATTTGCTACAGGTATAGCTTCTGTAATCAGGTTTACATACGCCTGGATATCTTCAAATACTTGATAATCAGGTGGAGACTTTGGATCAGTTGCTCTGGACAGTGTATCTGCTGTATACATCTGCTTTCCCGGTGTATATACAACATTTAGTGCATAACTCTGAAGTTTGATCATCATCCTTTGAATTCGTAATGGACATTCATTGAGGGGTTTTACAAATAATGATTTTAATGGCTTATGATCGGTTTCTACAATGACCAGTTGTCCTGCAACAAACTGAGGAAATCTATTACATGCAAATACAATGCTAAGCAGCTCTTTTTCTCTTTGGGCATATCTGGTTTCTGCACCTGTTATAGAGCGAGATGCATATGCCACTGGTTGCCAGTTATCATCATATTTCTGAAGTAAAATGGCTCCCAGACCTGTTTGAGATGCATCAGCTGAAATTGTGATTGGTCTTGCCAGATCATAAAATTTCAGTGCTGGTTCTTTTGTAAGTACTTTCTTTAAATGTTGCCATGCCATTTCTTGCTCGTGATTCCATTCCCACTCATTTTTCTTTTCAGTTAGCCTTCTTGGTGGAACTATTTTTTCAGAAAAGTTGGGTATGAATTTTCCCATATAATTAATCATTCCGATAAACCTCTGAACATCTTTTTTACTTTGTGGTTTTTACATATTTTCAATAGCTGACACTTTCATTGGATCAGGATGGACACCCCTACTGCTGATTGTATCGCCTAGGAATGTCAGTTCAGACACCCCTATTTTACATTTGCTTTTATTCAGCTTTAAATTGGCTCTGCGTGTAGCTTCAAATACCTTTCTGAGTCTCTCATCATGTTCTTCCTTGTTAGCTCCCCATATAATTATATCATCCATGGAAGTATCAACACCTTCAATGTGCTCATAAATCATATGCATAGTTTTATGGTATACCTCTGGTGCAGAAGCAATCCCAAAAGGAAGTCTCAAAAACTGGTATCTGGCAAAAGAGGTATTAAAAGTACACAATTTTGCACTGGCATCATCCAATTTTAGCTGCCAAAATCCTGAAGATGCACCCAGTTTACTAAAATAGCTGGCATTTGCAAATTGAGACATTATTTCTTCATGTGTAAGGAGTTTAAAATGCTCTCTCTTAATTGCTCTATTCAGATCTCTTGGATCCAGACAAATTCTTAAATTTTTATTTTTCTTGTCTAAGATTACCAAAGAATTAACCCATTCAGTTGGAGTATCTACTTTCTCAATTACCCCTAGGTGTTCCATTCTGTCAAGCTCAGCTTTTAAAGGTTTTTTTCATAGAAAATTTAACTTTTCTGCACGGATGGATGACGGGAGGTGTATTTCTGTCAATTTTTATAATGTGCTCTCCTGGGAGACATCCTAGTCCTTCAAACAAATCACTGTATTCTTCTATCAGCTGATCATAATCAGGGTTTTCACTTTCAAGGACTAAAACTCTCTTTACTAGATTTAGTCTCTCACAAGCAGTTAAACCCAATAGTGCTTGTACATCTTTTGGCACTATAATAAAAGTTAGCATGTGCACTGTACCCTTATATGTCACCTTTGCCACACATTTTCCATGGAAGCCCAACCCTGTAGAGGCCCGATGTCACTGCCAGGGGGTGCCCCAATGCCTTGGGAACCCTGGATGTCAGTACTTCCGCCACACCAGGAAGTGCTGGGGGGAAGAGAAGCAGGGACACCTGGAATGTTTCCGGGAGTACAGCCGGCACTTCTGCCACACAGGGGCGTGTCGGCGGGTGATAGACGGGGAGCACCTGGAGCATATCCGGGTGAGGATAAAAGGGGCCGCCTCCCTTCATTCGAGGCTGGAGTCGGGTTGAAGAAGGACTAAGCAGAGGAGAGTGGAGGCGGCCTGAAGAGTGGAGGCATTGTGTGTTGGCCAGGACTTTGGGGACTTGGGGTTTGTGTGCACTTGAACTTTGTAAATAATAGTATTGTAAATAAACGTGTGGTGGGTGAGAAACAACATGTCTGCCTGTCTGTTGCCCGGGTTACGTTCACAATGGATATCAGCGTCTGCATAACCTGTTACTTTCACATGTGCATTATGTAGTTTTGGTTTTGGCTTCAAAGCATTAAATACATTCTCTGAAATAACATTTACTTGTGCTCCAGTGTAAGATTAAACACAACAGTTACACCATTCACCTGCAACGGAATAGTCCAATCTTTTCTATTTTGTCCTTTCTCTGACAAGACATTTACAAAGAATTCTTCTATATCAGTTTCTGTAACACTGTTCACTTTACTTTGCTGTTCTTGTTTTCTACAGCATCGTGTAAATGCCACAGTTATTGTAGGTCTTACCATAGATCTTACCACTAAAATGGTATATGAAATGTTCCACATCATTTACACTTTGAGCGATACTTTCTGTCTGCCTCGTTTCTGGAACTTTCTGTTCGTGTCGCTTTCTTCTCTTCAAGACGCCTTTTGTTTATCACTCTTTTTTAGAATATCTACAGTGCAGTTTTAACTTATCAGTTCTCTGGCTTGTGACTCTACCGTTTTAGCAGCCCTGCTTAGCACTAAAGCTTTGTCTAAATCTAGGTCTTGTTCTCTAAGCAACCTCTCTCTTAGCGCATTATCAGGTATTCCACATTCAGTTCTGTCTTTGATCAAAGAGTCTGTAAGCTCACAAAATTTGCACGTTTTGCTGCGGTTTCTCAGCTCCGTCACATATTGATCAATTGTTTCCCCGGCTTTCTGTATGCATGTAAAAAATCGATGTCTTTCACATTTCTTTTAGGGATACAGTATGCCTCACACTTGTCCATAATTGGCTTCAGTTTTAATTCGTCCCCATCTTCAAAAACAAAATTATTATAAATTTCAAGCTCTTCATCCTCAACAACATGTAAAAATAACGAAGCTTTCATTTTTTCCGCTTTACGATCTTTGTCAATTGCAGACAAGTAGAGTTCAAAGCGCTGTTTGAATCTTCTCCAGATTTCAGCTACATTACCAGTCAACTGAAGCTTTGGAGGCGGCTGCAGACTTTCCATTTCTTCTTTAGTGTCATTTTTTTTTCCAAGTCCTTGTCTCAAACTGTCTTTTCCAAACCCACACTTCTGACACTGTGTATTGTTTTTTATTGCAGGTTCCAATAACTCAGTGACACATTTTTTGGAAAAGAGTAACTCTTTACTTGAACAGTCCTAAACATATACAACAACTTCTGCAAAACACCAAATCCTCTTACAACTTCTTGTATGTAAATTAAGACATTACTATTAGCTGTCGAGTTCACAGATCAACATCAACTATCATTACAATGATGATGAGCTGTTTCCATTACAACTATATCATTTATCTTTTGGATATCTTTCCATTTACCTTACATCCATTTTTCCCAACATGATTACTATCATTCAACTATTAACACATTCCGATTTCTCTAAAATATAGTTGCTAGAGACCTGTTTAATAGTCAATGTCATGACAATATAATCCATCATCCAGCATGGACGCCCTTACTTCATGTTCACTTCACAATCATCTTTAAAGGCCTTCTGGCCGAGCACAGAAATTTCATACTTGAGAATTTCTAACTGGAAAATAGACTTACTAAAGCTAATCTTTGTGTGAGGCCTCACTTTGCTACTACTCTGGAAGCTCTTCTTCAGTGTTATTTATTTTACCCTCAGGAGGCTGTCTCCTTTTGACCCATTCAATTCCAGAACAAAACTCAGTTGCAGTCAATTGTATGTTGAAACTACATTCATGTTATAACACATTTTTTGATTTTATATTATCCTGAAAGGAGCCTATACTAGCTTGTTTGTTTCACCATGTCTATATGAACATATATTTGAAATTCTTTTTTAGTAAAATTTCCTTTACATTTTTAACTAAACATTTGCTAACATGCCAGGGTAATACAATGGCTGTCTCTGCTTGTATGACAGCTCCTGACCAAATCACCGCTGCTTGCATATTTTCTGAGAGATATCAGGTAGTTTTCTCTGGGCACACTGATTTTCTTCTGTATTCAAAAAATACTGTTCAGCTTTGATATATCAGACAAAGTATCAGGAGAAGAAAAAAAAAATGTTTGGTGGACACACAAAGGAATAATTATTAACAACACGCAAAGATCTGAGTCCAGAAAAGGCAAAAGATTGATTGCCAAAACCAAAACAGAGTTCTAATACAGTCAAAAATTCAAAGTAATGGGTCCTAATGCATTTTTATTTTACACAATTTTATATAAACTATTTATGTTTGTGTGTTGGTATATATGTGTGTTCATATATACTGTATATAATGTTTTCTTTTTGTTTTTCTTTATAATAATTTATTTCATACTATTACCTTTATATGTAAAGCACTTTGGTCAACTTCTACTTGTTTTAAACATGCTATATAAATAAATAAAACCTATAAACCTAAACATACTGTAGATAATGTGTACTCTCCATAACTACAATAATTCTAAAAGAAAAAAAGTCTGATAAAGTCTTAGTTTACCCAAAAATTGGGGCATTTGGAAATAAATGGCACCATCTCATAATGACAGGAAAAGATGACTCACTATGTTATGTGACTCCCAAGTCTTTTAACCAGCAGTGTATATAACAACCATAACCAATATGGCCATAGCCATATAAAACTTCACAATATGGTGGTGATGTCACAAGCAAATGACAAAAAATAACAGCAATATGTACAATTTAATTAAAAAGTGCCTAAAATAAATTCTACAAGTATAAAAAATAATGATTTACAACACAAAAGATGGGCAGATTGCCAACTGCCCAAAGCTAATACTAATTTTATAATCCTGAAAATATTGGTAGTCCACAGCTACCCTATATCACAATTAACCTAACTGTGGTAATTAGAAAATATGACCATATGGCCCTGAGATTCTCTTGTGTGTAATCTGGATGTTTTAATGTTTCTGCAACTCACCACCAAAATTTTACCATTAACTGCTTTCCTAGAGTAAGACTAACAACTTCTGAAAATGGGCATCCAATGCCCAAGCAAGGACAATAGATCAAGCTGTTGTTTTCCACTGTTTATTAATGTGACTATCAATCACCTTTTATGGGAGTTGTTATCATGGAAACTCAAAAACACGTGAAGTCTCTGACCTGAAGTCTGCCTTTCATTTGTCTCCTTCGTGACAAAGACAATATGTTACTATGGGTCCATCTCATATCTACATTCTGTCCAGATTCTGTCTAGAATTTGATAACCTGAGATTTAGGAGGAGTACATTTCAAAAAGAGAGGGAGTGATCATCCAGAAAAGCTGACACGGCATGTTTTACACACTTCCAACCAGATGTTGTTGCTCCTCTTTTTTACTTACCCTCCACTAAAATCCTGGTTGAGTACCCAGATATCTTTCTTTGTCCTGACCCACTCTTTCATAATCACACCTCAAGGGCACAAACAACATTAAGGTTTTACAACAAATGACTCAGCAGCTCTTCATGACAGACTCACATTCTCTAATCAGAAAATAACACTGTATTGTCCATTTTCTAATTACAATCTCAGCACTGCAACATTTAACCATTGTATTCCTCCTAATGGCTGCATTAAACTTGCACCATGTGATGCAATATTTTGGGTAGGTTTGCTGTGTTTAGGAAGGTTGGTCTTCTCCCCAGCTGGCTTGGTTCATTTATGCTGGCTGGCAACACTATACTCTGTGACTATGCAGACATAAAATAACTATAAGACAAAAAGCTACTATGATATTATTGAATATGGTCATTTATAATAATTATCATCTGGTAGCCTTTGTTGTAAACTCTGCATCATGAATACCATGAAACTCTCTGTGTTAAGTGTCAATATAGCTGCCAGCTATTGCAATCTTCTGCAAAACAGCCATTGAAAGGTATGTTACATAACACTTTTTGAAGCATTAATAAAAATCTAGGTAGGCAAGTGGGTATTTTTGGCATCTTAAGATCAAGTGAAACACGTGCATGTTTAAATAAATAAATTGACCCGGAAAGAAATCAGAAGAATAGTCAAAGGACAGGCCAAATTCTGCACACTGCAAGTCAATACACCTAATACTACAACCAAAACACAAATGAAATACTGTATATAAACAAAGCAAAGATTTATTCCTGATCACATTCCTAAATGTCTTTTGAGAAATGTAGTGAAGAAATAGATAGATAGATAGATAGATAGATAGATAGATAGATAGATAGATAGATAGATAGATAGATAGATAGATAGATAGATAGATAGATAGATACTTTATTAATCCCAGGGGAAATTCACACAACACTGAGCCTTTCAGTACAGTTTTGTACACAACAATCTTTTATAAACAATGCAGAAAATCAGTGAAAGGCAACCTTTTTCAAGCTGCGGCGTCCAAAAATTTTCTTTCGTGGTGCACCTGAGGGAATGCCCATAACTAAAGTCGTGACGAGAATAAACTATGCATGAATTTATCTAGATAAAGTTTAATTAAAACTATCGTATATAAAAAGTGATAATCGTTGAGAATTAAATTACAAGGAAGTATCGAATACTTGCGTCACAACAAAATGTTTTTCACCGCAAAGAACTGGAAAACGTCACTGAGTTTATAAAGTTTACTGTGTTGATTAGCGGTGTCAGAGCGAAAATAAGGTTAATTTTTCCATAGTAATACTCAGACGATTAAGATTTGAGAGCTGCAGCTACAGCGATACTCTCTCGTTGGCAAGAGCCGAAATGTAGCATTCGCATTTTCTTGTTCTATATTTGCTCCGCCTTCTTCTATCCGTACAGTGAGCGAGATCTTCTAACAACGAGATTTTTTAAGACTCACGAGATGTGTTTTTGACACCGCTGGTGTTGATATGATGAATGGTGAACAGCGAAAATTTTAACTTGCATTCAAAATAAATATTCGTTTATTCAACAATCTGATTAACCGTTATCTGTTTTTCCAACATAATTTTTTTTTTTAAACATCATCTTTTTAATCAACCAAAAGTACAAAAACACTAGCAATTTTAAATATTTTACAAAAGTTTTCGCGGCGCCCCTAGAAAATTCCATGGCGCACCAGTGCACTGTGACACGCAGGTTGCCTGACAATGAAGAAAATGGTGGCATCTGAGAAAACAACACACAACAAAATGGCAGCAAAATTATTTAACAAAATATTCATGAAAAATCAAAAAACACATCAAAGAATGATCAAAACTGGATCCAGACAATCCAGTAAGGTTTGTAAACAAGAACAATTTGTTTGGTGCTTACTACAGCACTGCAGCAAACAAACTAAACTAAAACAGAGTGCAGGATATAACAAAGCAAAAGGTCCCTGAAACATTTCTTTTCATGTGGATCTACTCAATACAGAGGACAAGGTTCTTAAAACTAGAAAACAAAAATATTTTTGTTTTGTTTTGTTTAGCATTATTGAAATTTTCTTGAATAAAAGATGCGATAGACATAGATTAACGTAACTTGGTCTAAGTTCTCACACTAATTGGTGGACTGAGCTGTTTACCGGTGTAGTATCTAGCCACTTTTATATTTATAATTTTGTCTATTTTGAGATGTTTGTCTATAAGAATTCTATTCCTCAGGTTTATTTCATGTTAAAACATGATAATTCCAAAATATATTTTGAATAATTTGTTAGTTTTCTTTATTTATGTGATGTCTTTGAATTTGGTCATGACCACTATCCTCACGCTGTAGGTGTCACAGGATACAAAGGTATAAATTCGAAAGCAGTTGTGCATTACTTTATTCCTCATTGGATACAAATCCCTTGGATATTTTTAGTGGTAGTTAGTTCTTAAACAAGTAGGTGCTAGTGTTAGGATTTGTGTTCTGGTAACAATTTCATTTCTACATTTCACCTTCAATTTCATCTTGCCTTTTCAGTTTCTGGTTACTCGATTTTGATTAGATTCCTCGATATTCTGAACTCTTGCTTGTCCTGAACATGACTTCTTGTTGCTTAATTATCTCCTGCTTTTGTTGTGCTCAGTATTATTCTTGGGCATTTTGCTTTGCCACAACAAATAACAACTTTGACATTGAAATAATCTGCCGTATATTGATGTCTTCCTAGCTTGACTTTTACCATTTAGCAGACAGCAAAAGGAAATATTTTTAAGCAACATAGTGAACATGATAATACCCTGGAAGCTAGAAAATAAATGAGAGAATCAAAATAAATCAGAATAAACAACTCATTTTGCTTTTCAAAATCAGAGCAACCGAATGAGAGCACTGACAGAATGCAGTAAACTTCACAATTACTTGCATGGCCAAAACTACAACATTGAAAATAGCCATTTGCAATTGTAATGTGCTACAATTATGTTTAGATTGTATTTTCTTTTGTACTCCCTTTTGTTCATTTTCATGTGTTGTTGCTTCATTAAAAGGTCTTTTTTTAAATTAAGAATTCATTTTTTTATTCATTTTTATTTTTGGCTTAATTTTAACATTTTGTTTTTTGTTGTTTTCTGTGGTTGCTGCCATTTTGTGGTTATTTCTTTATGGTTTCTACTATAGACCAGGTGGATAATGTGAAGTCAACCAATGACCTGATGACATCATCATTGTGATGGTATAAATGTCAGCATTGAACCCTACCATGTTTTGCGAGTTTGTTGATTCTAGTGATGCTGAATTTGCCTTGCCTTGAGTTTGGCAAAATCATGGAAATGTTCTGGAACTTTGCTGAACTCAGCAAAATACGTTGAAGTCAACAGAGAAGAAGAAACAGAATTGATTATAAAGGTGCAATGGTATTTTATGAGTCCCAGGTGCCTTGGGAAATGTCTGGACAATGCTGGACTGATGATTGTGGCCATAAATGTGATCTGAGCTGTAAGGCAGCAGTGCTAACCACTGCACCAAGTGCATACCTGAGATAAAATGAATAGAATGAAATAGATGTCAGAAGAGCGAAAGGGGCAGCATAAATTTACTTAAAAAAATCGGATGCTCCTCACCCTTCTTGAAATGAAAAATATAATTTCCTTGTTTTTTATTTTTCCCATGACGTTTATGCTCATTCACTGCTGCTGCTACCAAATATATACATAATACTAAAGCATATGGATTTTTTGGGGGGATTTTATTAGAATCAAATGACATTCCATACAAATAAGTAAAGTTGTACAAAACTATGTTCGAAACAAATCAATCGATTTTTCTCTTCTACCTGACTGCATCAACTTCATGGCACTCTGACTAATACTATTAAAGGAGTAGGCTCATATATTTCGCACAGGTCTCATACAAAAAGACATTACCTGAAACACATGAATGCACATTTCCAGTTTCCTTCTGCATGCTCAGTTTGCGCTTAAATATATTTGTACATTTTCAGATAATTTTAACACTAGAATTAGTTATATGCTTTTGCCCACTTTAAAACAAATCATGGGGCACTGGGGAAAAAAGAAAGATAGTCTTTTACAGGAATTTCCATGAAAATATTTGGTAAACAAGGTCACTGGAGAACACTTCATAATCTCTGTGGAACACATTTTGGTATTTTAGTTAGCAATCTTGATTCTTGAAATTATGGCTATGCAATTTTTAACTGTCTTTTTGTTTAGAATTAGAGTTAGTGTTAACTGTCTCTGTAAAAAATGCTTTTGCAATTTTTACTGACCATGAGTTTTATTTTAACAATTAGGATTCTGGGGTATGATTTAATATTCCTAGTTTTGATCTTGTTGGATTCTGCTTGTCCTTGAAACTCAATTAAAATCTTTACTGTGACTTTACAACTTTATAAAACGTTTGTAGTTGCTGGCTTGCAATGGACTGCCACTCCATCCAGAACTAGCACTTCTCTCACACCCAGTGCTGTTTGGATATGCCCTGGTTACCTACAACTTTAAAATCAAATTAAGCAGATTTGGAAATGAATAGATGAATAGCTTCATTGATGTTCTGAAAATGACTACAATGACTTAATTTGTTCTATATCTAACATACATTGAAACACCTTATTTCTTTTAAAAGGTAGGAAGAAAACCTTCCATTCTGTGTTTTTCATATTGTGTTAAGGCTTTGTAAAATATTCAACCTGATGCAGTGAGCTTGTGTAGTTGTGTTCACTGGCCCCTTACATTATTTAGCCAGCTTTGAACTACAATGATGAGGCACTGATCACAGAAGGAGATTTCTAATGTTGTTTTGAATTAATAGATAGCTAAGTAAGTTCACTCATTTACCTAAGGAATGAAAGAAGTCCTGTGGTAGGGACCACTCTGCCCTTATAAGTAACAACTCTTTACTCTGCTTAAATCTGAGAGGTCATATTTGCGTGACTCTACAGAGAATAGATCTTTTATGTCTTTACAAATCAGCAGAAGTTATGTGACATGCGTGTATTTAAGAAGCACGTACTGCATTTCTCCTGTTCCACTTTTTAAAAATTGCTTTTAGGCACCATTAAAGTGTCTAGAGTACAGATGCATATTTTCTTTGTATGCTCTAATGTGAATTGTGTTGTTAAATGCATTTAATGGTGCAAAGTAGGAAATTCAGAACATTAAATCATGATTGATTGACTGAGTAACTGAAAGTTCTAACAGTTTAATTAATCAGCATCTCAACATAAATACAGTAGCTCATTCAGTAATTTGTTTTTTGTTTCCCCTGTCTCGTTTAGGTAAGCTAGAGTGGTTTTAGCTTTTTTCATTTATCAGACGTATCTGAATTAAGTGTTCATTTTAAAAATTATCACTCTGATGGGCTGATGTTCCTTGGAAAATGAGTTCCATATTTGCACCTGTTGGTGCCAGAACTTTGGCATCCCTTGAGCCAAATATGGAAGACAGAATTAGGGAAGTATAGTACTGTATGTTTTCTTTTAAAGCAGTTTAACAGATGCCTGATAAAAGGAAAATAATGTGGGTTTTGCTCATTGCCTGACATGAAAAAGAGCTGATACTGATATTTTGATACTATGAAAAATTGTTTTTTAGTCTCATCACATTAATGGTAACAGTTTGCTCACTGAACTGTATTATACCATTGCAAATTTAATCACTTTCATGACTTTACATTGGAGTTTTTCAAAGTTGTTGACAAATAGCATTCCAAAATAACATGATATCATTAACCAAGTCTTGGACCTGTGGAACAGAAGAAAATAACTCTCTGGCTTATTACTAACTAAGTTATTCCATGGAAGGTCATCTATTTACATAAGTCTTCAAGTCAAGTGTTAAAATAGTTTACCTAGTCACAACCAAAACTGGAAAAACACTTCTGAAGTCCAAAGAGTGCCTTAAAGTGCAAGCTGTCTTTATGTAAAAATCCTCTATGCTAGTGAAACATGTCATCTTATTCAATGACTTTATGGACTGACTGACCTAGACTAAAGAGTCACTCACTCTTAGTTTTCTTTAACACAAAACTGGATCACTTAGGGGAGCTTTGTGCATCTTCCATATTGCTTTTTCTTTTTGTTGCTTAAAGTGTTTTATGCAATGTCCAAAAATGCTCATTTGATCTCCTGTCTAAATGACCACACATGCACCAGTAACTGTCTATTCTATGTCTTTTATAACATATTGTAAACTTGGAACTCCTATATCACATCTGAATCTCTGCCATTATTTTTGCATTGTGTAAGCACTTCATTAGGTCATGAATGTTTCTCAGCAGACGGCTATGAGATATACAAACTAGACAGAGAGAAAGATTTATTCATTTAGTACCACTACACATTACAGAAAATCCTGTCAGAAGGAGTTGAGTACTGTAGATTACAAAGATAACAAAATAAACAGGTATGTACTGTAGTTCCTGAAGTGCATGGAGCTGTCTTTTGTGAAGGAACAGCACAATAAACTTATTGTTTGAAAGTGTGCAATTAACTTGTTTTTATAGAAAGGGAAAATATGTCAACCATTTGCTGGCAGATTGGTACTTTTAGGACAAAAATCTGTGTCAAACACTGCCTTCCAGACAAAATGGCATCATAGGGATTTGTGGAATCATGATTGGGGTTTCACGTTCCCTTGTGATATTATGTCCCTTTATCTTAATGGTTTCAGCCAGTATTAATTTGACTTTATTAACATAAATTAACTATAAGTGGGAATATATATAGTGTGAGTACTGGGGGGCTCTTGCAGTGCCTTAAACCACAAGATGAGACATTAATGAGTATATTTACTATACAAAGAATAGGTACAAGAGAGAGGATGACAAAAACATGAACACAAAATTCCAAATGAATAAATAGAAAACAAATCCTGATGCCTCTCTGGGTCTTGTTAACATGCTTGTACCCATACCTTATCTACAATAAACAGTACTCTTATTTTTTCTACTCTGTCCCTAACTCTTAGCCTTGGCCTCCTTCTATTGAGAATTTGTCCGAACTTACATCTCAATGCCACACTCATTCGGCTTAGACCTTTATTCAGATCTCTAGGACTGCTCCTGTGGCAAACCTAGGACTACTTCAAGAGCAAGGAGTTTCCAATGAAAGTCCAGTGGTCTTCACTTAGCACTCCCTATGAAGGCCCTATGTCCCCGTCTTTCATCACCAAAATGTCCTTGACTTCTCCCGTCTCTTACAAAAGGTCACTTTGCTATTGCTTTGGCCCTTATGACCAGAACACCCAAGACTGCCACCTGTATGTTTTTGGGAATGCACCAAGGCATCTTCTTCTCTCCCTTAATCTCTGTCTCTAGTCAGTGGGCCAAGCAATCCTGACAAATGTGCAGTTACCGGCAATCTACTGTCCTGCACACTTCTGCCCAAAGTGGAATAATTTCTACTGCAACCCTTGTCTACTGCACATCCAGGGCATATATGCCAGAATGTTGTTGGTCCTTCAAACAAACATTACGGATTATGGTTTTGGGCATATATAAGACCTACTCGGAGAACTCCACAGAGAACTTTGGGAAGAAAGCCCCAGGGCTTTCTTAGAGTGTTCCTACCCCAGAAATGATCACGGGAATTGTCCTTGAAATAGCAACAAACTGGAGCCACCCCAGAGCAAGAGTTCCTTTGACGTTAAAGTCAGGAGCAGAGTTTGATGAGGTATTAGTAGCACTAGTAATTTAGTGGATGTATTTTAAAATTAATTTAATGGTATCTTGCTAAAAGTATCAATTTCTATCCAAAACATGAAGATTACTAGGTGATTCCAGTCGTTTGAACATTAGTGTGTAAATAGGCTGGCATCCTGGGCAGGATTATAAAGGGACCCTTATCCAGATGGGAGGTCAGTATAATGGAAGGTTTGGGAGAAGATATGACTGATGAAAATTTTCTCCACCAGTAGGTTAGATGGAGGCATCCATGGGCTTTGGTACCTACTCAGATTCCCACAAGACATGCTGGGAGCTGAAGTCCCAGAATAGAGCCATGTTGATTCCGTGGGTGTTGCCAAGGGGGGATGCAGGGGTTTAAAATCACAGCTTCATGGGACTTCCACCAGACCTGGAAGTGCTTCCAAAAGACCATGACCTAGCAACAAAAGTACTTCCAGGTCTAATATAAAAGGAGCTGCTTCAACTCAACTTGTGGAGTCAAACTGGGTGTCAGCAGGTGACACTCATCTGGAGGGAGAATGGGGCAAAAGAATCTTGTGGTTATAATTGTGTTTTAGGCTGTATTTCCTAAAAAGTGTTGGTGAGAAATACATATCCTTTAATTGAACCTGGAATTGTGTTGAGTGATACTGTGTCTTCGGTTTGTACATACATGTGTACATATATACACACACACATATACTATGGGGTGCCAAACAGGCAAATACATTGATTTTCTGAATATATAAAGTCGGTGTCAGAATATATAAAGTCAAAACTTGAATATATAAAGTCACTGTCGGAATATATAAAGTCAAAAATTGAATATATAAAGTCAGCGTCAGAATATATAAAGTCAGCGCTGGAATATATAAAGTCAAAACTTGAATATATAAAATCATTCCCGAATATATAAAGTCAAAACTTGAATATATAAAGTCAGCGTCGGAATATATAAAGTCAGCACTGGAATTTATAAAGTCATTCCTGATTATATAAAGTCAACATCGGAGTATATAAACTCATTCCTGAACATATAAAGTCAAAGTCAAAATCTATTGATTGAAACGACTCTGAACTGAACTAAGTTAACAAAAACGTATTCAGAAAAATAAATTAAAAAAACACCGTTCGGTTAATGTTTTGAAAATGATGCATGTGCCCTGCCCAGGATTGGTTCCTGCCTTGCGCCCAGTGTTGGCTGGGATTGGCTCCAGCAGACCCCCGTGACCCTGTGGTCGGATTCAACGGGTTGGGAAATGGATGGATATTCCAGCGCTGACTTTGTATATTCCGACGCTGACTTTAAATATTGAAGTTTTGACTTTATATATTCCAGCGCTGAGTTTATATATTCCGAAATATTCCAACACCGTCTTTATATACTCAGGTTTTGACTTTATATATTTGGAAATGACTTTATATATTCAAGTTTTGACTTTATATATTCAAGTTTTGACTTTATATATTCAGAAACAAGATTTGACTTTATATATACCGACGCTGAATTTATATATTCAAGTTTTGACTTTATTTATTCCGACAGTGACTGTATATAATCAAGTTTTGACTTTATATATTCGGGAATGACTTTATATATATAAGTTTTGACTTTATGTAATTAAATTTAGTCATCATTGCATAACTTTTTCTTTACCATAGAAATTTAAAGACTAAATTCAACTTCCATTCCTACCAAAGATATTTCTGGGGACTAAATAGAACCTGCTTATATTTAAATTCGAGCTATTGAGCTGTCACCTGCCTGCCTGAATAAGTCACCCTCGCTTCGCTCTTACATTTTTACCGTTCATTTAATCATGGCTAGTGGCGGAAAATTTATAAAATGGAAGAAGGATTACACCAAGTATGGCTTTACCAAAACAATTATTGATGGCGAATCGATTATTCATAAAGATTCAATTGGTGATCTGGTTTTCTGTGTTAACCTCATATTTTTTCATACTTCTTCTCAAACCAAGGGGGTGCGAGGGTAAAATGAATCGGGAAGCGCTGATCAATGTAATCGGTGTACCAGGAAATCATGCATTGACAGAAGTTCCCCTTTGCTTGGAATTGAAAGTGTGATTAAATGCATTATTTTTTAATGCGTTATGGAGCACATGCATCGAAGCTTCTTAGCTGTGTTTGTGCTAAGAAAAGGAAACATTTTAAAAAATAACGTAACACGATTGTCAATGTAACCTTTTGTAAGTAGTGCCTGAAGGATTCAGTGTGGAGAAACTCTAGAGACAGCGTGTGTATTAACTTAGCAGCGTCACAAAGTCACTTCTGTAAGACTGCGTTAGCTGCGGACCTCAGCTCAGAGCGAAATGAGGTGAATGGGAGGGGAGATGATGACGTGACTCCCCCACCCGCCTTAACTGTCAATCCCCCACAAACGCAGTTTCTCGGAATTTGCATAAGCACAGCCCTTCACCTGCAATTTTAACTTAGTTACAAAGTGATCAAAACTCTCGTTTATATCCTGCGTCCTCTCATTAAACTTGTATCCTGCATTACCCGTGGGCATGACAAACGCCGGCAGAAGCGTGTCTATGAACTTAATTTAAACTTTTGGTTTACACCATGCTTTGTTTCCGAAGTAGCAGCACTCATGAATATGGTTGTATATGTCACTCGCTCACTTCTTATTGTTTTGCTGCCTTCTCAATTATATAATACATGTTTTCTTCAGCGCTTTTTGGAGCTCTTCTTGGTTTTCTACGTACTGCGTTGACAGTCATTTCACGTGATTACGTGGGAGGCATGATGATGTTACTCGAAACTCCACCCCCCACGGCTTTCAAGCTCAACTCCATTACAGTATATGGAGAAAAATAGCTTCCAGTTATGACCATTACATCTAGAATTTCAAAATGAAACCTGCCCAACTTTTGTAAGGAATGAGTCTGCCAAATTTCAGCCTTCTATCTACACGGGAAGTTGGAGAATTAGTGATGAGTCAGTGAGTGAGTCAGTCAGTCAGTGAGGGCTTTGCCTTTTATTAGTATAGATATATATAAACATACCCTAGTCGGGGAAGAAAGACCTATCGGGGATGGAACTTACCAGAAATAGTTCATCCCCCAGTTCGATAGATAAGCAGTGCTCCTCTAGCACAGTCTAACCTTGGACACCCACAAGTTGGATTGGACTTGTAGGTCAGGGGGAAGCCCTGTTGGGGTCCTAGGGTGACGCCAGGGGATGTTGTTGAAAGAAGATCATCCCTGTTCTCTGCAGCTTTCACTTTACAATACTGTGGCACTGGAAGTACACCTGGGTCCATTTTAAAAGAAGTTAAGTTAAATCTCAATTAAGGATTTGGAGTCAGGAGCAGGCAGGCAAGGCTTGTACCCTTTGTTTTATTTGGTACATATTATTTAACATATCTATGATCTGCTTCTCACAAATGAGAGGGACTGGTGGATGTTTGTGGACTGGCTGACCAACTGCAAGCGTTATCTGGTAGGTAACCAAAAAAATATCAGATTACAATCACAATATTATCCAAAATTACTCCAGGTTTGAATAAAACGTTTTTAATTTTCTTATAGTTTCACACAGGCACCACTCAAAATACTTTACATTAAATGGATTTTCTCTCCTTTCACTTCCTGCCAGACTCAGCGGGTGCCCCTGTTGGGTTTAGCCTGGAGGAACACTACCTCCTGCCATGTGGGGATGAAGAATGAATGTAATGCATTTTACTAGGTCAAGTCTCAACTGTCATTGTTCTTCCACTATGGCCTCCTGGCCGGGATTCGTATTAATTTCTTGCCCAGATGCTCTCTGACACACTCTACTCTTCGAAACCTACAATATACAAACTATATATATATATATATATATATATATATGTGTGTGTGTGTGTGTGTGCGTGTGTGTATATACAATATATTTATAGTTTAATCTCTCATTTTTAGCACTTCAGCACTATAATATGTTATTCTGAAATATACCTAGGAAATATTTTCTGAAAATGAAGGAAATTTTGTACTTTCCAAAAAAATGCCTTTTATTAATAAATGCACAGCAAAAAATATGTAAATAGGTCTGTAGCCATTCCAAAAAAGCTTCACAGTCACACACTGGCTTGAAACCTGGTTTACATGGAGATTTGAGATCTTAGCTTGGAAATGTGAAATAAAAAACCTGTTCAAGTGAAAATTTTCACGCTTGGATTTTTAAGAAGACTGACTTGGCTATGTATATGAACCACCCACTTACATTTCATACAGTTCTCTCTCGCTTCTTTTTTTTTTTTTTTTGTAGCTGTGGTGCATTAGGAAGCTTGTCATATAAAAATAAAAGCAAAATATATCACAATGCTTAACTAGTATTCAGAATGCTTGAATTCTGTACTTCTAATCCATCACTCCATTTGATGTGGACATTTTTCAGTTTTAAAGTGTTGTACATTTTCATAAAAAAGAAAATCTTTGCAAGTTTGAAGATTTGCAGTTCAGTGCTAAAGCACTGCTAGAGTTGTTATGTGATAATTACATTACTCATATTGGGTGATGGATTACCTGGCAGAGAAAAGGTTTACTGTGAGAGGAATAGATACAAAGAGACCAAGAGACATAGAATGGTGCCAGATAGAGCATTTATGGAAAAGGTTCTCTTCTCCAGTTAGTAGGGTGCCACAAAATGGGAACCAGGATAAAGGATCGGCAGTGACTCTCTGGCAGTATGCCCAACGCAGTCTCATATAATACAGAGTATTTTCTCCTTGATGGTAAGCAGCCAGTCTTGAAATAACTTAAGGACAGCTGTTGCTTCAAATATGGGTTAGTCTTCCAAAGTGTAGTGAAACATGGAGGTGCTAAAAGACCTCATTCTAAGATGGTCTTGGGGCATCCTATGGCATACCAATACCCTACAGCTCATGTTGAGATTGCCCTGGTGAGTTTAAGTGAGTGTAGAGTCTCTTGCCAAGGCACATTTTCTGATTGATAAGGGTTAAATCTACTGTTTAGATTAACTCATCCAAATAAGTAGAGATTAATGTGGTACTTTGGTATTTAATATTTAATTTTGATTTGCTTTTAGGCTGCTTTTTTCCATTCCATTTCAGGCTGGATGACCCTGCAAAAGGCTGTCTGCTACATTATGAGAAATAAATGTGTTTTTACCAAAATGAAAATGCTTTTTATTGAGTATTTACCTCTGTTCATTCATTGATTTATTGAATTCTCATTTTTCATTACAGAGTAAGAGAAATGAATGACAGTTATTGGAAAAAATAGGTTCTGAAAGTGGATGGATGTGTATTTATTTTAAACAGGTATACACTAAATGTGTTTTTAAACACTGTATAATAATACACTGTATACTAAATAGTCACACAGTATATAAACCATTTTTTCGTGTTAAAAGTTATGATGTGTCTTTTCTTGAGCTGTGCTTCTCAGCTCAGGTTCTTATAAGCCACTAGTTTTGCATGGTATCATAGCAACTGAGCTCTCATTGCTGGAAAATAATGTGAATTAAAGTAAAAATTTTAGTAAGTAGGACCTTTATTTTTTTCTCTTCTAAAACAGTGAAAGCGACTAATTTATCCAGCATGAAAGGAGCACAGAGTCACACTCTACACAGCTAAGCACTTTTCTGATTGCAGAAAGAAGGGGGTGTTTGCAGCAAAAACTGAGCAGTAATTTGCATTCCAGATAACTGCCCATTCTTCATCCAGAACTCCACAGTGGGCTTGGCTTTTACTTTTAGTGACCCTAGGAATTGATTAAAATGGGTTCAGTAAGCAGACAGGATATATGGTCATCATCTTTAGTGTTTTTTAACCCAATGGGACTTCAACAAACCTACCTCATCTATGACACTTCAATTGATTTCAGCATATAAGTGACCTCCATTTAGATTTTTATTTATTTCCTTCTTGTTCTCTTTTTTTACAAATATTTTTCTCTGTAGACATTTGCTTTTAAGAATGTGTCAATCCATTTTTTTCTGACTTGGAAAATGATTCAACAGGTTTTAATCAGTTCATCTCAAAGATCTCAAAGGTCTAGCCACATGATTATCTACATTCCCAAGTCCTTAACCTGACTGTTCCACCCTTCTTCACCACTCAAGTATCTGAACTGTTTTTCATTACACTCCACACTGCTATCTTAATAGCTTTTTCCTTTACCTAAATACTCATACATTTAGTCAGGTCTGGCTCTACCATATAGGTAAACTATGACCGCTCCACTTCTCTCATCACTTTCCAATAATATGGAAAGCTATTGCCTTCAAGGCACCATGATTTAGGCACAACACATTCACTGTTGCCTAGGCCAGCAAAAAAGCTAGAGTCGGCACTACAATTAACCTACTAGTTCTTGTTCCATGTTAAAAACCTTATTTCGTTGTAAGTTTTGTGCTTTACCTTGTTAAAAGGGAGGAGTGTAAAACTATTTCTACTCTGATTTACTCCTTTCCTTCTTTTCATGACTTCTTCACATTGATCTCCTTATCATACTTGTCTGCATTCATCTCTACATTAAATGCTTGCTTAGAGACTGCTCATATGTCCTTTTGAAGATTGTATACTACACTCACTACTTTCGGAACATCGTCTGTTACTTCAGTCATCAAACTACCATTAATAGCTCCGAAATCATAAGATCAAGAATATTAAGAGAAAAATCAGGCACTTGCGTTTTATTCAGGTTCTGATTTCTGGCTAGGTTCAGCTTTTCCCCTTTCTGTCATTTACTGTATTTTGCTTTCAGGCGTACGGCATAGTATACCTTTCTAATTGTCTTAAAATTTTGTTGTGACACCCAAGGAATGTTTATTGCATTTTTCAAATGTTTAGGTGTTTCTTAATATGCCTTGTTTGTTTTAAAGTCTTGTGATGGGTGTCACCATTTTGTGAGGTTTGGATGATTTTAAGTGGAGCCTGTTGTTAGCCACACAAACCAGATGTGGTTGCATTCATAATGCCAATCATTAATATTATACTGCACCAAAATCTTCCAGCGCAAAAAGTCACGTACTAGATTTGGATTTTTTTAAAAACATTTTATTTTATTGAATTTATTACAATCAAATAACATTCCATACAAGCAAGTCATGTTTTACAAAACTAGGTTTGAAGTAAATCAACCCCCACCTATGAGAAAAAGAGCTAGGCCAACAGAGTAAAACTTTAATAGAAGGAAAAATAAGTAAATAAATAAAAATAAATAGAGTAAAAAAGGGAAGAGAATATGACTTCCTCAATTTAAATGTTATTGATTAGATACTGCCAGGTTTTGAAAAAGTTTTGTACAAGTCCTCTAGATTTAGATCTGTTAAACCGGAATTTCTCTACCACAAACTGTTTCTGTGAGATACTGGGTTTGGTGAAAAATGCAGTTTTGAAAAAAAAATGTTTATTTTATAAAAATAAGCTTTGTTTGTTATATGGCATAAGCATTTTGTATGTTTAGAATCAATCAATCAATCAACATTTATTTATATAGCACATTTTCATACAAAAAATGTAGCTCAAAGTGCTTTACAAAATGAATAGAAAAATAGAAGACACAATAAAAAATAAACATAAGTCAACATTAATTAACATAGAATAAGTAAGGTCCGATGGCCAGGGTGGACAGAAATAACAAAAAAAAAAAAAAACTCCAAAAGCTGGAGAAAAATAAGAATAAAATAAATATTATTTGAAGTATACTTTGAGCTGCAAATGGCAGTCTTCCTCATTCTTAAGGCTAGTTGAAGTGGAAACATTCCAAAATCAAAATTGTTACACATTTTTTGTTCTTGATTAATATTTATTTTTTTTCTCTTCTTATTTATTCAAAATAGCCAGAAATATATATTCAGACAATTAGAAAGACACCTTTTTAATGTTCAGAAGAGAGAACTGTGTTGTTTGAATGGTCTGAACATGGGGAAGTCAAGTAGAGAGACATTATAGTGGAAAGTGGAGTGCGTCTATGTTAGCAGACAACTGTTGACCATTACATCATGAAACACCTTCAGAGGATTATAAGAGGAAAACACTACTAAGTGATTAAATTTTATAATTAACTAGCAAAATACCCACGCTTTGCAGTGGAGAAGTAGTATGTTAAAGAAGTTATGATATGAAAAAGAAAAGGAAACATTTTAAAAATAACGTAACATGATTGTCAATGTAATTGTTTTGTCCCTGTTATGAGAGTTGCTGTCATATATATATATATATATATATATATATATATATATATATATATATATATATATATATATATATATATATATATATATATATATATACACACACACACACACATATAAAGATACATATACATATATACATATACTAGCAAAATACCAGCTTCACATCGGAGAAGTAGTGTGTTAAAGAAGTTATGAAAAAGAAAAGGAAACACTTTAAAAATAACGTAACATGATTGTCAATGTAATTGTTTTGTCACTGAGTGTTGCTGTCATATATATATATATACACACAGGCAGACACACATATAAACATATATACATATAAACATATCTACACATACACATATCTATATATATATATACATATACACATCTACATATATACACACATACATATACAGAAATACATACAAATATACATATATATATATATATATACACATACATACATACATACATACATACATACACACACATATATATATATATATATATATATATACAGTACAGGCCAAAAGTTTGGACACACCTCCTCGTTCAATGTGTTTTCTTTATTTTCATGACCATTTACATTGGTAGATTCTCACTGAAGGCATCAAAACTATGAATGAACACATGTGGAGTTATGTACTTAACAAAAAAAGGTGAAATAACTGAAAACATGTTTTATATTCTAGTTTCTTCAAAATAGCCACCCTTTTTGATACCATTATAAAATTGTTTTATTTCAGCTGTTGCAGCTCATCGAGAGAATGCCAAGAGTGTGCAAAGCAGTAATCAGAGCAAAGGGTGGCTATTTTGAAGAAACTAGAATATAAAACATGTTTTCAGTTATTTCACCTTTTTTTGTTAAGTACATAACTCCACATGTGTTCATTCATAGTTTTGATGCCTTCAGTGAGAATCTACCAATGTAAATGGTCATGAAAATAAAGAAAACACATTGAATGAGGAGGTGTGTCCAAACTTTTGGCCTGTACTGTATATATAAACATACATACATACATATATATCTACATATATATATACTGTATATAGCAAAATCCCCGCGCTTTGCAGCGACGAAGAACTGCTTTTAAATTTTTATTAAGAAGAAAAGAAAACCTTTTTAAACTGAGGGAAAATATACCAATAACTATCTGTTAAGGATCTCTTTGTATACCACGTTGTCAGTTCAGCAGTCTGGTTGTAATATGACCAAGCTGTGCACTGAGATTACTTTTGAGAATGCAACGTATAGTTTTGTCCAGGAGGAAAGCAATGTTGCCTCAAATCAATGGCAACCTTTTGTAGGGTGTGTCCCTGAGACTTATTAATTGTCATCGCAAAGCAGAGCCTTACTGGAAATTTGAGTCATTTCAATTGAAATGGAAGATCAGAGGGTATAACGGTGATGCCAGGAATACATTCAGAGTGTGGCGCTCTGCTGTTTTTTTGTGTAGCTGCCTTCACACAGCTTCTCCGCTGCTTTATAAACGAACGCCATATAAGGCCTTCGTTTCTTCTTGCTTCGCGGTTCTGTATTGTTTTATTGTTCGTTTATTACGGTTGTTATAGTTATTGTGTAGCTAATCGAGACTTACTTTACTGTTCAGGTACCCATTTCCTTTATTTAATCCGCGGCTTATACGTTATTTTTTGTTTGTTTATTACGATTATAGATATTTATTGATTCCCTTCTTTAGCTGACTGCCTGCTCATATAAGACGCTCCGCTGGTTTTTTGTGAAACAGCCTTTACACAGCTTCTCTGCTGTTTTATAAACGAACGACATATAAAGCCATCACCTTGTCAATTGTGTAATGCGTTTTTTGAACAGGTTTGATGCATGGAAGTGATCACTCGTACTGCGTTCAGTCAGTTCACGTGAGCTGCTCTCTTGTGTAATGTTGCGATGTCCACGGCTTTATTTAATGTTAGCTAAGACCCGGCACTTAAAAGTTTCTGGCTGCACTCCGGTTGTAATATGACGAAGCTGTGCGAGGTCACTTTTGGGAATGCAAGTATAGTTGTCCAGGAGAAAAGCAATCTTGCCTGAAATCAATGGCATGGTTTGGTGGGGTCTGTCCCTGAGACTTATTACTTGTCATCGCGCAGCAGAGCCTTACTGGCAATTGGAGGCATCTGAATTGAAATGGGAGATCAGAGGGGATAAAGGGGACGCGAGGAATACATTGAGTGTAGAGAAACTCTAGAGACAGGGTTTGTATTAACTTGTGGATTTTTCTGTGAGTATTTGGTGGCAGGGTGACGAAGTTGCTTCTGCAAGACCGCATTAGCTGTAAAGCTCAACTTGGAGCATATTCTTTTCCTACCTTGTCAATTGTATAATGCATTTTTTGAACAGGTTTGATGCATGGAAGTGATCAATCGTACTGCGTTTAGTCAGTTCATGTGAGCTGCTTTCTTGTGTGATGTTGCGATGTCCACGGCTTTATTTAATGTTAGCTAAGACCTGGCACTTAAAAGTTTCTCGCTACAGCAATTTTAACTCCGTTACAAAGTGATCCAAAGTCTCGTTTATACCTCGTGTCTTCTCATTAAGCTTGTATCTCGCAAATAAAGTATTCGTGTTTTTCTTCAGCGCTCTTTGGGAGCTCTTCCTTCTTTTCTACGTACCGCGATCACAGTCAGTTCACATGATTACGTGGGAGGCGTGATGATGTCACACGCAGCTCCGCCCCCCACGGCCATCGAGCTAACGTCCATTACAGTATATGGAGAAAAATAGGTTCCATTTATGACCATTACGCGTAGAATTTCAAAATGAAACTTGCCCAACTTTTGTAAGTAAGCTGTAAGAAATGAGCCTGCCAAATTTCAGCCTTCTATCTGCACGGGACGTTGGAGAATTAGTGATGAGTGAGTGAGTCAGTGAGTGAGTGAGGGCTTTGCCTTTTATTAGTATAGATAATTATTTTTAAGCCAATTACACATGTAACCTTCAACTCTCAAAAAATGAATGTGATAGATTTGCTGTTGCTAGATGTGGATTCAGCACCCTCAAGTCTGTAAAGAACACCTAAACATTTTTAAGCAGACCAGTACTATTTAAGACAGTAATCTACTGAATCTCATTATCTAAACAATGGTTTAAACTCAAAACAGCTAACAAATATATAGCTTATATTAGGGGAAGAAAACAAATTATTTGAAGAAACTTTGACTGTTTTTTTTTTGGTATTGGTTGTGACGATTGGTTTCAATTCTTTGCTCCTAGTATTTCCTCACCACTTTTATATAATGAGTTTGCCTGCTCTTTTTTTGTACCTCATTTTTCTGGTCATCATTTCTTGACAACTTATCTTTTACTGGTGTCTACCACACTAATGAGCCTCCTGATTCTCTAAAACACCTCACTGTTCTTCAGTTTTTCACCTAGTTATTCTCCATTCTTTTAATGTGGTTGCTCCCTTTGAATTCACCTAGGGTACTGAAAAATAAAATATCTTCCACTGTTTAAGTTATATCTGGAAATAATCGGTCATAGAGCCATTAATTAATAACAAAAATTTGTCAGTAGACATACGCGTTCATTGCATTTGGATCAGGTTTGAGGTACTGTGAAGGTATATAGAGGCCAAAAGTCCTAGCACTGCATGTTTTGTTTATTTGGTGTAGCATAACATTTAAAATTGACAAATTGTCAAGTGTATCACACTGCATAACAGCTTTAAATTACATACACATGATTTCCAAAATTAAAGAATATCAACACCAAGTTAACAATGAGCTCTACATTCTGCAAAAAAAGTTCTTATGTAGTCTTGCAAAGCAATCAATGATTAATCTGTTTGAGTTTTAAAGAAAACTCCAAACTTTTGGCATGTTTTCATCAGATGCAGTCTTCCTAATTCCATGGAGGTGCAGTGGTAGCGCTGAGCACTGTTACTACACAGTAAGGAAAACATGGGATTTTGTTCCTGGTCCTCTCTGTGTGGAGTTTGCAAAGCACTTTAAGTAGTGAAGAAGTGTAAAGAATTATTATTATTTCTTTGCTTTGAGTGCCAATGGCTGATTGTCGACTTTGTAACAACCGTGAATTAAAATATCTCACAGGATAGAAGCGTGTAAGTTGAGGGACAACTAATCATATAAAGAGAAGTAGGGAGACAATGCTTGTCAATAATGAGGCACTCGGTAGAGTGACAATTAGATTAACTTAGGAAAACCCACGTTCGCACTCACTTGATGAAATTGGAATGCAATTATGAGCATGCAATAGAGGCTGTGGTTTTTTTGACTATTTTTCAATGAGGTACTCATGGAATTCATAAATCACATCTCTTTCAGATAACTGTAGACCAGTTGTCACGGTTGAGGTACCAGTACTCATTATTGCTCATACCGTTACAAGAAAAGGACTCCTGAGAACCATCTATGATAATCTATGATTTCCATTTTCAATTTTATTTGCTTTTACTTTAAATGTTATTATTTTTCAGCTGTGGCTTTCTGGAAAATCTCTTCTTCTGATAATTTTTTTCTTTCCATACTCTGCCCATACTCTTCTGTATGTATTCTGGTGAAGTAGTTTCTACTCTTCCTATGTTACTAATTATTTACTATTTTATTACTGTAATCATTTTACCTGCTGCAGCGACTATTTCAAGACTTTCTTTTTAATCCAATTTATATTAATCTCTGCATCTCGATCAATAGAATACCTCAACATACTTCTTCCATCCTCCATTAATGTCTGACAGGTTTTGCTTTGAACTCCTATTTTGTTCCCTCTTTTCATGTATTCTGAGTTGCTAATTGTCTGGATTGGGAAAGGCTTCACCTTGCACCCTCCATCCATGTGCTGTTTGTTTTTGCACGTTGCCTAATAACAATAATTATGCACAGTCAAATGTTGGGAGGAGAAGGAATAAAAAGGGAGCACTTAATCAGCCCTGTACTTTTACATTATGCCACATAAGTCTTTGCAGAACTGCTAGATGATAGGATTTGTTTAGTATTTTTGCTTTTTGACTTCTTATGCCTAATTTACACTTTGCATTCTTATTAGTGATTTGGATACATCTGTTCTTTGTTTTATCTGCCTTTTTCAATATAATTGGCTGTCTGTTTTTGATTGAGATCTTTTAATATAAATTAATTTATTTTTAATTGACTTTATCACTTCTCCTTTTCACATCAATGCTCATTTTCAGTATGACTTGCATTGCCTACCGAAGGTTTCAGTTTCAGTTTTTTTGTACAGTGCTCTTCACTGAGTACAGTCACAAAGTGCTGTGACAAGTTTCCAGATAAATACAATTACAATCTTTACAAATAACTAATTGCATAATAAGAACACATAGAGATACAAAGTGACTGGCCACTGTTCTGCTGTGTTCTCTAGTGGTGTTATCGGTTGTTGCATGCCTTACAGTAATCAGGCCCTTAATCCTCCCTCCTAATTAATATTGCTAAGCAGCTTATTTAATCAGACAGTCACACAACTAATAAGTAATGTGTATCTAATGCCAAAAAAAACTAGAGTTTGGTTTTAGCCTTCTATTGCATTTGCCTGTTCTATTACTGTTTATAATAGTTTAAGTGTTCAGTTTATAATACAGCAAAACCTTTAGCGGTACAGAGGATAATGAGCTTCGATCTACAAATTGAAAAATGGTCAAACGAACATAAAAAAATGAAAAGAGAAGAGCCTATGGTGCAACAGTATTGGAACAAGAGGAAAAATAAATTAACTATGACAACAGCAAAAATGTGAAACAACTTAAAGGAATACTTCACCCAAAAATGATATACTGTATTGTTTGTACTTTGAAGTTGTGGCCGAGAAATATTTCAAATTTCACGTTTTCAAGAAGAACGGAGAGAAATAAATTTATATCATAACAGAACTCAATGCTGGCTAGTGCTGTACAATGGCAAACAATGTGAAAAATATCCATTGAAAACGAATAAACAAATCTTAAATTATTATTATGTCTGTTATCCAGTTGTTTGTACAGAGCATGCAAGATTAATGCTTGCTAAAATATTGTTAACTATTTACTTCCGAAATTATCAGCATTAATACAAAAATAAAATCCAAAGACTCACCGAAGTAACTATTGACTTGAAGACCTGCCTTGCCCCCTAGCAAACAAATGGCTTATACAATGTGAGTTGTATAACGTCCATGGACGTTTTTCATATAGTTTGCAGTTTTAAAGCACTGGCCAGCATTGAGTTCTCTTATTTCATAAATTCTGCATGAAAATGTCAGATGAAAATTTTTCTTGTCCACAACTACAAAAGTACATAGGGTAAGTAACATACAAAAAAATATAATTTTTGGGTGGAGTATAATACATGTCGCAAGTAATGACACAAACGTGTAACACATCTTCCTTTATTTCATTATTTTTTTCTTTTTCTGACTGTGACACAATTCATCATTTTTCCTGTTGCTCATCTTTTATTTACAAACATCAACTTTATCCACTCAAAAAGGGTAGTTATGGTACTTCTTGGTGATGGGCAAATAACAAATGAATCATTCATTTTGAACAACTCCTTTTAGTTAATCATGCAAACTGATTTGCAGGCACATGCCAATAGATTCGGTAGAGTGCAACACTAGTGCCTGTGAGATGTTGTCAGCATTTTTTGTTTTGCTGGTAAATGTTTACAGCACATATGTAAGTTCTGCTCATCTGATATGTGATTCCCATGATTCTCTGAGTATGCTTATATTAAATGTTTTGCAATCCTCTAAATATAAACAGAATGTTAAATAACAATTGTGTTTTATAACTCTTTGTGCATTCAACAAAATAAGCGACAGTCAAACAAAACTGAACATTATCAAAAATTATTATTCCAATTTCTAACAATCACTTGCTGTTTTCAGCCTTGCATTGTTCATAAGCATCTTAGTGCAAACTTTTCTGAGGCTCAGTGACTGCACCCAGAAAATAGCGTTTACCGACTTTTTCAAGTTCTAACTGAATCACTGAATGGGTTTTCTGATTCTCATTTACACAATCCTTAAACTGAATCATTACCTAAAAATTCTCATCCACTTTATTCTCAAACTCAATCATATTATCCACGTGTGAGTTACGTGATTCTATGAACCATTAGTCATAAAGGAGTCTCACAATTCTATTCTACTTGATTGTCAAAAAGGTGTAAAGTGGATTCTGGGGGGTTTGGGGATGTTGGAATAGGAAGCTTGTTTATAAGCAATACATACAAATATAACTAAAAGCCGAACTACCTAGCGTTGTTTGGGCATATTTTTCGATCGATTAAAGAAAGAAATTATGTGTTTTTAACACGGTGACCCTTTTGTTATTGCTGGTTGAAATACCATTGTCCCATCTGTCATCTACACTATCTCTCTGATAACTGCCAATTTCTCTGCTCTTTTTATTTAAGGTTGGTTTTCATGATTACTTTAGCTTTTTGCTGGGTTGGAATCATGATTATTGCTTCTTTCTATTTCCCATTGTAGTGTGATTTTGCGAATTTATATTTAATCTCACATTAATAAAGTGAATGGCATATTGAATAACTGAATCTAAGCATCTACAGTAGGGTGGCCAGAGGACTGAAGTTCACATCGGTGCAGGTCTCTCTGTTATTAAAGAAGACAGCCCCAGTGGTTTTATTCAATGTTAAAAATATAATTCAAAGTTGATTCATTCAATATTAATTTAAATTTGCTACAAATCATAAAGCTGTACTGGCAAAGCTTATAAATACAACTGCCTGAACATAAACTAAACTTGAATAAATGTCTACCATCAAGAAACAGTAAAAGTTGCTAACACTGTCCTCAGTTGTTCTCTTTCTACCATATTCTGAAAAGTGACTTGGCATGCACAAAAAACACATTTGTACTCTGTTTCATTGTGGCTTATTTCTATTGTACTTAGTAAAGATATGCAGATGTAAATGCAAGGTTTTGGTTTGATAAAAAAACAGATCAAAGATTAATTTCAGAGCTATTTTTATATGTACACAATCCAATGAAATTCCAATCCACACAGTTGACCAACATGGACCACACTGCCACTGTCCTTATCCTTGTCCTCTATCTTGCTCAGTTGAACATGTATAATACAACATCACTAAATAATAGGTGGTGGTAAGCGATTTCAAACTGATGAATTCACTAAAAAGGGTTTTTAGAGTTTACATTTTTTTGACAGGGTGATAGTGAGAAACTGCTCCTTTAGGGTGTGGGAACACCATACAGACATTTCGCATCCATACATTTCTCAGTAAAGTATGTAGATGAAAATAAATGGGAAAAACTCTCTTTTTGTAAAATTAGCGGGGATAAACACAAACCACAATGAGAAAAAAAAACAGATTATCTTAGGCAAAAGCTGTAATTCATCAAGGCAATAAAATTGTTATCCAAAATATCAAAGAGCAAAACATCATACCTGTGAGCTTAGAAGAGATCCTGCTTTGTCCGGTGGAAAACTTTGTACACCAACACTTTGACATTGATAAAGATGTCCTCCCATCAGGCAGCAGGAATATTTTGGAACTGTCGTTGCTGCATTGGCACTGTTTTTTGAGTTGTCCCTCCTATTACAACCTCTCTACTCAATATGCCATATACTGTAGCCTGTATTTTGAGTTTGACCAACAGTAACTCACATGGAAAATTTCATGAAAATTGGTTCACTCATTTTGTGTAATCGGTGAACAAACAGACAGAGAAACAAACAGATTACGATTTCATTTATATGGATATTCACTATGAGAACAATATAATAGTTTAAATTTTCCAAAGCCCCATCCCTACCTCCCAAGGACCAGCCAAATTGGTGATTCAAATGAGTAACGACAATCAGAAAGATTCAGTTAAATGGATCAGAAAAAAATGAATCAGTAAAGGGAATTGCAATGCCCATCACTAGTTTCACTTTGTATAGCTTTTATGGGTGAGGTAGTAAGACCCACTAAATGAGCATTTAATTAAAATGCAAAATAAAATAAAACAATTTTGTTTCCTGCTTTAATTATAAAACTGAATTTTGGAGTATTCACTTCAATTTTAGTCAAGGGAATAGAATAAATAAGTTGTCAATATGTAGTTTTAAATCATACAGATAAAAATTTTGGGGGGTAAGAAGAAGTCATTTAAAATGTTTTTATCAACTGCATAGAAATATGGACAGAATAAGCATGTGAATTTGAGATTAGTTTTAATAAACATGACACATCAAGACTAAAATACACGATGAGCCAGCTAGAAGTGCACTTCAACATTTGTCATATATATTTGCTCTGAACTGTGGCCAATGTATTGATATATTTTATTAATAGTTCAAGCTTTTTGGAATGTCACAAATTAATAGTTCTACGGAGTTCATATTCCTTTAATATCTATGTTTCTTTATTTCTGTAACAATGTATTAATCATTTTGTTTTAATTCAGTTTTTGTGATCTCGTGAAATGATTAGTAAAGTTCTTTATAAAGAATAAAAGTTTTAAAATTTGAAATAATTTTTACATTGAATATCTTCAGTTAGCATATATGTGCAGTACACTCTTAAAAATAATATTTATTTCATGGCATTTTATAATTCTTTATTGGGTTGTGTGGTTCCTCATGGAACTATTGCTTGACAAAGCACCATTCCATTCTAGGAATGGTTCTTTGCATATGAAGCTGGTTGTTTGTACTTTGAAAAACTAAAAATGTTTAATGTATGGGAGGCTGCAGGACACAAATAGATTAGATTGTGTGCAGCAAGAGTCCTTTTAAAATAATGACGCATTGGTATTTCACAAATCTGTAACCATCTATTTATTTATTGTTATTTACATTATGGAGCTAGTTACGAGTAAGTAAATAAAGGTTCTTTCTGGAACCTTCATGTGGATGGGTAATTTTGGGAACCCTAATGGCATTGATCTGAAGAACTACTCTGGCTCCTTTTTTTACTTTCTCATATACAAATTATAGGGAAAGTATTCTAATCGTCCAAAGATTCGATGTTGAGATTTTGATGAATTTTGACGTTTTTATACCTCCCTGACTTTCTTGTATACAAAGTACAGGGAAAGTATTGGAATCCTCCAAAAATTCCATTTCAAGATTTTGATGAGTCCATGATTATGTCGGTGTGTGTGTGTGTGTGTGTGTGTAAACACAATAACTTGAGTACACTTTCACTTAGGTTAATCAAATTTTGCATACATGTATTAGGTACAAAACATAGATTTCTATAAACTTTTGGCCGATTTCTGTTAACTGTAAGTGCTACTTCACCTTTTATGCATGCAGCTGCAGAGTCAGATTTATTCAACTTTACTTGTATAATATGTTCAATATATTATTAATTTGATTTGTTATTGATGGTTCTTTAATGTACTTAATATAAAAATATAATCATTGTCTTGTGGTATACTTCTCATATATTGATCCCCAAATCTGAGTATACAAGAAAGCCTAGTGGAGACCACTCACGATTTTTTAAGAGTGTAAATGAAAAGTCTTCATAAATAGAATGTATAAAAAACACATAACTACTTAATCCTTGTGGTGATGGGAAAAATCTATGAATGCATTGCAAATATTAAGAATTAAAAAAAAAAATCCGGTACATGTTCTGTCACAGTGAAACAATAGACCACAAAACAGCAGAACTGTGAGAAGAGAATAAACAAAGTCAAAAATGGGCCAAGGTTAAATCCAGAAGTCAAAATTTGAAACCCAAAATCGTTGTTAAAAAACACACACAAAAATCCACCACCTTGGACACAGAGGAGAGAGTGCCACTATGTTTCATACTGTTAGTATGTTGACATCAAACAGTGCAACTTCCTGTCAACATGTTTTGGCAACAGCCCTAAGAATCATAAAATGGTGTAACTCACAGTAAGTAGCAATAACCAAAATGGTGGCAAAAATGTAAATGATAATCTTAAAAATTACTAACTTTAGAAAACATTATGGAAAATCAAAACAGGTTCTAGAAAGAATGAAATCCAAATTTGTAACAATAACAAGATAATTTGAGTTTCCTGTGCACACAGTAGAGGGAAGGTGTTCAGTTCAATCATTTTGCTTAACTGACTATGGCACCATGATACTAACATATTCATAATTGGGTGATAATTTCTAATGCAAAGCAATATCTCTTGTCACTGTGTCTACAAGTAAAAGATCATTTTTAAAGGTTATGCTGAAGAATGAGTTCCATGACCTGTGACTACAGCAGCATTTTATGACCTTTACACTTCAGCAGAGAAACAAGCGACAGTTCTTCAATTTCAAATGGCAGTAGATTTAAAAACTAGGAAACTGTGAATTGGACAGGTAACATGAAGTGAAAGATAATGATAAAGTCGTAAAGGCTTATTTAAAACATAAGTAAAGTCTATATTTCTTTACCTTGCATTAAATTCGTTAAAGCTGTGTCTTAATGATTTTAAATATCCCAAATCTTATAAAAAATAATGCTGCTAGAAAAAATTCATAAATGGTAATAATTCACACACAGTGTATGAAAGACATGGTCACAATAGCGTACAGTATTTGTTACTAAAGAAAAAAAATTTTTTTTACTGCTTTTAATAATAATAAAACCAATGATTAATATAAAAATATAATATACTCATACTGTGGTGGGCTTGCGCCCTGCCCGGGGTTTGCACCCTGTGTTGGCTGGGATTTGCTCTAGCAGACCCCAATGACCCTTTTTAAGGATGTAGCGGGTTGGATAATGGATGGATATTCTCATAAATGTTTCCAGCAAACTTTTTTTTACTTTTCTAATTTTAAATTCATAATTGAAAGTGATGTTTCCTTATATGTGTTTTAGCTATTTGAACTAATCAGTTCTCCTACCACCTATGCAGTAAACGTCAAATACATCAGTCTGAAGCAGTGGATAATACAGAGTTGAGCACAGTAGATATTGTGCCAGTAAAATATCAGCTCATTCTAAAATCAGACTTCCGATTCTAACAAACTATGAATCAATAAATAAAAGTATGCTGAACTTTTGCACTCTTCCTCTAAAACATTCTCAGTGGACAATGATATAAAATGCTGCGTCTCCAGTCTGATGAACGCAAATCCAAATTCCCCCTACCCCATATTCTGTCAGTAAGGTTGCTTACATTTATTCTCTGACAGTCCTCACTTACGAATAAATCTCAGCAAATCTATCTAGGTCACTCACCCTGCACACACAGTTGTATCTAAGAACTGGACACTTTCAACATGAAAAGTTTAATAAACAAATTATTTTGAAAAGAGCACAATTAATGGTCTGTTGATACATCCTATGGGAACATACATAGACACCACCCACAAAACTGTAAATAACTCATAGTGACAAATTGAAATCATGTTTTCAATAAGGTTTATTGAAATTTATTAAACATCAAAAACTGAACTCTTTCTTTTATATAAATATTCAGACCCTTAATTCATTACTTTGTAGAAGCCCTTTTGGCAGCGGTTACACTATCAAGTCTTCTTGGGTAACTCTCTCCACAAGCTTTGCATATCTGGATTTGAACAGTTTATCCCATTCTTCCAAGCGGATCCCCTCAAGTGCTATAGATTGAATGGGAAGTGTCTGTAAATTGCCATCTTCAAGTCTCACCACACATGCTTCATGGAGTTAACGCCTGAGTTTTAGCTGGGTAGCTCAAGACAGAGTGCTTTTGGTCATTGTCATGCTGAAAGGTGAACCGTCACCCGAGTCTGAGGTAACATTCACCCTGGAGCAGGTTTTCTTCAAAGACCTCTGTCTATTTGGCTGCATTCATCATTTCCTCCATTCTGACCAGCCTCCTTGACCCTGCTGTTGAGAAGCACCACATGGCATAATGCAGCCATCACCATGCTTCTCTGTAAGGGTGGTCTTATGCAGATAATGAGCAGTACCAGGTCTGCAGTTCACACAGTGATTGGAGTTCTGCACAAAGAGTTCAGTTTTAGTCTCATTACACCAGAACCTTTTTACTTTTGCTTCAAGAGTCCTTTAAATGCCGTTTAGCAAACTCCAAGTGCAAGTTTGCTATTCCAATATGTTCTACCATCTCAGCAAAGGACCTTTGAAGCTCTGTTAGAGGTACTGCTGTGGACACCTCCCTAGCAAAGGCACTTTTTGACCAGTTACTCAGTTTGGCCAGACAGCCAAATCTAGGAAGCGTCCTGGTGGTTCTAACCCTCTTCCATTGTACAATTATTGAGGCTCCTGTGCTCCAGGGAATACTGAGAGCTTTAGAAATGGGTTTATAGCCTTGCCCTCATCAATGCCCTTCCCATAATTTTATGGTAGAGATATACAAGGAGTTCCTTGGACTTCATGACTTGGTTGATGGCCTGACATGGAGTGGGGATTGTGGAACCTTACATACACAGGTGTTTGCCTTTCTAAACCTTCTAATCAATTCAGTCTGACACAAGTGGAATCCAATCAAGTTAAAGACCCAGCTCAAGGATAATTAATGCAAAGATGATACACCTGACCACAATTTGGAATGCCACAGAAAAGGGTTTAAATACTCTTATAAATAGGAGATTTCAGCACACCTTTCTACAAACATGTTTTCTCTTTATCATTATGGGTTATTGAGTATAGATTAATAGGCAAAAAAAGGCAAATATATATTTTTAAAATAAAATCTACAACACAATAAAGCATGCAGAAAGTAAAAGGGTCTTTCTGAATTCACTGTATATATGTACTGTATATTCAGGCAATACATCTTGAATATTACACATTCCACTTTCAACTTAGGCTGTCAGCCTTAATATAAATGTACAAGCTCATCTCACAAGGGATCACTCTGAGCTAACAATGGAAGAATTGCCAATGTGTGTGAATACTATTGAAATACTTGAAATCCACTTATGCAATGAAAAATGTATTTCTACACACATGGGATGGATTGAATTAAGGTTTTTTTTTTTGCTATGTGTAACAGTTTGATACATTTTTGCCTATGGGACAAGATTTCAGCACTCTGAGTCTGCATTCAGTAAAGACTGCTATACAAAAATAAACTGAATTGAATTGAATTTAATGTTTAACTTAAGTAAAATAAAAAGGAAATATAAATTGTACAATATCAAACTGAATAACAATATTTTGATATTTTGCAAAAAGTTATGGAGATAAAATTATAACATGGTGTTCCTGGAAATTCTCATCCCAAATCTATTTTTCTATCTGATTAGACACTCCTTATCTATCTATCTATCTATCTATCTATCTATCTATCTATCTATCTATCTATCTATCTATCTATCTATCTATCTATATTCATTCCTTATCAATCTTTCCATCTGTACTTTTCATGGCCAAAAAGGCTAAATCACTTGGGCATTCAGTAGACACAAAGTATGTTGAAACCAGTGTGCCCCAACTTAATTAAATATCATTTTCATTGGTGTGTTTAATAATACAATGTGGGCAGTGTTCTCTGTATTTATTGCTAGCATGGGGAAAAGATAAAACCTTGGTGACTTTGAAAGAGCAATAATTGTCAAGGTCAGAAGGGGCTGGAAGATGTTCAAGATACTGTAAAAACCAGAGATATTCATTGTAAGTTAAAATAATCTGCAGTGTTGAATTGAGAACTACTTTAAATGCAGGTGTTGGTAAGCAGGTAAGCCATTTGTAAAATGTGCCCAGGATAATCACCAGAGGTAACAGCCTTTAAGTTAAGAACAGGTTATGTGGACTAAGTATAGGGAGAAAGAACCAGAAGCAATATGAAAAAGTTTTCACAAATGCCAGCTAAGACAACACCTGCAGTGACGTGAACACTGGACCAGTGGCTTTATTTGAACACTGGACCAGTGGCTTTATTTTGGGTTTTGTATTCCTATCTACTAATCTATTCCTTGATTTGCACCTTTTGTTTTAGTAAGAAAATTATCTAATATATCTGAGGTCTTTTTGGTACTTAAAGCAATCTACAGAAAGTTATTTGTTGTATTCTAAAAATGTTCAGTGAGGTTGTGTTTCTTGGGAACATTTAGCATTGAAAGGTTGAAGTTTCACTACTCTTTCTGTTTTTCAGTGGAATAACTTTAGGATACTGATCCCCACACACAATGTAAAATTTAAAAGGAACCTTACGATATTCTGTCAGCATCTTCAATGACCTGGAGGCTGCATTCAAAAATGAAATCATGAAAAGAAAATGGAGGCAACTCCTTAAAACCAGACTCTTCTCAGAATTGGTAAGATTTCAACAGGAGCTCCCTAAAAGACTGACGCAGTTGGTGAAGTTGTTGTCAACTCGATTCAAGTTCTCAAGACCTCTTAATCATCTGTTAAACAGGGAGTGTGTTATATATTTGACCATGTACCCAGTAGTTATTGTTTTTTGCATTGATATTGAGTATATGTTTATACAATGGTTGTCAAATGTTGTGTTTTTGTTTCTCTTTTGGATTTCTGTAACAATGTCTTCTGTTTTTGTACTTTCCTTATGCAAACAAATTTCCTTCTTGGATAAAATAAGTCTACCTAAACCTTAATTCTAAATATAAGGGTTAGGACTTTTTATTGACTAACTCATAATATACAAGGGGTGGTGAAGGTTAGGGTCCATATTAAAAATGTAAAGAAAATACAAATGGAATATAAAATGGTCTATGACACCTTTCTTATACTCATATGGACTATTTAATAGAGTTTCATTAAAACACTCCTTCTTAACTCCCAGCCTTCCTACTACTGAATATATTGGTCTCTTGCTCCTTGCCTATCCTTGCCATTCTTCTGACTCCAGGCTCATCTTATTATGAGTTGAAGACCATCATAAGCCTAGAACTGGGAGAACTTCTAGTGCCTTTCCACTCTGACAGAAAGTACCTCCAGAAGCCTTTGAAGTATTCTGGACTCTTGCAGCTACTGCTACATTCACATTTTGAAGTTTCCCACAAATATCCTAAGAAATCAAAGTGCTGAGTTGGAAAAAGTTACCTGAATTCTTCAAGTTGTGATGTAATGCTGATATTTCACCTCAGTCAATAGTATTCAGGCAGGCAGAAATAGCATATTTGTGGTTGAATTATATTTGAATCAATGTGATACACCTTTAATACATTTGCTTTTTATTCTTAGTTTAACTCAAATTATTTTTTTTTGGCAGACCAGCTAATAAATCAACAATTTTTCCCACAATTTAGACCGTCAGCTCCAAAAACACTGGTAGAACATAAACACATAAGAACTGCTGCTGTAACTAATGCCTTGTGTTTTTTTTGGCATTTTTATAGGGCATCACCAGCCAAGGATCTGTTACCTTGTCATTTCACCATATCTACAGAATGTATCATCCTATATCTTTTATCGCAGGCCTAATTGCCATTACTATATATTTATATATTTTAACAGGAGATTATGAGCTCATGAGAGGGAACCTCTCCAGAATATTGCCAAAATGAACTCTTAGGTATGATAGCTGGTGCATTTATTACTTAACTAGCAAAATACCCACGCTTCGCAGCGGAAAAGTAGTGTGTTAAAGAAGTAAAGAAAAAGAAAAGGAAACATTTTGAAAATAAAGTAACATGATTGTCAATGTAATTGTTTTGTCACTGTTATGAGTGTTGCTGTGATATACATATATAGCAAAATACCCGCGCTCCGAAGCGGAGAAGTCGTGTGTTAAAGAAGTTATGAAAAAGAAAAAGAAACATTTTAAAAATAACGTAACATGATTGTCAAAGTAATTGTTTTGCGTATTTGGCGGCAGCGTCACAAAGTTGTTTTCGTCTAGCTGCATCAGAAAATGTACCACGACGTCTGACACACCTCCTTTTTACTGTTTTCTCACAGCTTGGATTGCTGCTGTTATAATTGGTTTGAGTCTACATATATATATATATATACATACATATATACATATATATACACATATATATCTTTATATATATTTACATATATACAAATCTACATATACACATATATATATATACATACCTATCTACATCATATATACACACACATACATACATACACACACACAAATTATATATATGTGTGTGTGTGTATATATAATGTAGATAGGTGTGTGTGTATATATATATATATATATATGCATACACATACATACACACAGGCATATATATGTGTATATATATATGTATGTGTCTATGTGTGTATAGCTTTGGTCACTGAGTGCAAGGGAAAAATAATAAAATGTAGTCTATAAGTTATTAAACAGTAAAACGTTAACGTTTTAAGAAGTAAAGCTACATTGAGCACTACTGGAGTGGTTTTGGGTAAACTACATTTTAAAGACGGTGTAACACAACAGGTAAGTAGTACTAACAGCAACTAAAATGTATATGGATGATCTCTCGGTAGTAGATCCCTTTTGAAAGGTGCTATACGATGGCTGTGGTATAGAAATAACATTTTCTATGTGAACATCCAAATTTCTGCCTCTGGTAATGTGCCTTACTGGCATTACCAGCAATTAAAGAAAATTAGTTTTGTGTCTTCTGCAGTGTTAAGAGAGAAAGGCTTTGGTTTGGGATAAAAGGAAAAAAGGTGTAAAGAAAGGAAAGTTGCCTTTTTCTTTTATATAGTGTAGAGAGATGTCTTCGCTGACGATATGAGCGCCTTTTGGGGACAGTCGCGGTGGGTCGTGTGTAGACTGGTGAGACATCCCTGTCATTAATCGGCTGTGATGGCACTGTTGGTCCTCCACTCCTGTGCGTGTCTTCATAATCCGAGCTGACGACCTCATAATCGTATACGTGCAAAAGAAAGTGCGAAGCACCTTAATATTAGTTTGCCGCGGTGTAGAAAAGGGATCCCGTGTTTGCACTTGTCTGGGCTATAACTCAGGGAGAGGAGGAAAAAAATGAAAAGTGCTCACTTTGACTTAAGGTAGAAGCGCAGTTAGCGTCTCAAAGGCCAGCACAGCTACACACGCGTGCGCGCGCCGGATGCCCGACTTTTGTAGTATTTTTGCAGTGCAGGAAACGCCACTTTTTGCATCCACGTTCACGTGATCAAAAGTCTCCACGCTCTTTAGAGGTCTTGCTTTCTCTGCGTACTGCGTTCATAGTCAATTCACGGAGTACATGCATCAAAGCTTCTGAGCTGTGCCTGTGCTATCTCATGCGATCTCGCGATGTCCACGGCTTTATTTAATGTTAGCTAAGACCCAGCACTTAAAAGTTTCTCACTACAGCAATTTTAACTCAAGTGATCCAAAGTCTCGTTTATACCTCGTGTCTTCTTATTAAACTTGTATCTCGCGAATAAAGTATTCATCGTTTTTCTTCAGCGCTCTTTTGGAGCTCTTCCTTCTTTTCTACGTACTGCGGTCACAGTCAGTTCACGTGATTACGTGGGAGGCGTGATGATGTCACACGCAGCTCCGCCCCCCACGGCCATTGAGCTAATGTCCATTACAGTATATTGAGAAAAATAGGTTCTAGTTATTTCAAAATGAAACCTGCCCAGCTTTTGTAAGTAAGCTGTAAGTAATGAGCCTGCCAAATTTCAGCCTTCTACGTACATGTGAAGTTGGAGAATTAGTGATGAGTGAGTCAGTCAGTGAGGGCTTTGCCTTTTATTAGTATAGAATACACTGGGGGGAAACAATTATACCATGGACACAAAAAAAGAAAAAAAAAGAAGCTGCTAGGTTAGGTGCTTTCTCCCCTCCAGAGTACAATATCTTTAAGCACTCTCTTTTCTCACTTCCTGACACCAATGTTCATTTTTCCTGTAAGAAGAGAAACTTTAAAATCCCATATCAGGTCACTTCTAGGTCGAGCCTCAGAATTATTTTGTAACTACATGGGAACCAGGCTAAAACTCTTTCTGGTGGCTACTGGTGTTGTTGCTTCTCCTCTGAGTTCCCATTCTTCTTCTAATTATTATTATTATTATTATTATTATTATTATTATTATTATTGTTGTTGTTGTTGCAGTTGTTGTTGTTATTATTTATTAGACATAATTGCTGAGGTTGGCCACAAAACATTTGATTCTACATATTTTTAACAATTGGATCCTATGAAGTCAGTAGACAGATTGGGAGAACATGGGTGGTCATGAGGTCACTGGAATGGGATGTGTGGTGCTCCCGATATCTATGCAAAAGGATGAAGGTCCAAGTGTTTAGACTCCTAGAGCTTCTTGTCTTGCTATATGGTTGCGAGACATGGACGATATCCAGTGACCTCAGACAAAAACTGGACTCCTTCAGTACTGTGTCTCTTCGGAGAATCCTTAGGTACCGCTGGTTTGACTTTGTGTTGAATGATTGGTTGCTCCCGGAGTCCCGAATGAGGCACATTGCTTGTATTGTGAGGGAGTATCAGTTACAGCAGTACAGCCTGAGGATAATCCAGCTCGCAGGATCCACATTGTTGTGGACCTAAGTGGCTGGACCAGGCCAAGGGGACACCCACGTAACACCTCGCTGTGGCAAATAGATGGTCATTTCCGGAGGGTCTACATGTCTGCCTGGGTAGGCTGCCAGCCAGAATCGTTGTGTTGCTCCCCAACCTGACCTGACCTGACTGATCACAGTACAGTTAATGATTTGTTGTAATGAGAGTCAAAATTTGGGACTGAGCTAGTGACAGTTTGGTTAAAAGTCTAGTGTCCTAATCACCAGTCTGCCTGAGTTCTTTGTTTAGCAGCAAGGATTCACTGCTACCACATGCCATCCTGGATGAGCTGTATTAGTCTCCTATTAATCCTCTATCATGTTAGAGATTTTAGTTTGGAAGCACAAATTACAAATAGGGTTTTATGTGGATATCTGGAGCAAAGCATGATACTGTAATATAATAGCACAATAAGGAAAATGATGAAAGTGAAAGTTTACCTTTTCAATATTTTTTGCCTAATTATGGGAACCTCTCATACCATTTATCTTGTCTTATTTTTGGACACCTCTCTACAACTTAACATTCAACTTTCATCCTATTTGCTACTTCAGCTTTACCGATTTATGTTAATAACAGGTATGGTATATATTAACAAAGCATTATTAAAACATAAAAATAACTTCAAACAAAGCAATCTTGTAAAATCTAACATTGATTTTGTGTTGTGATATCTTTTTTGTTTGATATTTCCTTTGTTTTGATGTTACGATATCAAATAGCTCACAATGAGCTTGGTGAAAGAAACAAAATGATTGTCACATTCAGGAAATGGTGATCTGAAATAAGAATATTTTTATAAAGATATTCATACACCCCCTGGTGTTTGCTTGGACATACCTGACAGGTTTCAAAATAATTTACAGTTAAGAGAATTGTACTGGCTCGTTTTTTTTTTTTTAGTTCAATAGAATTATAGAGTGCAGAGTGCATCGTCAAATGCTTTTTACAGGGATTGATTAAATGCCATCATATCCTGAAGTCCTTAGCTGTTAATGCATTTTATGTAAATTTCAAAAACATGATTTTATTGTACCCACTGCCTATGACTAGCATTTATAAAGAAGCCATTTTAAAGAGCAATTATCCAATCCTGGCTGGGTACTGAGTAAGACCCTTATGAATGAAAAGCTGGATTTCTCTCATTCATGGCCACTAAATTATACCATAAAAGGAAATTTCTCCTATTTTTATAGGTCCTTTGTCAGTCAGTTTTCAGTATTCACGGATCAGTGTTCTATAATCATACTAAACTCTCAGTTCATGCAATTACCATAGGTAAGACCTCATCAGAATGGCTCCATATAGGCATACATTAGAGACAAACAAGGAAAAGTTTGCGTTTTTCACTTTAACAACTACAGAGATCTGAAACAAACACAGCACATATGCATGATTTGTCTAATTGATCAGCTTGTGCCTTCTATATGTTCCACAGAAGTAAAATCAAAACTATGTTTGAAAAATTACAATCAACTACAGCTATTAAAGAAAACTGCAGCTAGAAAAATCAACAGTTTGTAATATTTGACTATAAAGAAAGACTGAGTCGTTTCCAACTGCAATAGGCTCAAGTCAGGAACTACCCTAAATGTAATGCCCTGGGGTGCAGGGACATCTCTACACACTCACCCTATCTCATCCATTCATCTTACAAGCTTGCTTAAACGATTACAAGGCAAGAGGAGCCAAAGCCTATCTTGGTAGCAACAGTCACAAGGTAGTAACCAGTCCGGGATATGAAGCGAATTCACAATACCTCATCATTTTAGAGTCACCAGTCAACATAAGAGATAGAAACCAACCCTGGTTAGCATGCCAGTCTATCACAGGGCACTCACACTCACACTTCCTCATCCATCCATTCATTTTAAAAGCCCTCTTTATCTATTTCAAGGTCAAGGGGAACTAAATCAGACAGTTTAAGGCAGGATGCAACTTTCAATGGATGCTGTAATGCACACAAAGACATTCCTTTATTCTGGGCCAATTTAGAGCCATCAATCAGTCTAACCAAGTGTTGTTGGAGTAAGGGAGGAAACTGGCATCACTAGAAAAAAAAAACATGAGCAAACTCCACACAGATGGCATGCCAGCTGGGAATCAAATACTACCTGCTAGGGCCACTGTGCAGACCAAGAGCAAATCCAACAGTGAATTTAAATCTTCACTTACTGTATTTGCTCAGCCAAAGACAAAATAAAATGAAATTGGATACACAAGAGAAGCTGATTAGAATTATATTGAGCTTATAAAAGGAAAAGGTAAATGCATAGGTGATTAAATGAAACAAAATACAATCCACTCCAGGCAAAAATACAGCCAACCAGCTAAGTACAATGAGTCGTGCAATATTGGTAGAAGCCAACCTAACTATGAAATGAATTTGCCTCGAACACATGCATAAATTAGTGAGAAGATATGTTAAAATAGACGTATCCATAGTAGAAGTGGAAGTAAAAGTTCAACTGATGAGAAAAAGACATTCCATTCCATACATATTGTATGATCCATTCCATATCTACTGTATGATTTGTCTAATTGACTAGCCTGTGTTTTCTATACATGTGTACAGTAGTGAAATCATATTCATAGTTCAAAATTGCAAAATGACCAACTGCAATTACTTCAATAAAATTATATCTTAAAAAACAAACAGATGTTGAGCAAACTCTTCTTTCTATGTTTCCATTTTTAATGCTCCTTTTCCATTTATGAATTAAACAAAGCATGAACATATCCTGGTAGCAACAGTCACAAGACAGCAACCATCCCTGGTAAGGATGTCAGTCCATCACAGGTGTGGCAGACGACCGGGGACCTTGCCCCACCGGGACGCCTGGAGAAGGGGAGGACCAGGAGAGGGGCAATGTCTTCCTCGGGGTGCAAGAGGTAGCCCCCCTGGATTACATCAGGGTCATGGATGGAGAGCTTGGAAACTCACTGCCAGGGGTGCATGGACCATCTCAGAGTGCTGGACAGCAGCACCTCCAGAAGAGGAACCACCCACATCTGGAGTGCATCTGCGTGTCCATGCAGCACTCCTGCCACACCAGGAAGTGCTGCAAGAAGATCATCAGGGAGCACTTGGAGCACATCCAGGTATAACATAAAAGGGGCTACCTCACTCCATTCAGGGAGCCGGAGTCAGGAGGCAGAGGATGGAGCTTGCGATGGGAGGAGTGGAGGCAGCAGAAGAGAAGGAAAAGAGAAAGGAGTGGAAAAGCACTGTGAGTCTTTGGGCACTGTGTTGTGAAGAGGAGAATAAAAGCGTGTCTTTGTGGACATCTGGTGTTGTGTCTGTCTGTGTCTGGGGTTCAAGTTCCACACAGGATACTCTCATACACAGCACTTATTGTATAAACAACAACATCTAATAAATTAAAGAGTGATCAGTAAAAGATAACACAGGTGATAGTTTTGGAAGAAAAGTTTAAGTCTCCCTTGGAAAACCATTTACAGTAAGAATAAAAGCAATTTGTGAATTAAAGTGCTGTTATCTTTAAAGAGAAGCAGGTAAGAATAGAAAGCAAACACTAGATAAAAAAGGAGCAGGAGAGACTCAGAGGAATGAGAATGAAGCTACCTCAAAAAACAAAACAAAAAAAGAACTAAAACAAAAGTAATTAGCAAATTAAAGTTGTTCCTTTCAACCATTTTTTGATCTGCTTATCTAGTTACGAGGTGCCAATTCCAGCAGCACTAAGAACAAGGGAGGAACCAGTCCTGAATAAGGCTCCAATACACTATAGGACACACTCACACACTCAAATCTTACACCGGATTAATAGATACAAGTAGACATTGAACAGAAGCCAAACATTCACAGTTCGTTGAGGACAACACTGGATGGTTGCTGCATTGTAAATACATCCATAGTATCACATATATACATACAATTCCTCTAGTCAATTCAACATAATTCTTCAGGTAATTTAGAAAAAATCTTCTGTTAAATAAATAATAGGGCTCTGAATCCCTGATATTTGTTGACAAACAATACTTATAATATAATATAATATAATATAATATAATATAATATAATATAATATAATATAATATAATATTATATTATATTATATTAAGCTAACCTAGCAATGATACCCTAATTGCTCAACAGAGGACACTACCGCCAGAGCAGGGGAGTCAAGTAAAACCCTACTTTCAAAAGCAGAAATCCTATTTGTGTGTTTGAGGTTCCAAGGACTTCTAGAGAGGGCAACATGCTGTAACCTCACAAGTTTGCAATGGGAAGGGAAAACAAACTGGTCTTTTGCATTACATCTTTGTGGTTCCGGGATCATTCAGGAATACCTGGTGTGGCAGCATTCACCTAGAACTCTGGAAGTGCTTACTATGGGGCCATAGACCATTAATATGGGTCACAACATAAGGAATGTCTTTTCCTTTATTAAAGGAACTTGTGTTTTTGGGTTAAATCTTTTAATTAATTTCCATCTTCCTCTTTCATGGATTTGATTTGATATTTGTATGCTAAAAGCCATTACCCCAGTTTTTAGGAATGGGTGGGTCTGAGGCCTATGTTGAGTTTGGAGCTTGGTTGCCAGTGGTTAAAGGTCAACTCTTGGGAGCCAGGCCAAAGTGAAGTAAGGTCTGGCTGGTGGTTAAGAAGCCTGCAGCCCCTTTTTGTGCTTAATGGTGGAGGGATTCACTACAATTATGAAGAGAATGTTGGTGGAGAACAAAAAGTGAAGGAGACTGCTCATACCATGATACTGATTGATTAAACAGTGTTTTGCGTGTGACATGACCTGCATCTGCAGTTTGTGTTCCTTGTTCTGTGGCTGGGAGGCACATTAATTTGCAATATAAAATGAACTTATTTCACATGACAAAACATTTATTTTTTGGTATTGCCCAAGTATATATGTTATGAAAAGTGTTTGTTTTGCACAATGTCACTCAGAAGTAAAATATGTAGTGGCTTTTGTTTGCAGGTTACTTGGTGTGATTTATGTACTTAAATTTGTTATTATCGTAGGTGATGGCATTCTGCAAACCTGATGTATTGCATATGCCATAGGACAAGAACAGGATTTCAGTGATTAACCAACACTGGAATGATAAAGGGATCCTGCCTGTTACATCATATTTTAATTCAATTTATTTTAGGCAACATCTGGCCTGTATTCTTCTTACTTCCTTTTTTTTACTTCTAGAGCAGACTGGGCGGTCCCGTGGCCTGGAACCCCTGCAGATTTTATTTTTTTCTCCAGCCGTCCGGAGTTTTTTTTTTTGTTTGTTTTTTTCTGCCATCGGACCTTACTCCTTTTCTATGTTAACTAATGTTGTCTTATTTTAATTTCTTATTTTGTCTTTTATTTTTCTTTTCTTCATTATGTAAAGCACTTTGAGCTACTTTTTGTATGAAAATGTGCTATAGAATGATTGTTGTTGTTGTTGTTGTTGTTTTTAATTTTTAAATGTTTATCACATTGCTCTTCAATCTTTGCTTGTCTAATCTGGAAAGATTCATGTTCTTTATTTTTTTTTTAACCTGAACCCTTTCATCCCAGAATTAATCTAATAGTTTCTCTCTTATGAAATGGAGTCTGAAACATTGCAAAATGGGTGCAAGACCTCCGAAACATAGCCACAAAGCCAGCCAAGACCTTCACTTCCCATCACAGATGAGGCTCACCAAGTTCAGTTTATTCCTTACTGCTGTCTGCAGGTTTAGGCCTAGCAGGCCCCCAAACTAAAATAGCTCGCAAAATAATTAGAAAATTACCAAAATATAGCAAAAGCCCCAGAAGTGTGGCAATGACTGTAAACTGGCAGGTTGTAGACAGAAGTGTAAATAAAGGATTTTTATAAATAGAAGACTTATGCACAGAAATAGCAAATGACAGAAAAGAACAAAAAGGAGTTGACTAAAATGTTGCAAAAAGTAGAAAGTCCAATTCATAATCCATAAGCAAAATTCAAATACAGAGCAGAAAATAATCAAAAATCAGAGAATCCCAGACGAAAGTAATGTTACAAAAACAAACACAATAATCTCCTGACCTGAACCTTCTCAGCTCTGCTCTGTTCTAAATAGCCAGTGGGAGGGGTCTGATGTGGTGATATCATGGTAGACCCGCCTCCTGGAGCTCCACCCGCAAAGTGCAAGGAATGGAGGCTTATTAAAAGTAACAGGACATATATATAAACTAAATGGAAAATAATATATTTAAAATAATAATTGGACAAAATGTAAAGACAACAATAAAAAATAAAATACACAACCATACATAACATGGTTCTAGTGCTGTGTTGGCCTTCTAATTGTACCACAGATGTTTTGTCCACAGTCAAGTGATGGAGGTGGAAGAATAGTTTGCAATGTGAAAATTTTTTTCTGCTTACAGTATACTTCTTCTTCTTGTTTGCACTCATTTCTGGAATAAATTGACTCATGTACCTATGAGTTTTGTTTTTGGCTTAAAATAAATGACATCTCACAGCTACTGATTGGGTATAATGGAGAAAGATAGAAACAAGTGTGAAGAAAAACTTTGGAAACCACTCATTTGAAGTTATATAATGTTTTGTATGCACAGAAAGAAGGTTAGAATGACAAATGTTAACACAGGATCCTTCTCCCACACTTTGACTGCTCTGGTGTCTAAATAGTGGCAGGCCAAAAATGGCAGGAAGTAAGACTGAATCCCAATCATATTTTGCAAGAGAAAGAGGTTGTGACCTTGGCATGGCACCAAGGCTAGCAACTATTGAGATCACAATAGGGAAAGAGCAGTCAATGGTGAGATTGTCAAAGAAAGGCAAAGTGCTGCCATTGCTTCACAGAGACTGTAGTGACGAAGTCCTAAAATCACAGGTATATTTATCAGAAGGGCAAACCACCCCACTGATATCAATACACTAAGAAACCAGGAGCAGCATTGTCTCATAATCTAAGAAGTACCTGCATGCAGAGATAACAGCGGACTGCAAGCCACATTGTTAGTGACTCAAAGGATCTTGGGTATGATGATTGTTAAGCACAGGTTATGATTCACAGTAATTGCTAAAAGGAGCTCATGAAAGTTTCATCCAAAATCTAATACTTCTTTTTAAGTTACAGTCAAGCTTTTTTTTATTTTCTCTTTCTTACATGTTGATACAGATCTTTTTAATACCAAAACCAAAGAACAAAACATGTGAAAATATGAATCAGAGAGTAGCAAAACAAACAAAACATGTTTCCTGAATAGCTTCTATTTTTTTTTAAGTTAGGTTCAAGCATATCTCATTTGAACAGTAGTATTTAAATTCTCACAATTCCTAAAACGGCTGCTGTTGCCTTAAGCTGATTTAACTTCCAGAACAAATGCATGCCTGTGCCTGTATGCGTCTGTCAATGGAACAAAACTACAAATCACACAACAAGCATGTAATCAGTGTATCAGGGTCTGATATTAACACAGACAGACATCATCATTAGCTAAGGTGGTAGGTGACATTACTTCTTAGGATCAGGAATTGTGCGTTGGTAATGAGGAGCACTTAAAGGCTGGCATTGCCAGGGATTCTACTGGGCCTACACAAATGAAGCACATGAAGATAAAGGGAAAGAATGCTTTATGAATACTAACCAAGCCAGCTCATAAAAAAATGACACCTGAGGCAAGGTGCAATTTTGCTGACCCCTTCATATTAACGTACTAGACAGCACACTTCATCAATATACAATACATACTGCGATTCAGGCTTCATTTTTAGTGCATCCTTGGAACATAAGATAAAAAAATATTGTTTTTGGAAAAAATGTGAACACATGTCTCCAGACCTAAACATTATTGAGCATTTGTGAGGCATCCTCAAATGGAAGGTGGAGGAACGCAAGGTCTCTAACATCCACCAGCTCCGTGATGTCATCATGGAGGAATGGAAGACAATTCCAGTGGCAACCTGTGAAGCTCTAGTAAATTCCATGCCCATGAGAGTTAAGGCAGTGCTGGAAAATAATGGTGGCCACATAAAATATTGAGACTTTGGGCACAATTTGGACATGTTTCACTTAGGGGTGTAGTCACTTTTGGTGCCAGTGGTTTAGACATTAATGGCCGTGTGTTGAGTTATTTTGAGGGGACAGCAAATTCACACTGTTATACAAGCTGTACACTAACTACTTTACATTGTATTAAAGTGTTATATCTTCAGTGTTGTCCCATGAAAAGATATAATAAAATGTTAGGGGTGTTCTCACTTTTGTGAGATACTGTAGATAGATAGATAGATAGATAGATAGATAGATAGATAGATAGATAGATAGATAGATAGATAGATAGATAGATAGATAGATAGATAGATAGATAGATAGATAGATAGATAGATAGTACTTTATTATAGTGTTGATAAATTAACTCAGAAAAATAAGATAATGTATCACTGTGCTTATAAGGACACTTTTAAAATAACCAACCTTGTATTATATTATAGTCCAAAAAAAGTAAAGTGACCTCTTACAAGCTGCACTCACTTGGACTTTTGGAATACTACACAGCTCTTTGAGTGGAGCAGGTACATTTTTACATCATGTAGCCTTAGGTTTGTGCAGAATCATTTCAGCTTTAGTAGTTCACTATTTACACACAGTCAAGACAACTGATATCTAATGAGAAGAATTAATGTTGAAATTGTCATCTTTCTGATCAATGGCATGTTTGTAGAGTGACTCATGGCACCTTCGTTCAAATGCAAACTTTCTATGGGGATTTGTCATTGTAGGAGGCAATGTGCTAAACATGTTTCATTTGGGATTGCATCTCTGTTATACTACATAACGTAATGCAGCCTGGCATTTATGATAATAGGAAGCTGGATGGCACTGACTGTCTGAAAAGATTTGTGTTCTATTGTGCTGTGGGGGTGTATATAGTTTTCCAAAAGCAGATGGGGTATTCCATGGGTAAGAATGATCAAATCTATGTTGCAAATACATTTATGACACAATCCCTTATGTAGATATGTAAAAGCAGCATTCAGAATCTCTATTTCACACTTTTACTAATAGACTAAGACATAATCACTCTATTAAATATATTTGAATTGTGAAACCAGAAAGAATAAACAGTGCCTGGATGTTTAACAAACATCTCTTAAATGACTTCATTAAATGGTTTCCCCTTTTAATATCTTCTGTCCTAATAGCTAGAAAGATCTTGCATACATGATTTAGTAAACCAAAGATGAATCTAAATGTCATGGTGTTTATCTAACTGTTTTTTTGAGCTAAATACTTCAAGAGGCTGACAAAAAGAGTGATGGCCGTTGATATGTATTTTCATTTGGTAAAAACGATTAACAAAGGCAACAGCCTTGAATTTCATTTTTGGCCCGATTAGCTGGGTTGAGTTGACACATTTGTCCTGTGTCTACATACAGCAGGTTTTCCAATGATAATCCATGGCTACTTGGTGACTTTTAAATTGGACCAGTATGAGTGAGACTGAGTGTGTGCCTGTGAATGTTCTGTGATGGAATGTCTATGGTTATCCTCTTGCACATTTGACCTACTGGGATAGGCTTCTGCTTACCTGAGCCTTGTAATGGAAAATTAATGGATAACTGAAAGTATAATAATCTAAAAGCTCATCCATTGTTTCTCTGTGTGTTTTTTTTGTCAGTACAGGTACAGTGTAAACTATTATCCATGAGGATGGGTGTCTGAGTGGAATCTAATATAGACTGGCATCCACATTTGGTCTGTGCTTTGCATTAACCACTGCAAGGAAAGAATTCAGCTCCTCGTAACCCTTAAGACTGAATTACTAACGCGATATTCACATTATGAGCCTCATTGCTCAATTCCGATTTTTTGCTCAGATCAGATTTGCCTATCTTGACGATTCACCTTCATAAGTACAGGTGACCTGTATATAACTGTAATGTGAACAGATCTGTCCTCTGAAATGACACGCATGAGCACACTGATACATTTGTGGACAAGTCATGTGTCACCAACAACAAAAAAGTTATATTTTTTTGATGACTCGTGGTACTAAAACCAAAAACAATGCATGTAATAGTAGTTGGTATATGCATTGTACTTTGCTGCAGATGGGATTTCTGTGTCCACATAGCTCTAAATTCATCAGATTAGTGTCACATTAAGGCAACAAATTCAGATCAGAGTAACTTCTACCTGTGAACATAGTTAAAGGTTTATGAAGTGATGAATGGATATGTTGAGAAAACCAGTCAATTAATTATTAATTCAATCACTGTGGACAGAGTACACATGCAGTGACTGAATTTCCCTTGAAAAATTATTATTATTATTTAGAAGATGTATCCTGAGCTCACAGTACAAAGAAAACAAGACACATTTGGTAATATGTGCCACATGTTCAATGATCAGAAACTGGTCAACTAAAACCAACACTATAGTGCTTTAAAATTATATGGTGCACCCTGATAATTGATGAAAGAACTCATTTAGATTCATGTCTAAGGTACATTCTACTTGGATGTTGCTCCCTTTACCAATTATTGTCTGCATGAAGACACATTAGTTTGAATTGTATTATAAAATTTTCACATATGATCATGGCTATGACTTTAAACTTTCAGCCACCCACAAAATGTGCTATTATATTGAGTGCTGTTCTTCTTTGGGATGATTTGAGTACACTGATTAATGCAACTCCTTCACAAATGTTAAATTACAAACCACTTGACTCTGCCATCCATCCTTTTATCCTCTTTTTAAAGTCACTTTTAACTCTTCATATTTTTGAGGATCTGGGACCTTGACAGGAGTAATTTCAATACAGAAACCAACTCTAGATGGGATGCCAGTAAATGTGATGGCACACGCAGCACATTTATGCTCAAACCAGGCTGTTTTAGAGACACCGCTTTTCAGCAGCTAGTCATTGTTTTCTCTAAAACAATATTTTTTAGAACTATGAAGCCTTCAGAGTCAAGTCAATCGATTTCCTGGTTTATTATATTATATTATATCTCTTATATATATTTCTTTTCTGGTTTGTCCTGCTTCCACCTCAAAACCGGTCCCGCCCACACGCAGCCGACACGGCATTTCTCGGTTCCTATTCGTCCTCTTCCAAACCCCTCCCCATGCTGCCAGCAGCTCCTCTTCAAAACCGGTCCTGCCCACACGCAGCCGACATGGCATTTCTCACCAAGCTTCTGAAGTACGCTTACAAAATAAAGCAAACTCTGCATGCAGTGAAACTTTACTTCTCCAGCTAGATTTCATGCTCAGAACCATCAAACCCTTCGCTAAATCATGCAAATACATGCATGAAATCGCTCAGTCCAATCCAACAGCAGCTGTACAAATGCTTTTTGAGGAAAACCCAAGACAGGATTTACGACAATACAATGCCCCGACATGTCACTCCGCCTGCCAAAAGGGACATTTGCATCTGTCCCATAGGCAACTCCTGTAAATAGATTTCTATGCTCAATATGAATTGTGATCCTATGGTTTTCCCACTTTTATTCCCTTACAGAGACATTGGCTGGCACAAAGATTTACAACATGTTCCCGATAAAAGAACCGGTAAGCAAATAAGGCTTACTCAATGCCAATTTTACACGTACAGATTAGCAACGAGGAATAAATTTAGTATTTTGCACTCCAGCGGCGAACTATTCCAATGGTACGTCATAGATGTGTATGTTAAAACAGAGGGCGCACGTCTCAACTATCTCAGATTAGATCAACAAGTTTTGTGCTTGGAACAATACAAAGGACTGTCAGACGCACTGCAAGCAAATGCTGAAAATAACAACGTACGTGTAGGCAAAATGATCATATTACCGTCCACATTTCCAGGAAGTCCAAGATACATGCAACAAAACTAGCAGGATGCCATGGCCATAGTACGTACATTTGGACAGCCTCATTTATTTATCACTTTCACATGTAATCCTGCTTGGCTGGAAATTCTACATGCACTGTCAGATACCCAAAGACCGGAGCACAGACCTGATATTGTATTATGAGTCTTTTGGATTTAGCTGCAGGAATTACTTAGACACATTCTTCAACAACATCTTATTGAGGTTGTAATTGATTATATTTACGTAATCGAATTTCAGAAGCACGGCCTTCCTCATACCCACATGCTGTTTACTCTTCACAATAATTCTAACAACCAGTCTTCAGCCACGGTCAGTTGTACGTGGCTTTTTCTATCTTTCGACTCATTATCTGTCGTCACAACCAAAACACCTATTCACAACTGCGTCTTTCAAGAAGTATTTATTTCTTCTTGATTTCTGAATTCCTTTCTCACCGTTTTACGTTCCTATTCTTAGACTGCCGTATGCTACGGCGGGCTTCGGCTAGTTATATTATATTATATTATATTATATTATATTATATTATATTATATTATATTATATTATATTATATTATATTATCCAACCCGCTGAATCCGAACACAGGGTCACGGGGTCTGCTATATTATATTATATTATATTATATTATATTATATTATATTATATTATATTATATTATAAAAAATTTCAAACCCAGTTAATCCAGTGCAAACTTGTGGCTGGCTGGAGCCTACTGCCGTAACACAAGGTAGAAATTAGCCCTGGTCAGAACTCCAGTCCATTGCGGGCTGCACCATCAGTCACACACTGGCCAGTTAACCAGCCTGCAATTCTTTGGTGATATGAAAGGTAAACTGCAGGATTCAAACTGAGGAGACCTGGGTTCGCTTCCCGGGTCCTCCCTGCATGTAGTTTGCATGCTCTCTCTGTGGGTGTGCTCCGGTTTCCTCCTGCAGTCCAAAGACATGCAGGTTAGGTGCATTGGCGATTCTAAATTGTCCCTAGTGTGTGTGTGTGTGCCCTGTTTCCTGCCTTGCACTCTGTGTTGGCTGTGAATGGCTCCAGCAGACCCCCGTGACCCTGTAGTTAGGATATAGTGGGTTGGATGATGGATATATTATATTATATTATACTAGCCATTCCCCATGGCTCTGCCCGTGTAGTAATGAAACAGGACGAACTTTAAAAATCAAAAAACAAAAAGGTATTGCTAGCTAAGTGGAGGCAAGTTATGCTCCAAAACGCAGAGGTAGACTGATTCCCCACTCCTGACGTCACGCTTCCTCCTCCCCTTGGCACACAGCCCCTGTCTCGGATTAGCTTGAATATATCGCTCCTGTAAGCGAACTATGATTCTTAGCTCAATGAGAGAAGTCACAAAATCAAGCGGAATGTTCAAGCAAATTCTAGAAAAAAAAACCCTGATCTAAATCCGTTAAGTAGTTCTCTCGTTCACTAGCTAAGCACCTTCAATTTCGTTGTTCCTTTGAAAAAGTGACAATAAACATCTATCTATGTAAGATACATTTTATATTATATATTATATTATATTATATTTCTAAGCTTATGAGGTTATAGGGTCATTATTATGTGCATTTTCTGATCAAAAAGTGGCACATTGCCCCACTTATTATTAATCCAGTTGAGGATAGCTGGGGGCCAAGGTCTGTCCCAGCATCAAGTCAAAGAGCAGGAACCAGTCCCAGATGGAAAACTAGTCCATTGCTAATATTATATTATATTATATTATATTATATTATATTATATTATATTATATTATATTATATTATATTATATTATATTATATTATTGGGTGGCACAGTAGCACTGCTGTCACACTGTAAGGAGACAGGGTTCACGTAATGGGTACTCCCTAAATGGAGCTTGCATGTTCTCCCTGTGTCTGTATGGATTTCTTCTGAGTGCTCTGGTTTCATGCCAAAGTCCAAAGACATGCAAGTTAGGTGAATTGACATTGCTAAATTGGCCCTTTAGTGTGTTCACTGTGTGATGGACTGGCACAGTGTCCAGGTATTGTTCTTACATTGTGCACAATACTTCAGGTTCACACTGCCCTACTCAGGATTAAGTAGGCCTAGAAAATTGTATTATATTACATTATGTCATTATCTAACCCACTTATTCTAGACCAGGGTCAAATGGATGGAGCCTATCTCAGCAGCTAGCGTTGGGCGCAAGGCAGGAACAAACCCTGATCAGGGTTCAAGTCCATTGTAAGGTGAACACATTAGACCCCCACTAGGGACAATTTAGCATCTCCAATTCACATGACCTGCATGTCTTTGGACTGTGGGAGGAAAACATAGCACCCAGAGGAAACCCAGTTCAGACAAGGAGAGAAAATGCAAACTCCAGTCAGGGAGGATCTGGGATGTGAATCCTGGTCTTTATTGCAAGGTGGCAGTGCTACCACTGAGCCACCTAGCCACTGTGTCACTCTTATATTATATTATATTATATTATATTATATTATATTATATTATATTATATTATATTATGGGGTGGTACAGGCAGCGCTGCTGTCTTGCAGTAAGATGACTAGATTTCATGTCCTGGGTACTCCCTATGTGGAGCTTGCGTGTTCTCCTCATGTCCTTTTGAGTTCTTCAAAGTGTTCCTGTTTTCATAGTCCATGGTCGAAAGACATGAAAGTTAGATGGATTGGAGATCAACCTGCGATGGACTGGCACCACTTTTTGTTCTTGCCTTTTGCCCAATGCATACTGGGGTAGGCTCCAGCTGCTCCACGACTCTACCCAGAATAAGCACATCAGGAATGTGGATGGATGGATAATATAATACATTAGTAATGCACTAATGTCTTCACTGATTTCCTCTGTTGTGAAAAGAACATAATGAATAATTTTGTATCTGCAAGACTAATAAATAATTTATGCTTAAACCTACATATATGTTGCTATGTTATTCATACTGTTGTATGCGTATCATTTCAATGGTACGAAATGTAAACAACATCTGCTTAAATGACTGGCTTGTCAGATTTCTAGGGCAGGAAAATAAACTGATTAGCAATTTTCACAACAAGCTAGTATTGTAACTATTATATCATCGTGGCTGCAGCTTATGTTAGGTGTGCTGTCAAAGTGACTTCTTTCTAAAAGTATGTCCATACCACAGCACGTTAAAAGTGATCCAGATTTTGCCTGTTACAATTATTAAAAATGGAGGCAGTAGCTAGAAAATGCAATTAATAACCCTAAAGAGATGTATCTGTCGAGTAGAAGAATAAAGTGACGGAAAGAGAGAGAGCAATCCCTAATTGTCTTCATAACTGAAAAAGATGGAGTTGTCTCTTCAAAAGCTTTCAGAAGAAATTACTTTGAATCAAGAGCTTTTAAACCAGCCAAACAGAGAAATTAAATTTGAGAAGCAAAGTGTAAAAGTGATGCAGACAACATGATATAAGGTACAACTTATTCAGACTCAAAATGCAGAAAAAGAGTCAACACTTCAGGTTTGAGGGTATCATTGCTCTTACAAGCTGTTGATTCAGTTAACCTTTTCATAATGGTCATCGGTTTGGTTCATTTAATCATTTAGCTAAATCTTAAAGCATGAATAAAGTGGAGGTGATTTCTAGCCCTCCCCAAGCTCTCCCCCACAAATGAGCTTAAAAATTATTAAGAGGCGCTGTCATGGCAGGCTGACTGTTGGTGGTCTAACAGATGAAAAAAAGGTCTGTGAATAGCTTCTGCTGGTTATGCAGGGCTATTTGCACATATGAGTGCCCAGGTTTTGGGCTTAAAGCACTTCAATACTTTTCACGGTATAGAATCAAACTAAAAGGCACTATATTCCATGTTCTTTTTTTAAGTATTGCATGTACATACTATGAAATACACTGTTATAATGGTATTTGCTGCACATTTATTCATAATATCAGAACTTCATATTCTTCAAATATTTTCAGAAGTAAGCATACATTATCTTGAAATAAAACATTTTACAAGGATAAAACTTAATATGCTGGATTAAGCTCTGTACAGCTGTACGGTAAGACACTGCCAATGCACATGACCAGATCAGTTTTATTGTTAATATTTGCTTTGAAAAAACTAATCAGTAAATGAAGAATCTCAAAATTAAATTCTGTAACATCTTTCTTAGATAGATAGATAGATAGATAGATAGATAGATAGATAGATAGATAGATAGATAGATAAAAGAGTGACTAATCAGATAGATAGATAGATAGATAGATAGATAGATAGATAGATAGATAGATAGATAGATAGATAGATAGATAGATAGATAGATGAAATGGATAAACAACCAATAAATACTTTTTGAGTTTACAATTTTTAACATGCTACATTATTCAATTCAATAATTAAACATGCTAATATATAAAATAATGGCAGTTCACGCAGCTGGGCTGTCAAGGCAGTAATAGAGTACAAGCATTGAGAGAAAAAATAAAACCTAACAATAACAATTGATATTCATAAAACATATAATATTGGTCTCTACTTTGCTAATACTGGTGAAGCAAAAATTAATATATCTTAGCAAAAATATTTAATGGACCTATATTTACTGTAAGGAAAAGAATGAAACATTAGGCCAGGAGCATAATACTGAAATATACTGTATATCTATATCAGTAAACAATCTATATGGATTTCTCTGTGTTGGGAAATCCCCCTGTCAGTAACAGACATTTTAACAACCTGAAATACAAACTCAACCGCTGGGTTTTCCCTCTTGTGTTAGATGTAGAGTATTTTTTGGGGAATGGTCTTTGCAAAGTGATTCTTGGGTGAAAAATTACCTTTTCTTACTTCCTAAATGACCTGAAGTGCTTGTATTTAGTAAGTGTTTTGTTATTACGTACTTACAAACCAATGCACTTGGAACTCTTTCATTATTATAAATTAAAATGTTTGTCTCAAAATGTATCCTGTACTGTTGCAAAAGTAAAAAGCAAAGTAAGGTAGGTCACCAGGAAACCCAACTTTTTGACTCCATGTGCTATGAATCAGATAAAAGCATGAGGTTTGTAATGTTTACATTTAGTTACTCCTTACAAGTTGCTGTTCGTGTACACTGGTTAGCCACTAGATATTAATATCCGACACCTTGAAAGACATACTCAGGTTACTATGAATCATTTTACGTGCGTTCACACACTTACGCACAATTAAAAACTGGACAGTAAAGTGAGTGCTGAAATCACTTGTCCATGTATGTTATAGTATAAGGGATCAGAAAGCTACAGACAGTCATATAAGTTGCAAAATCTTGCTTTGAATGAAATCACCTAAAGAAATAAAGACTTCACTCTCAGGCATTTATGAGCTACAAAGTTCCATGATCAGAAACTCTGAGTCTCTCTCTAAGCATGAAAAAAATCCAGAATAAAGCAAAACAGAAAGCAAGCCCTACAGTTGTTGATCTTGTACAGCTCACTACAGTGGCTCAGTCAGAACACATGTAATGTATTTGTGGGCTCCTACCTGTGTCCAAAGGCTTTGCTGTGAGTGCTCCCAGTCTCCTCCATATGGCAGGCTTCTGGTGCAGTGCTGCCTGTCTGGCTGTTCCCACAGAGCTCTGCTCTTTTCTTGCTTACACTTTTCTCTCGCTCCCTCTCCGCCTGAAGCTTTTGCTGCCGAACACACCAGGACTTATCTTACTGTGTCACGGTGCAAATGATCACTTCACTGCAAGCTCGGCTTAACTAGAGAACACTCCCCCACTCCCTTGTCATATGGAGAGTATATTAAAGACTCCTGCCCACACAGAGGCACAGCAATATCTGCCCACACATGAAACCTACCCAACAAATGCTGTCACCTGACCAGACACCCCCACACTACAGACAGACACACACGCAGGCACCCACGCCTGCACACAGTCACACAACTCAGCCTACGACCTGTTTGCGCTTTGTGCTCAAAGATCAAGCACTTCAAAGACAACAGGATAACCTCTACATACCAGTACCTAAATGTTTTTCTCTTTCTTTCGTTCCCTGTGCTCTATCCTAATTCATTTACTTGTAGCGTGTAGTCTACTATTTCAAGTTTCATTCTATTGTTTGGTAAGACAATGGATGCCTGAGGTGTTTCTGCATGGGGCCTATTCACAGCGGAGACTCACAGAAACCTCTAAAGCTGAAATTCAGCAGCGTGAGATTCCGGGGCTCATTCATGTTGAGAATGTTTCCAGCACAATATTTAGTTCCGAGGCACCAGTGATAATTAAAGGCTTATTTATCTTTCGCTTTCACTCATTGGCTGCATTTGCCTTGAAATAAATGGCTTTAAATAGTTGAGAGACATAATGGGGTGGGGGTGTTGAAACAACCAGGTAAACAGAGCAGACTTTTTAGGTTTGAAGTCAATTAACATAATAGCTTCTCTGGTGGAAAAACACTATTTGCGTGTTTTTGTCATATAGCTGGCCTGGATAAATTGTAGGTGGGTGGTTTCTGAAAAAAAATGACAAAAAAGACAAGCACTACAATAGAAAGTTAAAGAAAAACAAAGCAACTGGCATCCTTAGCAGGTGGATTCGTGGCTGCCAAAACTGGGAACCACTGCACAACCCAAATTCCTTTCAAGTAATTAGCAGTTCTAGTTATACCCTTGAGTACCAGAGTTGGTTTTGATGATATGCTTCTCATGAAATAAAAAGGGTTATATATCTGTGAACAATTAATGTTCACTGCAACTATTGTCCTGGTATAAATGTGGGGCATCTGAGCTTACCATAACTCAAACGGTAAGAAGGGGCTTCAGCAAGACTTGCATTACTATGTAGGATTGTCTCACAAGTACAAAGGGTGTTAAGTACCAAGTGGATCAGCATAGTTCTGGCCCGAGACTGGTCATAATTTGTTCTTTTTTTCTGGGCTTCCTTCCTCATTGCAGCCATCGCTAGGAATTATTGTTTGAACACAAATATTGTAAAAGATTTCCACATATCAATAAAATGATTACAATTAGTGATGAATGAAACAGCCAAGTTTGATTTCACATACTGTAGAGTTTTGTGAAATTGCCCCTAAAATCATTTTGCTGCCTTTATTTGAGATAACACTATTGGAGCACACAATCCCCAGTTCCATAAGTTGACCCATGGAAGGATCTTTCTGTAGACTTGCTTCTGCACATTCTCCCATGCCAATGAACTTCAGGAGCAGAGAACTGTCTGTGACGTTCTTGCAGATAAGTGCTCACTAGCCACCTCCTCCTAATTTTCACACTCCACTGCTGGATAAATATTCCCATGCTTTTGTTTATTGTTTATTGCAGATAAGATGAAAATATACATGCTAATGGCTAAGGGGTATTAATTTATGGACGACGCACTGCAGACGCAGAGCAAACACTTTCATGATAAGCTTAGTATCACATTTCATCAAGAAAAGAGGGTGATAATTGGAATAGCCAAAAATAGAAGAAATAGTATAATTTATCATTTGTAATAAAAGGTACTGAACACCTAGGGAAGGGCAGGTGCTCTGTGTAATTTTCTTTTTATTTTGAATGAAAAGGTCCAAGGGCCTCATGCATAACGCTCTGCGTAGAATTCGCACTATAACATGATGTAAGCACAAAAGCGGAGATGTGCTTACGCACAAAAAAATCCAGATGCATAAATCTGTGCGTTCGCCAACTTCAACGTTCTTCCACTACATAAATCCTGGTCAGCCTGAAAACACATGGACGCACCTGCTGTCCCGCCCCGTCTCCTCCCAGAATTAGGCCTCTTTGAATATGCAAATCAATATAAATAGCCCTTAAGATCAGCCTTCTGTGAAAAGACAATTGCAAAAGTACGAGGGAAAATATAAGAATTTCAGCGAATACCAAGTGGAGGCAAGGAAAAACTTACTATTTGTTGGTTTAAACAGTGATATAAACAACAAAAGAAAGTTGATTGAGTGACATAGATGTCGGAGAAACTCGAAAGCTCAAGTTCATAAAGTTGCACAGTGCCCAAAAAAAAAAGAAGTTGTCACATATCAAAGTCGCCATGAAAAGGTGAGTCGTAGCCCACCGTCTGAGTTTCATATGAAAGCTTATTAGGGTACAGAGAAAAAAAAAGGCACACAGTGGGGAAAAAGCATGAAATATCAACTTTAATCTCAAAATTTCCACTTTAATCACATAGTTTATTTTGTCATTAAAGTAGAACATCATAAAGTTCATCTTAAAATCGATGAATTTACTAGTTTATCGAATCCCATCGTAACTAAAGTAGCACGTTAAATGCTTTGTTTTGTATTTGATCTTCTATGTGCTCTATGTGTGTGAATCACTACGTGCTTCCAGGCTTTCTCTTCCTCCAACAGGACACAGAAACCATTACATTTGTGATATTACAGCTCTCTGAAGAATTAAAATACTGAGATGTATATGTGTTATCTTTTTCATGATGATAGGAGTTAAAGCATGTTATTAAACATGGGAACATGGGGCGCAGTGATTGTTCATGTCTCACGCAAGATGCTTGCTGCACCATGCGTGACCTTCGATGAAATACTTTATTACAGAAGTACTGTCTCTTTCAAATGTAATAAACCCCAATTTCTGTCCTTACTTTTCTTTCTCTAAATACCCAATCGCCACACAATCAGCTCTGTAATAGATGTTAAGCCATCTGTAAGAACACAGATTCTTAAGAACTTTTAAGGAACATTGAAATATCTTCGTAATGTTTAATTATTCTATCCATCTGTATTCTTGCTGTGTCGCGCCAGCTACAGCAAGAATACAGTGCGAGGCAGCAACAATCCATGAACAAAGTTCCAGCTCCTGGCTTGCACTGCAGCACCATGTAGTTAAAGTTAAAGTTTTATCTGTATAATATAATAAACATATTTTGCTGCATTTTATCTTAAAAATGATATCGTCATCATATGTAAATATGCGCTTTATAAAGTGGCTCAGGTTGTGCAATATTATAACTATATCGCAAATTTACAGTGAGGTGACAGTTCTACAAGAAGCACTTGATGGACTGATGGAGTGCATTTAAAGTTCTTGTGATGAAACTGTTTCTGAACCATGATACAGTGATATTAATACTCCGAGTGGTGCAGTGAGTGTAATATGGAAAAAGATGATCTGATGTGGCAACCCCTAACGGAAGCAGCTGAAAGGAGAAGAAGAAGGTGCAGTGAGAGTAACAACGAAGTTATGGTATTTGGAATAGTTTGACATTCTGTGGACCATTATATTGTTACAGGTTAATTACAATCAGATGCATTAAACTAATAAGCAATATGCAGTTAATTTCAGTGTATTTATAAAGCCGCGTCAGGGATATGGATCTGAAAAAGAAAGATAAACCACACAGGAACAGTAGCACTGCTTTGACGCTGGGTGCCGCCAGTCTGGAAAACCGAGCGGAGAACTTGCATACGACAGGGTATGAGCTACCGTGGAAATGTGCGCGGCTTTACGCCAAATTTAGGTTTTATACATCCGGATTTGAATGTGGAAACGTTCTTATGCAGCATTTTTGTGCATACGCACCGTTTATACATGAGGCCCCAGGAGATTAAGGGATCAAAGCACACAGTCTAATATGCACACATGGAACTAAGTACTAAGAGGAGCAAACCAAACATCAAAGCCAGAATACAAACCAAAGTCGTAGCCAACGAAGGAACCAAAGTTTCAAAAGCTAATTTGTTTTTCTTAATCCTACCAGCAGTACAATACTCTAGTATTTTGTTTAAAACACTAAATTCAGAACCCACAGTGCTTTACAGCTTTCTGTATATTAGACTGGTCAGAGTGACCATGTTGACCCCTGTCCACAGCCAAAGGCGTCTACAATGGGCAAGTGAGCATCAGAACTGGATCATGCAACAATGGAGAAGGAGGCCTGGTCTGATGATTCACGTTCTCTTTTAGATTGTATGGATGGCCAGGTGCGCGTTGTTTACCGGGGGAAGAAATAACAACAGGATACACTATGGGGGGAAGTCAAGCCGGAAGAGGCAGTGTGATGCTTTGGGCAATGTTCTTCTGGGAAAACTTGGGTGCTGGCATTCGTGTGGATGTTACTTTGATATGTACTACCTACCTAAGCATTGTTGCAGACCACGTATACCCCTTCATGGCAATGGTATTCCTTGATGGAGGAAGCCTCTTTCAATAGGATAATGCACCCTGCCACACTGCAAAAATAGTTCAGGAATGTTCAAGGTGCTCCAATTGTACTCCAAATTCCCCAGAGCTCAATCTGATGGAGCATCTGTAGGATGTGCCAGAAAGACAAGTACAATCCATGGAGGCCTTGCCTCGCAACTTTAAAGTATCTGCTACTAATTTCTGGGTATCAGATACCATATGAAACCTTCAGAAGTCTTGTGGAGTTAATGCTTTAATGGGTCAGAGCTGTTTTGGTGGCATGAAGGGGACCTACACAATATTAGGCAAGTGGTTTCAGTGTTGTCCTTTGGGTCATTCTGAGACTATGCGGGATCCCCTCAAGGTTGCTGGATATCATGGCTGGTCTGTACACTGGTACTGTGAGTGCGGTGCAGAGTGCAGGTAGAACCTCTGCATTTTTCCAAGTTGATTCTGGGGTTCGTCAAGGCTTGCATGGACTGGGTGTTGGGCAAGGTTGTGGGGTCCAGTGGCTGTGGGGCATTTGTTGGCAAAGAAAGATTCACTGATCTTGACTTTGCTGACGATGTTGTAATCTTCGCAGAATGAATGGAGGCTCTGATTGGGGCTCTGAAGACACTGAGTGAGGAGTCTGAGTGTCTAGGCTTGCGAATGTCCTGGATAAAAACCACAGCCATCAGCAGTGTTTCTGTCTGTGAAGTGAGGGTCAGCCTTGTCGAGAGGTTTACTTACCTCGGCAGTGACATTCATGTCTCTGGTGACTCTTCCTATGAAGTCAGCAGATGGATTGGGATAGCATCGGGGGGAGGGGAGTCATGAAGTCACTGGAAAGGGGTGTGTGGCGCTCCCAATATCTATACAAAAGGATGAAAATCCAAGTCTTTAGAGTCCTGGTGCTTCCTTTCTTGCAATACAGTTGTGAGACATGGACTCTATCAATTGACCTGAAATGAAGACTGGACTCCTTTGGTACTGTGTCTCTTCAGAGAATCCTGGTACCGCTGGTTTGACTTTGTATCGAAGGAGCGGTTGATGTTGGAGTCCCGAATGAGGCACATTACCTGCATTGTGAGGGAGTGTCAGTTGCAGCACTACGGCCATGTGGCATGATTCCCCAGTGGTGCACCAGGATAAGGGGACGCCCACGTAACACCTGGCTATGGCAGATAGAGAGTCATTTCCGGAGGGTGGGATTGGGCCACGTGTTTGCCTGGGGGTTGCCAAAAAGGACCCCAAGCTGTTTTGTTGTGTGGTGTACCAGTGCATGCTCCCCAACCTGGTTTTAATGCTGAAGCTCATTCATCTATAAACTGCATAAGAAAGTGAAGATACCGTTACTGAAAAAACCTATGCAGCATAAAGTAATAAGAAACTAAAATGATTAACTGAATCAGCTAAGGATAAGTGAGAAAAAAAATCAGTGAGGAAGGTGTTTATTGCGGAAGGGATCATTTTTAAATAGAGCGCTTTAATAAAAGTTGATTGGCAAATATAAAAGGTACTTTCCTTCTGACTCCAACTATCCAGTACATACACACACCTTAAGCTGGGATGGTATCCATTCCCTGAATTACTGCAATTCTTCCCCCACTGGTCATTCCTCAAGACAATACTGCTATTCAAGCCCTGACTCATACTGTAGCAAATACTACAAGTGTATCTCCCATCAGCTGTCCTGAATTTGTTAATTTGAGAGCCTTGTAAAAAATCCCTAATGTTTACTCAGAAAGCACCAAATGCTACCTGCACTGCGTAAATAAACCTGAGAAGATGAGGTCTCCCTATTTCAAAGTCTCACAGTACTAATGTCACTGAAACCTGATTCCAATTTTTCGGTGTCTCCTATGTTGATCACTGCCTTTTTTTTTGTGTACGTGAATTTTATTGTTGTGTTACTGTTAGTGAAATATAGCAGTTCCCAGGAAAAACTCATATAGGCATAAAGAGGACAAGAAGATTTTGCAAAGAAGGTATTATAATTGATTAGAGTATAATATTTAACTCAGGGACCTGAGACTCTGAACTGCATAAGTGGGCTAGAGGATTGGTATTCTAAACTAAGGTGCTTTCGTTTTTTTATCCAGTTTGTTTTCAATTCTTGAAATTTCTTACATTTGTTAACCTTTTTTTCTGTTTAAAACAAATAAAAATGTGAATATGAATGCTGTGTTTCATTTTTTTTTATCACATTCTCTATCCCGCAGTAGCTCCTGCTTTTTCATTCTTCATTCTGTGGCATATCCCACTGTGAGTCCATCACAGCTAATCTAAGGCCGGGGATATACTTAACACTATGTGATGTGTGAGCGTGAGGACACTGTTACTATGCAAGCAGTGTACTGACTATACTTGTGTGCATATTTTAAGTAAATATGGAGGATTCCACTAGATGGCAGAGTGAGAAATCATCACAGTGAGATAACAACGTCCAGTTTCGCTGTGTTGTAAGTTGAGGGAAGAAAGATTTTAAAAATAAAAATTCTTTGCATTCTGATCATGTTGTGGTGCAAAAAGTAAAAATAAAAAAAGTTAAAGACGGCAACAGTGACATACAATGTCGAGACAGTTTGTGAGACTTTTTAAATGTATTGTGTCATTACGATGGGGAACATGCGATGCTTGTGTTGCCTATGCGAGAAATGGATGAAGAAAAGCACCATGAAGATATTCTTCAGCAACTTTTGGTTGTCAGAGATCAAAATGTCTTTCCCCTTCCCAATATGTAGTTGTAGGCTGTATAAAGAAAACATTTTTTCTTATACTTAACACAACCAATTCAGAATGAACACCCATGAGAATCATGGAATCATACTAAAGGGTGTAAGGTCACTCAGGCAAGATTTCTAAAAATGAAAGCTAGAAAGAACGAAAAGCATAAAAATAAAATAAATATGCAAGCAACAATCATTCAAGATGTTCAATGTTCAAGAAGTGTTTCCCAGAAAATCACTTAATTCTGAAAATATTCCTCTTACCATAGCCTTTTGTTTCTGGTATTGAAGCCCGTTTTTCACTCATCTGCATGCTACACTATCCCTGTGTGATATAAAGAGATACAAAGAGTCCATGATGTTACTGAGTGGACATAGCTATATGACATCAGCAGTACAGAGGCTGCCAGAAGGTTAGAGGACACTATGTACTTGAAAATATTTGACAGCAGAGCACTTGGAAAACAAAGTACAACTGCAATGTGTAAGTAAAAAACATACATGGAATAAGAATGCTTTTCATTTTGTTTAATGAATATTGTGCTGGCATTAGGAGGCCATTACCAGCATCCAGAGGAAATTATTACAACTTGATAAGAACAGGCCATTCAGTCCAACAAGTTTACCAGCCCTGTTCACCTAATTTCTGTTTAATAATATTAAATTAGGTTTAGAAGGTCAGTAGAGTATCGCTTTCTTGTTGACAGCTTATTCTACGCCTCTTTGTGTGAAGAAAAACTTTCTAACGTTTGTGAAGAATTTCCCTTTAAACATTTACATCAGTGTCCCTCATGTTCATTTTGAATGGCTGGGATCCACTATGCTACTTCTGCTAATACATTTAAAAACTTCAATTACATCACATCTTAATCTCTGTTTGTTTCAAACAGAAAAGGTGCAACTCTTTCAGTCTCTCCTCATAGCTCAGATCTCTTCTTCACTCTTTTCTGGACTTTGTCTAGTGCTACTATGTCTTTTTTTCTACTATGAGACCAAATCTGTACATAGCACTCCAGAGGGGTCATTTAAAAAACTTTACAAACATTTGAGCTTGAAAATATACTCATGCTAAAAAACAGGAAAATACATCTGTCCCAAAAACTTAAATTTATAAAACCTGGCATACACATATTTCTATAGAGAAAAGCCAAGCAAAATGACACCTTTTATTGGCTAACTAAAAAGATTACCATATGCAAGCTTTCGAGGCAACTCAGGCCCCTTCTTCAGGCAGGATGTAGATGTAGGCTTTTCTCTACATTCATAATGGCTAACACGGTACAACACCCTAGTACTACAGACATATTTCTGCATAATTTACCATTATAAATTACAGTCATCTTGAAAATGTACATATGTGAATGTGTCTTGAACCTCGCTAGGTTGTCACCCTGGAACAATCATACATGTAATATGATAATAAACCATATACATATGCAACCACAATGCTGCAGACCTTCATTAGCTAGTAGAGCAGGTTTACACCTGACACATCCTGCTACTGCCAATTGAATTTGAAGAGTCCGATGCCACTGTCCACATTGCATTAACGCGTCACTCCTCTGCGTTCTGGGTGTCAGACAAAGAAGTAAGGTGCCAGCGTCTGAGTGGGTAGCCACTATCATCTGGCACGTGTAGTGACAAAATGTCTGTTACCATGAATAGAATAAGCCATATGAAACACTGAGAGTTCAGTCAGTTACCTTACCAACAAGCTAGCTATCATGTACAGCAGCAAGTTGTTTGTCAACGCCACTTTGCTTCAAAATAATCATCGGTTGATCCAGCCAACTAAGCCTCGACGTTTTTCTGCCTCAATTTGGCATCACAGATGACTTGTGCGTTAATGGAATGACACTGCTTAGAGTTAATGAAAACAGTGCCATTCTAGCTAGGTACACATATTGCAGTAAGAGTGCTGTCAAATGCCACAATTACATTACAAAAAATGGATACAGCTGAAAATGAGCTTTACTACCAAAACCAAGTGGATTTTGAATGTGGTACAACAACTACAGTGATCCCTCGCGATAACGCGCTTCGACTTTCGCGGCTTCACCCTATCGCAGATTTTAAATGTAAGCATATCTAAATATATATCAAGGATTTTTCGCTGGTTCGCGGCTTTCTGTGGACAATGGGTCTTTTAATTTAAAGTACATGCTTCCTCAGTTTGTTTGCCCAGTTGATTTCATACAAGGGACACTATTGGCGGATGGCTTAGAAGCTACCCAATCAGAGCATGTATTACGTATTAAATAAAACTCCTCAATGATATACGATGTGCTTGCCCGAGCGGTGCTTGATTGTTTGCTTTTCTCGTTCTCTCTCACTCTCTGACTTTCTCTGCGCCTGACGGAGGGGGTGTGAGCAGAGGGGCTGTTTGCACAGAGGCTGTTTGCCTAGAAGATACAGACGCTACTCTAAAAATGCTGAAAGACTACCTTCACATTGCTCCCTTCTTTGCAGCTGCTTTATCGCGGTGCGCATACTCAACAGCACGTATTGATTTTTTGATTGTTTGCTTCTCTGTAACTCTCTCTCTCTCACTTACTGACATTCTCTGCTCCTGACAGCGCTCCTTTGAAGAGAAGATATGTTTGCATTCTTTTAACTGTGAGAAAAAACTGTCATCTCTGTCTTGTCATGGAGCACAGTTTAAACTTTTGACTAAACGGTGTTATTTCATGTCTAGAGGGCTCTAATAATGTTAACAGTTTGGGAGAGTTTATAAGGGCTTAAAATATATAAAAATAACCATACAAATATATGGTTTCTACTTCGCGGATTTTCACCTATTGCGGGGGGTTCTGGAACGCAACTCCTGCGATCGAGGAGGGATTACTGTATTTATTTCTTGTTTAGTCCAAAAACACAAAAGAAATGCCTCAATGAGTTATTTGACAGCCCATCCCAACAAGCTTTGACTATCTAAACAGATAAGGAAAAACTTCCCAAAAATCTGGTAGGGGAAAAAATGGAAGAAATCTTGGGAAAGGCAATCCAGAGACAAACCCCCTTCCAGGTAGGTCAGGCATTAATTGGGTGCCAAAATATTAGATAAACACAATACACCAAACAGAATACAATTAATCCTCTACACAGAGCTAGTATACATTATTTCACTCAATAAATACAGAACTATCACTATATAAGGATACAGCTTTGTTATAATACATCAAAAACTAATTAACTTAAATGCAAAACAACAATATCTGCCCATCAGTTAATTGTAGAACCACAGCCAGATTGTAGGAAAGGAGTCAGATAAGCCAGACTCAGTCAGAATCCTGGAAACCTCGGCCAATAAGCTGTCTGAATCAGTGTTGGTTCAGCCAATCTGATGAAAGGGCCCTTCTACCCGACGCTCCTCAGAGATGACTTTTCCATAGCCAGGCAAACAACTTGGCAGCAGGGGCAGTGGCACCAAGTGCCACATGACAATATGGAGAAGAGAAGCAGAATAGGGGAGTGTTAGTAAGAGTTTATAAATATTGTATTACCTATATTTTATTACTATTGACTAACAACAGAGATGCAGCATGCACAGCTAATCAGCAGCTTTATTCAGGGTATGCTAAACTGAAAGAGTGAGTCTTCAGCCTGAATTTTAAAAACTGATACTAAAGAGGCACTTCTTACAGTAGAAGGCAGACCATTTCACAGTTTTGGGGCCCTGTAACTAAAAGTTCGACATCCCATTGTTATTTTGTTAAACCTTGTGATTATAAGTAGTTGTAATGGCAGGCCGGCAGCCCAACCTGGCTGGGATGCAGATCTTTGTACTTTTAACTTGTCCCATGTGTCTGGTGTGTTGGGTTTGGGGGAGCTGGAGTGCCCTCTAGTGTCCACAAGTCGTGTATTTGGCAGGATTACCGATCACTTATTGGCAGGAACCTGCTTTAATAAATTTCTTCTGGACACAGCCCGCCAGAAAACCCTTGTCAGTCTGAGATGGGAAAAAGGAAGAACAGGTAGACCAAAGACATGCTGAGGAGTTAGGCACCTGAGATTGTCAGCGTTTGACCCAAGATGGGGAGCGATCGCATCTATCAGAAAGAAGGAGCTATGGATAATGGTGTCCTGAAAGAGGTATGTGCCAGGGAGGGGATTGAAAGGTCTCAAAGTGTGTACAGTGCTTATACCTCCTAGAGAAAGAATATCTGGAGACCCATTAGGAAGCAAGCTATGCACCTGAAGATGAAGACGACTTTGAATGGTGTCCAAGCGCCAAAGACCCAAACCAGCTGTTTGCAGAAGAGTGACACATGAACTGCCTCAAGGACGTGTGGGACAGAGAAGGTCAACGGAGGCCTGTAGTCTCCCTGGGACTCAACATGATGGACTTGGATTCCCAGAAAGCGAGTGGCGGTGGTTGAGCCACTGTGAATGAAGGTAAGAAGGATCGGGGTGACTAAACAGTCTGCCAACAAATTGAAAAAGGTGACCAAACCCTGAAACTCCAACGACCATGAGCATACACAAGACCTGATGGTGCATGTGCAGGAAAGCCACATGTTTGCCAGCTCACAGCCCGGAGACGGGGCTAATGAATCAAATTAAAGATGTTGATATGCAGGAGCTGGAAAGGTTGCTCCAGCCCATACAGGCTTTTTTACAGATTATTGTTAATATCAAGAAGATAATTGAGCAGCTGGGGATGACACCTGAGGCGCCCTTGCAACGCGCAGAACAGTATCTGAAATAACTTAGCCTTGAACTCCCTAATAAGGTGAATTTGACGATAGAGGTAAATGTCACTGGTACCATTCAAGAAAGAGGGACACAGAGCAAAGGGGTCCAGTGACTAATCAGTATTGGGTACCAAGTAGCCTCGAGCCTTACAGTTGACATGGGTGTGATGACCGATCACCTGGTGGAGGTGTCAGATGATTTGGAACGGCTGGGTAGTATCGACTTCTGGGATGTCCAGACCCTTGCTACACTGGCATCGGTCACTCAAATATCGAAAGGGGTGCAGACATTACGGAGTCTCTCTCTCTCTCATAGAGAGACCATACTGTCACTACACCCCAGAATAAAAAACAGATATGTGATGGAAAGCAAGGATCTCCTGATATCACAGCGAGTGAGCCCATGTGCTCACGTGTGTCGTTGGGCTGCTCTCCTCAGGGGCGGCAAGACAATCCACCCTCAGCTGGGTGTGAGGCAGAGCAGGTGTTTCCATTCTGCTTCTGAACCTATAAGACATGCATGTTAGGAGGGAAGCAACTATGCTATGAATGCTGCCAGCCAGGCCACATATGGAGGAGTTGCACTTATGAAGCCAGGGTAAACGCAAGGAGACCACAGCAGTATAGCATCTTCTTGTTGACCTCTTGTTCGTGTTTTTCAGGGCAAAGTAATTAATGTGCCAGTGCAGACAGTCCCTCCTGGAGAATGACAGCCCTTGCGGGACAGGACGCTTTGCCCCACAGTCCTCAGCTGAGGGAAGGGCAATATAAGGGACGGCTGATAAATGGCAGCTCCCCGTGCTACAGCAGTGCTCTGGATTCCCATAGGGCATCATGGGACTTGAAGTGCTTTACCTCAGCCCTGTTGGGTACCATGAGTGCTGCCAGGGTGTAGCTGTAAAGACTGAGGAGACATATGGCATGGGATTTCCGCCTTATCCGGAAATGCTTACAGACCGCTTGGGGGGAGAAGCACAAGCACTTCTGGGTTGGCCAGTATAGGAGGACTTGCTAGCCTGAAAGAGGCAAGCCAGAGTCGAGTGAAAGGTGGACGAAGCTTGTTGGGAGGATCGGAGGAGGTAGATACCAAGAGACAGAGAGAACAAAGAATTACAAATGTGCTGTAGTGTACTTGTGGCTGTGGTGGTGGGAAATGCTCCGATGAAAGAGTTCCTAAAACCAGATCTTTGTGCTTTTAACTTATGTCTTGTGTCTGTTGTGTTGGGTTTGGGGGAGCTGGAGCGCCCTCTAATGTCCACACAGGCCAGCATCTTGAGATCTTAATGTGCAGTCTAGTTTGTAAGTAAGGATAAGTCCAGATAAGTAAGCAGGGCCTTGGCCATTTAAAGCTTTATATGCTAAAAGGAGGATTCTGAAATCTGCTCTAAACTTAACTGACAGCCAGTGTAAGGACTTAAGAACTGGAGTTATGTGTTTGTAGTTTCTTGTTCTTGTTATAATTCTTGCAGCAGCAGTACCTCAAGTCATTTATGGCTTCCAGCACAATGTTCACAACAGAGGTGAAGCTTGGCGGTGATATTCCTGACTTGTCATCAGTTCCCCCTAGTAGGTGCCTGTTGCTAGAAAACCATCTGTTATTAAAACCTGCATAGGAACAAGTGTAGTCCAATTTCAGGCACTCAGTCTTTATAATGCTAGGGCCTACTCAACATATAATTCCAAGAGAAGGTCTTTTGAAAGTCTAAATTGACTCATAAGCCAGTCATCATCATGGGAAAAAATATGACCCATTCTTAAAAGCTTGTTTCATTCCTATCTGACTATGTGCAAAGTCTTCAAGCAGCACCAAACAAGTCATGTTGTCTCAAACGTTTAAGCTATAAATAAGCTCTAGGGCATGACAGTTAGAGCTTTTTGTACGCAGGAGTACATCACATCTGTGTCTTTACTGCGCTTTGGTTTTCAATCCTGGGAAGTGATGACAGGTAGCTGATATGAACAAAAGTGTTCTTCAATAAAAATATACAGCATTGACCCTTTTAAAAGTAAAGTACAATGAAGTATATATGTCATATTTATCAAATTTGATGTTTAATATGATTGTCATGTCAATGCACATGACTCAGTCACTCATTGCTCAGTGATAAGAATTATTAAAAATGAAAGTTATAATTTAGATGGTTTGGTTGCATTTCTTATATTATCACGGATGTTTCTCAAAAATATTGTGTACAGGTGGGTCAGAGTTGCTGTAGATCTACCCAAGTTCCTCTGCCAAGATTTCTGATGTTTGTGTGGAAAGCTACATACATACATTTTGAGCCTCTTTTTTGTGTATGCAAGCTTTATAAATCTCACTCCAGGTCTCACTAGTGTGTTAAATAACTTAGGCATAACTTCTCTGACTTGTACTCTACACATAATGTTATATAACCAACTAATAGTCTTCTTGATCTCTTTTGTACACTGCCTTAATTTTGACAGTGATGAGTCCACTATGACTAATAGGCCCTTCTCATAAAGTGTACCTTCAAGCTTTAAAACTCCCATTGTGCATTCAAATCCAACATTTGTACTACTATGTATAAACCCTTATGTTTATTTACTTACATTAGGTTTTATATTCTACACATCTGTCTAAGCCGATTCTGCATTATCTGCCATTCTACCAAACTTTGTAGCTCTGTATCATTTGAAAATGTAACCAGCTTGTCATTTATATTCTTATCCAGATCATTTATATATATTAAAATGAGAAGTTGCTCTAACAGTGTTCCCTGAGAGACACAATTTCTATCATCACCTAATTCTGAAAACATTTCTCTCAGCATAACCTTTTGCTTCTGGTGCTTAAGCCAATTATGGACCCATCTATACACTACACTTTCAATTCCTACATCTTTTAATTTGGTCTCTAGCCTCTTATGCAGCCCTTATCAAAAGCCTACAAACATGCTTACTGTTGGAACATTTTGGCTGTTCCCAAGGTGCTGGTTACTTAGGCCATGATGATGCCTATTTTCATAAACAATTTACATAATGCTCTTATAGTTAGTTAACTAGTCAAGGCATTTATGAAGATATCACTTTGATGCATTGCTTAAAGGAAAAATTGCTGACACTGAATTTACAAGTGTTATGCAGCACATACACATGCTAACTGAATATCTTTTTATGTTCAGCTAGCCCCCTTCAAATAGTTTGCTGACAAAAAAAGAGAAAGAGATTCCAATTTCTAAGATGTAACTAGCAACAGATCAGGAGCTCTATGTGTCACTTAACAAAGAAACTAAAAACAAATAGGTTTCTCAAGTGACTGTGATATGCAATGAATAACCAGACATCTAAACCATTATACTGTTTCAAATTGCAAGGAGTCTTTAATTAGAGAACTATTATTCAACTGGAGCCAAAAAGACGAAGAATGGAATCAAGATTAAAGCTGAGAATTGTAAACCAGAATGCCAGAACCTAAATCACTAAACAACACTTGTTTACAAGTCAAATCCGTAATCTTGGACAAATGGCTTTTGATGCTGTGTTGGAATTTTTAAGTGAGTCTTCATGACAAAAAGAGTTGTGACTCCTGGCAGTTGCTCTCTAACAATGGGACATGGTCTCTTAGCAACCACTTACCCTTTATTTATCCATAGAAACTGTAGAATGGTGGTATGACACACTTAAAAATTAAATGAAAAAAAATCTTTCTCAAGCAAAGAGATAAAATTAAAACACACACATGAGAATACATTTTGAAAATTCAGCTTAAGTCTCATTAACTGAAAAAATTTATCTAAAGCAATCCAATTCTTAACAGCATGAACTGTAACTTCCAGTGTGTTTACAAAGTTTGTATGAGAGTATAGGCAATAAATTTAAAATAGTTTGGGAGTATGCACACAGGTGCATATATTTTTGTTAGTTCAAAAACACAGAAATGCCCTGTACATAGTAATCTTTTATTATTATTATTGTTTCACAGTGTTTATGGTTCCTTGCACATGCACTCAGTCAATGCCCCCTTCCCTTATATGAACCCAGCATGCAGCTGGCAAGCAGTTGTTAATCAGAACTCAGAAGATCAGTTTGTGCTACTTGCTTCACATGGTCAATCAGTACCCTGAACACTGCAACTCTGTGAGTACAATTATATATATACTGTATATATACATATACATATATATATATACGTATACTGCTGAAAAAAATTAAAGGTACACTTTTTAATAAGAGTATAGCATCAAGTCAATGAAACTTATGGGATATTAATCTGGTCAGTTAAGTAGCAGAGGGGTTGTTAATCAATTTCAGCTGCTTTGGTGTTAATGAAATTAACAGGTGCACTAGAGGGGCAACAATGAGATAACCCCCAAAATGGAATGGTTTAACAGATGGAGGCGACTGACATTTCTCCCTCTTCATCTTTTCTGACTATTTTGTCACTAGTTTTGCATTTGGCTACAGTCAGTGTCACTACTGGTAGCATGAGGCGATACCTGGACCATACAGAGGTTGCACAGATAGTCTTCTCCAGGATGGCACCCATTGCCAGGAGATTTGCTGTGTCTCCCAACACAGTCTCAAGGGCATGAAGGAGATTCCAGGAGACAGGCAGTTACACTAGGAGAGCTGGACAGGGCTGTAGAAGTTCCTTCACCCATCAGCAGGACTGGTATCTGCTCCTGTGGGCAAGAAGGAACAGGATGAGCCCTGCCAGAGCCCTACAAAATGACCTGCAGCAGGCCACTGGTGTGAATGTCTCTGACCAAAAGCAGACTTCATGAGGGTGGCCTGAGGGCCCGACATCCTCAAGTAGGCCCTGTGCTCACTGCCCTACACCATGGAGCTTGATTGGTATTTGCCGTAGAATACCAGAATTGGTAGGTCTACCACTGGCGCCCTCGCCTGACCTAAATTCAATAGAACACCTCTGGGACACTATGTTTCGATCCATCCAACCCCACCAAGTTGCACCTCAGACTGTCCAGGAGCTTAGTGATGCCCTGGTGCAGATCTGGGAGGAGATCCCCCAGGACACCATCTGTTGTCTCATTAGAAGCCTGTCCCGATGTTGTCAGGCATGCATACAAGCACGTGGGGGCCATACAAACTACTGAGTATGATTTTGGACTAGCCTGTCGTATCATTTTTTCACGTTGATATTCAAGTTGTGTTTGAAATCAACCCTCTGTAGGTTGATAATTTTTATTTCCCACAAATAATGTAGCATGCTTTGGGTCCTAACACATTACCCAGTCCATATCAGTAGAGATATCGAGCATGATCTTTTTCCCATTGAGATCTAATATGTTTTCAAAGTGTTCCTTTGATTTAATTTAATATATATATTTGTTTGCAAATTTGTAGCTGGAAATCAAAAAAGGAAGCAAATTAATCAAGTATCTTAAAGTAATTTTTTATTCCTAAGATTTAGATTCCTACCAGCAATCATCATCACAGGAAAATAATTAAACTTACAGGAACCCAAGGCAATACATAGCAAATAAGGAAGGTGGGGATAGGTGGATGTGGGGTGGGGGAATGGTGAGGTGGTGTTCAGAGGGTGTTGGTCATAAAGTCTTATTTATTATTTGTATGTTCTTCCTTTAAGCCTGCGTATGCTGGGTTCATGTTCAAATGTCTGTTAATGGAGTTTTCATTGGATAACCACGTTAGCCATTTAAATGTGTGTGCGTCCTTCTGACTGCATTGTGATGTTCCTTTATAAGTGTTGCAAAGTGTTTTTTGAAGTTTGTCCGATGTATATCGCTGGACATGTAATGATAATCACAAATAAAAATACAACAAATAGCCACAAACTGGACACAATATATATATATATATATGTATATATATATATATATATATATATAGTGGGCAGTTTGTGGCTATTTGTTGTGTTTTTATTTGTGATTATCGTTCCGTCTGTGTGTTTTGATATTTGAAGCGGGGTTGCGCATTGGTTAGCACTCCTGCCTCACAGTTTAGGTCACATTTATCAGTCCTGCATAATTAACAGACATTTCTCTAGCCCTCGCAGACACCCAAAAGACTACTGAACCATTAAAATCCACTCACAGCTAGTCCATTTCCTCCTTTCCTACTGACTTCAATGCATTTTGCAGAATTCAGCAAAGTTCCTGAACATTTCTGTGATTTTGTCAAACTTATAGAGAAGTGAACTACGCAGGGTTCATTCATCATTATTCCTAATATCTCCTTCTTGACTATTATCTAGCTGCTAAAAAACCCAACATTAAGTCCCCTTAAGGGCAGTGTTTTGTAAAGTTAGCAATATTTTTCTGTAACTGTTTCTTATATATTTGATGTATCATTTTAATATCTGCTTTAATGTGTTAATAGGCTGTAGAGTAAACTCAGTTATTTTTCTCATGTAATAGGGCTGGGCAATATAGTTTGGTTCTTGGTGGATTGTACTGGCTGGAGGTTAAATTACAAGAATTCTGCTAATCAGAGACAAGTTCTCTTACTAAAATGCCAGGAAATGTGTGTGAAATAAGCTCTGTTGTTGGAGACAATGAAGGAGCAGCATCGCTGCAGGGCTCATTTATTGTTGCCATATCTGTTCATTGCAATGACACTGTAAAGATTTATAATGAAAACATAGCAGGCACAGCAAAGAGGCAGAATATAGCTGAGTGAATAAAAATAAATGATCTAAAAACACAGCGACAACTCTATGGTCAATAGGAACTGGAAATAAAACATCAAAACAAGATATTCCTTGTGATACAGTTTACACTATGAATAATTGACTTTTAAAGTGAAAATCTGCACCCATCTGGGCTGTTCATTACTAGAGTATAGTGACCATGTCATAAGTGTCAACTGAACTTTTTTTATTTTATTTTATTTTATTTACATCAATAAGTTGTTCTTCTTACTACTTATCCACTGAGGATGTCTTTTAGTTACCCCATGGTTTCCAACTATTGCAATAATGTGAATTTCTCCTTGGGGATTAATAGAGTATCTATCTATCTATCTATCTATCTATCTATCTATCTATCTATCTATCTATCTATCTATCTATCTATCTATCTATCTATCTATCTATCTATCTATCTATCTATCTATCTAAGTGTACTGTAGAGTATTCTGTTATATCATCCTCATTTCTCCTACACTTTACATAATTCTGGAAGTGTATAAGTCTGGTTAGTTATACATTTTCCCCAGGTTGCTTATTTAAGTTAGTGTTTCCCAAATTTTTTGATGTCACAACCCCTTTTTTCACAACCCCAGTCACTAGAATAGCAATCCTAGTGGCATCTCTGCATGTTCCTGCCATCTATTGCGTAATAGTTATATTAGATAGTAGTAGAATCATCTGGAAATCTGACAGCAGCTTTAGACTAGCTGAAAATAATGGCAAGGTAGCATTCTTGAGTTATAAGTGTTCTAGTGCACTCATAAATACACCCAACTAATTGACGATTGAAATATTTTTAAAAAGGCCGTTGGTGGCTTCTACTTCTGGAAATGATCAGAATGAAATGAAAAACAGAATTTACAGTTAAGAATATCTCAAGTGTGTTTTCACCATTATTTCTAATAATAAACTTCATGGTGTAGCTTGTAGCAAAGTGCTGTCACAAGAAAGCATATAGCCATCAGCGTCACTTTCACGTTTAATAACAAAACATCCAAATGAAAAAGACAAGCTTTTGGAATTCTTTGAAAGAAAAGTTAAAAATCTTCTTAAAGAACAAGCACAGTTTACTCATCTAGCCAGTTTTAGTGAAAATGCATTATTAGTAAGTTATTTAGTTGTGATTCAATTGCAAAAGCCAGGAAGCCAGACACAATTCCTGAAAATCTATTTTACTGGCTGCTGCTGACATTGTCCAAATAATGAATGGAGAAAAAACTGAAGACTATACCTCCCTTTAATAATATGACTCAAAGAAGAATATTTGATATGGCAGAAGATATGCATGACAAAATTTTTGAAAAAATTTAAAATCTTGCCAATTTCAAACTGATCAATCTATATTTCTATATTTCTAATTTGTAGTCTTTATACAATAGAGAACACAGTTACAGAAGACATAATGTTTTGCAAACAGCTAGTAACAAATACTACTAGGAAGTGTTTATTTAAGACTTTATGCTGAGTGCAAATGATTACCTTATTGACTGAAGAAAATGCATTGCTTTTTGCTCCAATGGCGCCAAGGATGGCATGTTGAAGTGTACTCATTGGAAGATTTAATGAGAACATACCCAAATGCTATATGGTGTCACAGCAGAACCTCTAACCTTTGGACTGAAATGTATTTTAAAAACTGTCAACAATTTGGTAAATTCTATCAAAGGAAAAGCACTTCAGAATCAATGGATTTCTAAGGAAAATGAACTTCTGGTCAACAGCACTTAAAGAAAAGGAATTAGAATCATTAAGCTGCATTGAACAAATTAATGAGATAATAGATATGGATGTTATAATAGATGTAATGCTTCTATTTTCAAATATGGGACTTAGTTTGCAACATTTAAAACAGGAGCTTTTGGAATAGTTTCTTGAAGAAATGCAAAACTGCAACGATAATCACAGGGGTATACTGAACTGGCCATAATGCAAACAAATATGAAAGAAAAGCTTATTGAAATATCTGCAGATGTATTAAAACTTTATTTTTTCTCATATAGTGTAGATCAATTTTGGAGAAAAGAAAGCAAGAATATTCAATCTTAAAATATCTGATACCATTTGCAAGATTGCACAGTATTTATGTGGGCTATGCTTTTCACCTATGGCTGCAATTAAAACAAAATTCAGAAATCGACTTCAAAATGTTGTGTTTCAAATACAGAGATGGTTGACGAAAAACAAGCACATATGACACACTGACATGTAATCTTTTTTGTAATATTATTTCATTAAATACCTAGACATTTTTAACATAGAATTTACAAATGTTGGAAGCTCTTGGAGACCTCCCTTAGAACACTATGGCGACCCACACTTTGGGAAAAGCTGATTTAAAGTGTTGCCATTTTGAAATTAAATCTAATTCTTTTAGTAAAATCTATGAAATGTTCACTGTAGATTAATGGCTTGATAGTATCTATATTCTAATTTATTTTTTAATTATTATAGCAAGTCAAAAGGGTTCTCTCTTGTTGACACACTAATCTGAAAAAGCAACTATTAATAACATTGCAATATTATCAAACTTACTTGGTTTAGTCTTGTCACAGCCTATCTCAGCAGCACTGAGCGCAAGACAGTGAAAGAGTCCACTCAAGCACACACTCCCACAGTGCCAGTTTGATATTGCCAATCAGCCTAATATCAGTGTGTCTTTCAGAATGTTGCAGAAAAATCCACAAAGACATGAGTAGAACATGCAAACACCAATTGGACTATGACAGGATGTGGGAATCAGAGTAATGATGCTGGATCAATGAAACCATTGCACTACCCAGTGTATTACCATGCCAATCTTAAAATTATATTATATGATGCACCAACAATTAGATTTTTCTAGTTTAGTGTATGGCAAATTTGTTAAACCAGTCTAACTTTCTTCTGACAGCATAATATCTCATTCACTTCAGAATTACAACAAGTAGTCCACTTACCTCAGTACTTCATGTGCTTGCCTACACTCCAGATTAAATGTTCTTACTCTTTCATGCATAATGATGTAAACTTTTACAAGTGTGTTTACGGTTTGTCTGAATGTTAGGATGCTTTGCTTAGTGTTTCCACCTTTCACATTTTAAACCCTCAAACACATTTAGGCCACTCTTGACTTTGCCTGATTAGCTCTTCTGCATGTTTGTTTCAAAAGACAAGACACGGTAAGACAAGACAAGACAAGATTTGAGATGAGATGAGATGAGAGAAGAAGACTTACATGCCATTGTATCGTGAAGGTTGAGAGCATATGCTGATACAGCATGTTGCCGCATCCACTGAAGGATGAACCACCTGGATTGCGATCCAAGTGCAGCCGTGCAATGGGGGACACCTCAGCCCCACAATGGAACAGTATGATGTTTTTTTTACGGTGGCTGGAGTGCCAATCCTGCCTAATCTCCAAGTTTTCCATGCAAGTTGGAGGACCTGCTTGCAGGGCTAATTGTACTGTAGATTAATGTCATACCAAGGATGAAGCAATTGCAGGTTAAAGGCCTTGCTCAAGGGCCCAATGGAGTAGAGTCACTTCTAGCATTTGCAGGATTCAAACCAGAAACATTAAGGACAGCAATAAATGAGATTACAATGGCATTCCCAGTGTTTTCCTTAACATATATTATGTCTAAGTCTTAAATACTAAGAGGTATAAAAAAAAGCTACAGTGTAATCGGTGTTTAACATTATAGAATTGATTTAACTTAAAAATATATTGCACATACTATATATTACATTACAATATAGCACATGAGAGGGGTTAATTGTCATGATAACATATACAGTAATTTGACAACTTTGGGAAATAAGCTACTTTTCAGTTGTGTTGTGCATGTATGAATAGTCCTGCATTGTTTCCCAGAAGGGAACAGTTTAAAGAAACAATGTGCCGGAATGGTAAGGAGACCTGGCCAGGTAAATGTCTTCAGCTGCGGCAACTATGTGCCTGGGCGTCTACATCAGTGAGAACCTCACTTGGACACTTAACACCACACAGCTGGTCAAGAGAGCTGTATTTTCTGAGGAGGCTGAGGAAGTTTGGTATGTCGACTAAGATCCTCGGCAACATTTACAGCTGCATTGTTGAGAGCATCTTGGCCAGCTGCATCACTGTGTGGTATGGCAACACTGCTGCTATGGACTGCAAACACCTGCAGAGAGTGGTAAAGACTGCTGAGAAGATCACTAGGACCCCACTGCCCTCTCTGCAGAGCATCTACAACTGCAGAGTCCGCAGGAGAACTGCCTCGATCCTCAGGGACATCACCCACCCCCAACACAAACTGTTCACCCCTACTCTCACTTCTGTTTCTTTTCCCGGTTTTCTGTGGTGGTTACCTGTGCCACCACCACCTAATCAAAGCACCATGATGTTCCTACATTGATGGATTAAAAGCCAGAAGTCTACATGACCATCATCATCTAGTCTTTCCATAAGAACCCTAAATACAAGGAGGACTACTTCATTTATGTTAGGTAGAATTGTCAGAGGGGGCTAGGCGGTCTTATGGTCTGGGACCCCTGCAGATTTAATTTTTTTTCTCTCCAGCCGTCTGGAGTTTTTTTTTTTTTTTCTGTCCTCCCTGGCCATCGGACCTTGCTCTTATTCTATGTTAAGTAGTGTTGTCTTATTTTCATTCTGACTGTGTCTGTTTTTTCTCTTTTCTTCATCATGTAAAGCACTTTGAGTTGCATTATTTGTATGAAAATGTGCTATATAAATAAATGTTATTGTTGTTCACACTTCTACCCTCAGGCAGGAGGTATAGAAGTATGAAATGCAGGACTTCCAGGCTAAAGAACACTTTCTTTCCCAAGGCCATTAGACTTCTAAATAACTGACTGGAGTTTATAACCATGGTTCACCTTATTCTATCTACCTCACACAACTGTATTTGACTTGTCTATCACACTCCTACCTGCACATACACTTTATTCTTCTATTCTGTTTTTATACTTTATGCTGCCTCTGTTACTTATTATCTATCTGCTACTTATTATTTATGTTTATCTTTATACGTTGGTTTTGTCATTTGGGGTGGACAGCACAGTGTGTCCTTACTGTGCATATCACAATAAACTTTGAACTTGAACTTGAACATGATGTTTTAGGCAGTTCAGATGATCTGTTGCAGGGACTTCTGTTCTCTCGTGCAAATGGACTGTGATGCAGTATATCAGTACACTTTTCTTAGAACATAGACAGAAGTTCACAAGATGGTGCTGGGGCAGGCCTTGCTCTCTTCAGTCTTCTAAGGAAGGAAAGGTGATTGATGTATGTGTGTGGCCCAAGAGAGGTTCTCTGTGATGTTCACCCATGAGAATGTGAAGCAGGAGATCCTCTCCACAGGCACATAATTTATGAGTAATGGACTTCGGGCAGCTTTCATTTTCTTTCAGAGCTCCTCCTAAAAAAGTGCTTATCAATGATGTACTGTACATTGTAAACAAATTAACTCTTAGCCACTGTATGTACATGATCCTTTATACTAGGACAAAAAAAGCATCATGAACTTCCAGTTCCCAGTTTCACCCAAAGATAGCTCATATTCACTTTTTTATTTATTTCATGGATCTTTGTCTTAGCCCTTCAAATGTCATTTACACTATGCATTAAATTCACACAAATGTCTTACATTACATCACCACTGTTTATAGTTATATCCTGATCCAAAAATCCAGCCCTCAAAAGCAATTAGTCCCACATTCAAATGTACAAACTGTCCCAGTGCAGAATTACATAAAAATTATCTTTGAAATACATTATTATTGTTTGTTTTATTGCTAGTATGACTTGCTTATTGTTTCTACCTTTCTTATTTCAGTCTACACATGACTTTGCCTGAATAGCTAGCCTGTAAAAGAGTTTCTTGCTATTTTTTTTGTCCAGCAGCCATACCACATGCACTTCAGAGCAGGTAATCTATCTGAATCTAAGCATGTTCAGGCCTGGCCAGTATTTGAATGGCAGGCAATTTAGGAAAAGCTTGGATTACTGAAGGAAGAGGTGTTGGCGGGGCCATCTGTGTGTAGATCAAACCACCCCAGTGCAGTGACGGGAGTAATATGCTGTAAAAAAGTATTGTCGTCATTCAGATGTCGTTCTTCAGATTAAACTGAGGTCTTGACTCTCTGTGATCATAAAAGACACCTGGGCATCCTTCATAAAAAGCAGGGTGTATCCCAATGTCCTGGCTAAACTTCCCTCCATGGCCTAGACATTCTGGCCCTCTGATCATCCCCTGTCTCTAATTGGTTATCTATCCCTCTGAGCCGTTCACCTCCTAATAATGGCGAGCATACTGGTACAAAATGGCTGTCATCACATCATCCAGGTGGTTGCTGCACATTTATAGTGGCTGATATGGCTCCCCACTCACTATGAAAGTGCTTTTTGAATAGTGAGAAAAGCTCGATATAAATTTTATTATTATTTTATTTATTTTATAAGAATTATTATTATTTTTACTAAGGACAGTAATCAACAAGATTACAATGGCAACCCCTCAGTTTTCATTAAATAACATAAATTATAACTAAATTTAAAATACTAAAAGTTGTAAAAAAAAGCTACAGTGTAGTTTATTATTTTTTAAAATATTGCACACATTTCTATAGTATCTTTTGGAAGAAATTACAATCAACAAACCTTTGGTCCCCCAATTAATTGTGACTGAACATTATTAGTATGAAATATTTAAAAAATGAACTTACAAATTGTATGAAATATGACATTTCTGAAGTCGGAAGCTCCAGTTTTAGCACAACATAATGATTAATGTTTTCACACTTCGGTGACAAATGTTTCAGTGTCAAGGATTTCCAAATAATCATTTTCATTCTCATACTTGGTGGATTTGCTGCTAAATAAAACATTGGATAGCAAAGATACTATACAAGATGGTGAAAAACATTCAGAATGTGTTTTTTCTTTTTTTTTTTTGTAAATGTGGATTTTCTCATGGAGAGGAGAACAGGGAGAATCCACAGCATTGCTTACTGAAGATTCAGTCTACAAAACACAAATGTGTTGAGCAGCAGTTCCCTAGTGAAAGAAATAGAAAAATGGCAAATTCACAATAAGCTGGAAAGATAAAAAAGAAAAATGAGGGGTGAGGTTTAAAGAGAAGTGCTGAATCTCCATTCTTGAATTTCAAGAGTTCATACCTAAAATAAGTGAAGCCTTTCATTTTTCAAGCTTTAGTGAAGAAACGAAAGTGTACTTTCTAGCTGGCATAGTTAGTGGGGTGGAAGAATGCAAGTGACGAGACATAGAGTTGATAAAATCAACAGGAAATATATGAATCAGGCAGACAACTGCCACAATCAGCTACTGTAGAAGAAGTCTGTGCAGGGACAGCATTTTAACCCAGAAATGTGCCAGAAGGTGCGTGTAAAGAAAGCAAACTACTTATTGGAAACCCAATTGAACATGAACACAGGAAATCAGACCAGAGTCGGAGCTCTTTGAATCAGCAAAGTTAGGCAAAGCTCATTATTTAAAAGATCCAGTTTTCTGTGGTTTAGGGTGGACTGTATAACCAAATTAGATTAAGCTTTTCAGAAAGTAGAGGAGTGCATAATTTAGGGTTGGCTGTATCTCTGACTTGTTACAGGCACAGGACACATCTGATTAGTATAAAATATAAATCAATTATAATTTCATTAATTCAGATTTACTAAATTTTGTAACATGATGATGCAGTAGTTAGACTCATGTCTCACAGCTTAAAGGACATGAGTTCAGTTCCTGGTCTGATCGAGTTTGTATGCTGTAAATGTGGGTTTTCTGCTGCTATATTTTTGCTAAAGTCCTGAAGCTATGTGTTTTAGTTTAATTGACAACTTTAACTTTAAACTGGCAAAGTGTAAATTAGCCAGGGCATGAGAATGCGGATGTCCTGTTTTTCTGCCTTGTGCCTGATACAGCATGAAAAGGCTCCCGCTGCCTGTGGCACAATAATAGCAAAACGCTGGATGAATGAAGTAATAAATATTACACATAATTCAATAATTTATTAAAATTGTTCATCAATCCAGCAGCCATCTACACGAAAATGACCCCAGTTTCATGGTGCAGCAAATGCAGTTTGACTTGCTGTATGTAATGCAAAAGAAGCAGTAAACTGTCTCAACTAATACACTAAAAATGGCCACAATGTTCAGTGTGACACATTCAGCTGCCTGTCAGGTAGTGCTTATGATTCTTTGAAGAGCAGCGGGGGTGACAGAATGGCCTCTTTCTATATTTTAAAATCACAGTTTCTACGATTAATAAAAGCAGAGGTTGGTGAGCAAAAGAAAATGTTGGATCACATTTTATGTGACTTTGTAATTTTGTTTTTGCCCCCGATTTTTGAAGTGCTTTGTGGGGAAGAAAAAAAAAGGGAAAGATCTCCATGGTTTTTGTACAGATTAATTCTTCTTTTGATTTTAGTGCATTATATATTTTTTCTAACTATATAGTGTTACAGATTGAAAGGCTTTTAGCAGCTAGTGGCACCCTGTGGCGTGTAATTATAATGTAAGCACACACTGAGTTGTGAAGATACGTAGTATTATACCAGCATAGAGTGGAACTCCTTGTTAAGTCTCAATTTAAAGCTGTAAGATCATCCGGTAATAAGTAACAGTCAACTTTGCTTATCAAAACCAGTAAGTGGGCTTTATTTCTCAGATCTTGCTACTTTCCAATGCATACTTACAATAATTAAACAGAAAAGGTTATCATTTTGAGCAGAAAAAAATCTACAAAGTTCTTCCTTCTTAGCTGTAGAGAAGATGACCTGGAAATTCAACAGTCTCACATTCCACAATTTTAGCATCCATTCTTCTGTAGATATGAATTCGGAGAACCAATGCTGGCTAGAAGATGCTCACAATAGTGAGATCATTTGCCATTTCATAAGTAGCAGACTATTACTTGGCAAATATGCTTCAATTTGCCCTTACATCCAATTTTGGAATCTGACATTACAGGGTCACTAAGTGTCTGATTCTATCTTGCCTGTATCCGGTGATAGGCAGGAACAAACTCATCCTGGATGAAATGGCAATGTATCACAGTGTTTACTAATGCACATGCTCCAATCCCCCACCATGTTCAGTTCCTGCATATAGGATGTATATTGATATGGCAGACCAAGTCTGAGAATTGATAATGGCTAAAGAAAGTCAAAGATTTGGGGCTGCAATGAAACTGTACTATCCCAGACATGCAAGATGCCTTTATTTGCAGTTTCTTTTATTGACATTTTTGTTGTAATTCTTCCAAATTCAGGTAGGTCTTCTTTAATGTGTTAATATCTGTAAGACAGCAAAACAATCAAAGTTCACTTCCAGTTAACAGACTAGAAAATTGCTCTCTTATTATGTTTAAAGTAATACATAGAATAAGATCTCAGAGGTCTACCCGGATTGATAGTCTTAAATTAACTGTTTTTCTGCTGCTCTTAATCCCTTTTATATTTTAAGTGAACGTCTCTTTCTTCACTTTCATGGATTGGACTGGATTACTGGTGTTATCCAAGGGTACTCCAGGTGTGATGCACTTTGGCTCCATCCTGAAAGAAAAGAACAGGTTTTAAGGCATGCTAAAAGCATACCACTTTACTAATGTGTTCCCATTCAGGGAGGCAAAGTAAACGACACTACATATACTACAATTATATTGGACACAGGGAGAGAGTGAAAAGAAAAATGTTATACATATAGTATGTGTGTGTGTGTGTGTGTGTGTGTGTGCAAGTGCCTGTGTGTGTATCTTCAGTTCAATTTAGTTTATTTTTATTAAGCAAACTTTCACTTAAGTGACCAGAATCCGATATAAAAATTAGAAATAAAGTATAAAAAAGAGATGCAACAAAACACTACGGATAATATTAAAGCATAAACAGACAAACATCAAAAATACTATTATAAAGAAATGTTTTAAGTCTAAACTCCAATTGTCCATATTCTAATAAGGATTTTTCCTATGCAAAAGACAATACTTTAATTTAGATGGAAAAGTTTTAAAAAAGATCAATTAGATGTGTCAAGAAGGGTGCGTTGCAGAACCCCGTAGCCCAGACACAGCAGCACAGACACAAGTCTTAGGTGCAATTGCAAGATTTTTATTATAATTAAAATACCTTATAAAGTCTTCCTTGTAAGAGTGGCACAAGTACAATAAAATTAGCTCTTTCTTTCTTTCTTTCTTTCTTTTCCTCCACTCTTCCCAGGCGAGCCTTGTTCATCTGCCACACCCAACTACAACTCATCTGGATGAAGTCAATCAGCTTCTTTTATGTTGTATGATCCGGGAGCACTTCCAGTTCTAGGGTATAGCCTGCGAGAAGAATTTCAAATGGAAGTTTCTGAAAGTTGGGATTACTAATCACAGAACCTAATAGGGCTGCCATCTAGTATATCAGGAGAGAAAATAGTCTGAGCTGGTTAACTTCCCAATTCTATCATTATATTCTCCTACCAGCCAGGTAAGGCACCAGCAGGGATATTAGCATAAGCAGATGTCTTGTAGTGAACTTCCTTTCTTTTTTCTTTCCTGCTTTTTCCTTCCTATGGTCTCCCAGCCAGGAAATGGAAAGGAACCTATTCTGGCAGAGATGCTAGCCCATGCGTGCTGTCCATTACACAGTATATATTGTGAATTTAGGAAAATGTGAGTCAAATACAATAGATAGATAGATAGATAGATAGATAGATAGATAGATAGATAGATAGATAGATAGATAGATAGATAGATAGATAGATAGATAGATAGAAGGTTGGGCAGAGCCAGAGACTGTCAAGGTATAATCAAATACAATGCTGACACTACCTTGAGAATGGACACCAGTCTTACAGCCCATCCCTGGGCATATTCACCATCAAACTGGCCAAGTCAGAGATGCAGACTAGCTTAACATGCACATTTTTGGGTATATAGAAAGAAACTGAAATACTAGGAAAAAAAACACACACAGACAGAGAGGGACCAGATAATGTCCACATCTAAAAACCACTCTTCACTTTACTGTAGCCACATTTCATTGGAAATGAAGAGGGTGTAGTCATGTACTAGAATTACTAATATATGGTCTTTTCTCATGTGATGGTACCCCAGAATCACTATAACAGTCACCAATTACCTGATTAAATCATATACAACTCAAGAGAAAATAGGAGAGAAAGAAATAGATGGAATGAATGAAAAGAGTTAATAGACCGTCTTCCTTCGTTTTCACAGGCATTTTCTTCCAAAGGGAGCTCCCAGATAGGGTGGTATAGTTAGTAAGCACTTGAATGTGCATTACTCTCCATACACACAAAAATGCCTTTTCTTGCCTCTTGGCATATATTCTATATAGACATTTTTTGTATAATCTTTGAAAGCAAAAGTAAAAAAACACTCTTATATCCATGTGGCTTTGCGGAAGCCATCTAGGGTAGGCACATGGGGTTCACTGAGGTGCATTTTGATGGGCAGATTCTGCTCAGGACTTAGAATTCAAGGAACAATTAAGCTCCTTGAGTAACTCAGACATTAAATCTCCACCAACTTCATACTGCCTGATGACAGCTTGAAGTAGCCCATACTGTAAAAAGAGTGCAGTTTTTTGGTATTGTCATCTTGTCATAGTTTAAAAAATAACTATGAAATTTCTAAATTTATGTAAAAATATGAAGAGAAATGCAGTTTTCATTGTATATCACTTCAGCATTACATTGGACAAGTAATCTTTCCAAACTAATGCATGTAGCCACACAATAGATATCCATTAGTTTGTAGAATCTATGACATGTTGTTTAACACTAGTTTTAATTAATATAAGTTACTGTTACTTTGGTCCTTCTACTCTTTCTGTATCTGATATTAATTTTATTTAGTGCTAGTTTTTGTTACTTCTGTCCTTTTACTGTTATTGTACCCTTTGAATATTTGTGAAGCACTCAGAGAATAGGAAAGGTGCTAAAAAATAAAATGCTTTATTATTATTGTTGTTGTTGAGTCAAATTGCTGTTTATTTCCCAGACAACACCTTTTAAAAATGATTGGCAAATGCTTTTACACTGTAGTGAACTGGATGGATTAGGTATTTGAGGTATTCAGTTTCTACAAGAACTTCTTGAGCTCTAGAAATCCAAAAAAGTTGTAGATTAGGATTACTGGTAACTGTAAATTGGACTGGCCCTTCCATCCAGAACTGATTCCTGCCTTGTATCCATTGAAGCTGTGTTACATTGTGAGCCAGTATGTGAAAATATCAGTTAAGAAAACTAATGAATGACTCATTGAATAATTTGGATTGTACAATATTTTACATGACAATTTTAAAGTTTTTGTTCCTTTGCATCTCAATAATCTGTGCAGTGTACAAAGCTACAGTACATTCTTTTGAAGAAAACTATAAACGTGCAGTATAAATTAAGGTAAAGTTTTAAATTTGCGCTGCTGCCTCACAGCTACAAGAACCAATGTTCAGTTCTCGCCTACTTTTTAGCCTATTTCTCTTCTAATCATGTAGGTGCTGTCTGAGATTTCTCCCATATCTGAAAGCAGGGCAAATTTAGTTGACAAATGTGAATATTGCTGGCCAGAGCAAGTGTTGTGTCCCATCCAGGTTTGGCACCTATATGGTGTTTAGATTAAATTAGATTAGATAAAATAAAATAAAACTTTGTTAATCCCATGGGAAAATTCAGTTCAGCAGTAGAAACATAAAGAACAAGAATACAGACTCACAGGACAGATAAACATAGGCGATTAATCAATTAATCAAATGACAAATAAATAATAAATAAACTCAACAAGTACATCAGGTGAAGGTATTGAATTGCCTGATAGCAGTGGGCAGGAAACACTCCCAAAGGCACATCTTAGAAACACCATGGTGAAATGAGCCTATGGCTAATACTTCAAGAAAGCATCTCCTGGAGGAGATGGAGGGGATTTTTCATGATGGCATCCAGTTTTTATCATCATTCTTTCCATAACAGCTTCCTGTGTGTCCAGGGTTCGCCGTGTGGTGGAGCAGGCTTTCTTGATAGATTTGTTCAGGAATAATGTTTCTTTTTGTACTCTGGTTGCTTCCCCAGGAGATTGCAGCACAGAACACTACACTGGCTTCTATGGACTGGTAGAACATTTCCAGCAGCTTAGCAAGTACAATCTGCTCTGGCTCTTTTTGTACAGCACCACTGTGGTGCCTGACCAGTTCAATTTGTTGTTTATGTGAACCCCCAGGTACTCATGTCCCCCAACCCCCCAACAAATGGTGACAGATCTCAAAGGCTTCTTGTACCTCAGACATCCATCACCAGGGGCCTCATATATAACGCCGTGCGTAGAATTCACACTATACCATGGCGTAAGCACAAAAGCGGGAATGTGTGTATGCAGAGAAAAATCCAGATACATAAATCTGTGCGTATGCAAACTTCCATGTTCATCCTCTACATAAATCCAGGTCAGCGTGAAAATTAACGCAATCGCACGCGCCTGCTGTCCCGCCCCAACTCCTCCCAGAATTATGCCTCTTTGAATATGCAAATCAATATAAATAGCCCTTAAGCTCAGCCTTCTGTGAAAAGACAATTGGAAAAGGATGGGGGAAATAGAAGAATTTCAGCGAATATCAAGTGGAGGCAAGGAAAAACAGTGATATAATCAACAAAAGGAAGTTGATCGAGTGACAGTGTCAGAGAATCTCGAAAGCTCAAGTTCACAAAGTTGCACAGTGCCCGAAATAAAAAAGAAGTTGTCACATATCAAAGTCTCCGTGAAAAGGCGAGTCGTAGCCCACTGTCTGAGTGTCATATGAAAGCTTTCTAGGGTACAGACATTAAAAAAATAGGCACACAGTGGGGAAAAAAGCACGAAATGTCATTTTAATTTAAAAATTTCCATTTTAATCAAATATTTTATTTTGTCATTAAAGTTGAACATCAAACACTTCATCGTAAAATTGTTTAATTTACTAGTTTCTATAATCCCATCGTAACTAAAGTAGCACGTTAAATACTTTGTTTTGTTTTTGATCTTCTATGTGCTCTATGTGTGTGAATCAGTACGTGCTCTTCCTCCGACAGGACACAGAATCCATTACATTCGTGATATTACAGTTGTCTGAATAATTAAAATACTGAGATGTATACGTGATATCATTTTTATGATGATAGGAGTTAAATCATGCTATTAAACATGGGAACAAGGTGGCACAGTGATTGTTCATGTCTCACGCAAGATGCTTGCTGCGCCATGCGCAGCCTTCAATGAAATACTTTATTGGAGCAGTACTGTCTCTTTCAAACATACTAACCCCTAATTCCTGTCCTTACTTTTCTTTCTTCAAATACCCAATTGCCACACAATAAGCTCTGTAATACATGTTAAGCCATCTGTAAACTTAGAATGCCGATTCTTCAAAACTTTTAAGGAACATTGAAATATCTTTGTAGTACATGTTTAATTATTCTATCCTTCTATCCTTCCAGTGTCGTGTCAGCACAAGCAAGAATACAGCGCGAGGCAGGAGCTAGTACTGCAGCACCGTGTCCTGGCATGTTTAATTATTAACAATATAGATTATTTAAATGAAGTTAAAGTTTTATCTGTATAATATAATAAACCTATTTTTCTGCATTTCATCTTAAAAATGATATCGTCATCATATTTAAATACGCTTTGCTGTTTGAGAACGGTTCAATAGATAGCATGGCTGAGGCAGCGTGTGCTTGATGCTGTATACCAATACTTCTCTTTCTCAGCTTCTGTAGATCTTTGATTCCCCACTCAGATACAGTGATATAAATACTGTGTGCACTGAGTGGTGCAGTGAGAGTAATATGGAAAAAGATGATCTGCTGTGGCAACCCCTAACGGTAGCAGCTGAAAGAAGAAGAAAGGTGCAGTGAGAGCAACAATGCCAAAGCAGTTATTGTATTTAGAATAATTTGGCCATTCCGTGGACCATTATATTGTTACTGGTTAATCAGATGCATTAAACTAATAAACAATATGCGGTTAATTTCAGTGTATTTATAAAGCCGCGTCAGGGATGTGGATCTGAAAAAGAAAGGGTAACCAAACAGGAACTAAAGCTGGTGCTGCTGGTGCTGCCAGTCTGCAAAACCGAGCAGAGAACTTGCGTACACCAGGGTATGAGGTACCATGGAAATGTGTGTGGCTTTACACCAAGTTTACGTTTTATACTGTACATCGTGATTTGAACGTGGAAACATCTGTAACGAACATTTTTGTTCAAGCGCACCATTTATACATGAGGCCCCAGTTCTTTAGTCTTGCTGATGTCGAGTTGCAGATTGCTATCCCTGCACCACAAGATAAAGTCCTCCACAACTTTCCTGTAAGCTGACCTGTCTCCATTATTAATGCAGCCTTTGATGATTGAGCCATCTTTGTAGATGGCAAGCACTGGTATTTGCTGGAAGTCTTGTGTTGAGGGTAAACAGGAAGGGAGAAAGGACAGTTCCCTTAGATGCTCCAGTATTACACACCAACTTTTCTGACACACAGTCCCTCATCCTCACAAATTGCTGTCTGTTGGTCAGGAAGTTCATGATCCAGGAGATTGAGGGAGCATCAAGATTCAAAGACTTGAGCTTTTTCCCCTGTCAATGAGGCAGAATAGTGTTAAAAGCAATGGAAAAGTCAAAGACCATTATCCTGACTGTGGTACCGACTTTGTCCAAGTGGGAGTAGACTCAGTGTAGAGCATCCTCCACACTTATATGTGCCTGATAGACAAACTGCATAAGATCCAGATGTTCTGAAACCAGGGGTCACAACCATTTTAGGACCAGCCTCTCAAAGGTCTTCATGATGTATGAAGTAAAGAGCAACTGTCTGAAGTCCCTGGGATAACTGGCATACCCTTTCTTTGGCACTGGGATCACACAGGATGTTCTCTTAAGGAACTTTCTCCTAAAAGGGAAACGGGTGTTGAAAGACCCAGAAGAGCTGGCTGACACATATTTTTAACACCCTGGGACTGATTACATGCAACACTGAAAGCTTGTTTATGTAGAGTTTTCCCAGCTCTCTCCACACTTAATCAGCAGAGACATGCAGTCCAGGTAGTGTAGGTGCTACCAGAACAGGCTTCAGCTATTTACAAAATGGAAAGACATTCAATTACTTCATATATTTCAGAAAAGACTGAATTATACTTTTTTAGAATACAACTTTTAACTGATTTTATTGTATATTTGTAATGTATATAAATTATATATGTGATTCTCGTGTGCTATAACTAATGCTAAGTGAGAATAACACATATATAGTAAACAGTCTGAGTAAACATTAATAAACAAATAAATTAATTGTACACCCTTTTAGCTAATTTATGCAAAATAGTGTCAAGCTGAGATTTTAAGGTCCCCAAAGTACTATCTACTGCATTTCTTGTTAATTTATTCCATGTGGCTCTCGGTGTGATAATTCTTTCTAAGGTTTGTGTGAAATTTACGCTTAACCAAATCATTTCAAAGTAACAGTACAATACTAATTCCCTTCATAATTTAAAATACATCTGTGATTTCAAATCTTAATCTTTCTTAGATTAAAGTGAAAGATTCTACTTATTCAATCATTTATCATAGACCATACCCTGCAGTCCCAAAATCAGTCCAGTTGCTTGTGTGTGGCCTTTCCTAAGCAGTGGATTTTTTTTTTATATTATAATATTCCTTTTCATATCCCATTTGAAGACTCAGTTTTACAGTTTAAAAACATTCTATAGTTTGTAATTGGTGGGGGTGGGATTAATTAATTTGAATTATGCAATTGAGGGAAAGCTTTTTGCAGTGACGTGATCTGATAAAACAGTGCAATGAAGTCTGAAAAAGTTTAAGATGGTAACAATTTAAACTATTATTATTATTATTATTTAATTATTATTATTTTTTAATAACTACTAAAATCCTACAGTTAGTTTTTGAAAATCATCCAGTTAACTTTGTCCCTTTCAGCTGCAAATCATTTATTACTAATGATGTAACAGATGAAATGCTGTACAATGGATCCAAATCATAAATGAGGAAGATGAAATGGGTCCCAGTAAAAGTCTTACATCTACCCAGTGCCAACTAATGGACGCTATAGTCACATATTAACTAGAAAATTATCTTTCCAAAAGAATTTAAGTTAAGTTAACTTCTGAAACTATTTTCATAACCGTTTTTGGCAATAGACTGTTATCTTAAAATAAATTGGGACACCCCAATAAACAAAGGATTGAAGAATTACTTAAATCTTATCATGGTATCTAGCATGGGTTTAGATCTGTAGATTCAGTCATTCATGCTAGTTAAGGCTATTTGAACAGTACACAAAAGCAATGCTTTTAATATAATTTGCTTTGACCTGAAAAAAACTGTTTTGAATTGGATCCATACCAAAGGTTAATTGTGAAGTGGTAAGACATTGGTAATTTATAAAACTGAATTTCAAATTCAGCTAAGATATAAATGCTCTACATGAAGTTAAGCTATCTGTGGAGTTTCTCTTGGGGTTTGTTCTTAAACTGTTTCTCTTCATAATTTATATTAAAATTGTGATGGCTTCATGACTGCACCAGCACAACAGTGCCAGGCCTTTCATGGTGTTCCCAGTTTGCAGTGGTTAGCACCTATCAAAAGTGGTCCAAGGAAGGACAACCAACATGACAAAAACTTTATTATGTTAATTTGGCCTCCAAAACCCCCAAATCTTAAAGCAATCAAACATCTGTGAGATGTACTAGAAAAACAAGTCAGATCCATGGAGACCCCACCTTGTAATTTACAGGACTTAAAGGATCTGCTGATAACATATTGGTGCCGGATACCATAGGACACCATCAAAGTCCTTCTGGAGTCCACAATATTAGGCAGGTGGTTGTAATGTTGCGTCTGATCAGTATATGCAGACATCTCTAAAGAGAAATGGGATAGCAAATATTAAGGAAGTAGCAAAAAGGTAATTCAGAAAGACAAAGTCTTTAAAAGTGGTATTCACCTTTAGCATACAGAAGTGCAAAGTGGAACAGACAAGCAAAGAAACATTTAAAAGATGACGCTAACATAGGGAGTTATTTTCATACAGCATTCCTTCCAAGAAATAACAATGAAAGCAAATAAACTTGTAAGACTGTTAATCATTAAAATAAAAGTATATTATGTTTAGACACTATACTATTCTGATGATAACAAACCGAAGTTTAGCTGTGGTAACTACAAAAAAAGATACAGCATCTATAGAAGCTGTGCAGAAAAGATCAACCAAACAAAGGGTATATTGCGCTCCAACCGGTTAAGGGAAATAAACCTCTTCAGTGTTGAACATAGAAGGCTCCGTGAGGGGCCTTAACTCTTCATCCATCTGTTTTCTAAACCTTAGTTTTCACTTCAGACACTTAGAAAGTTGTACCTGCAATTTAGAGAGTAAGGCAGAACAGAATTCAGCTTTTATTATCAGAAAGTCACAGAACACACTCATGCTCACACTCACATCCACTCACATCATGTCAGTTTGTAAATGTCCATTAGATTAACCTGAATGTCTTTTTATATGGAGGAAAGTCAACAAAGGGAAAAATTGTGAAAACCTCACACAGATAACAACCTGGCTGAAAGTCAAATCTTTGAATCCTTGATGCAGCAGTATTAACTATTGCAATCCAGTGCCATCTAGGATCTAATCCAGGATTTCACAACCCTTCTAAACATCAATAACTTGATCTAGTCATGTTTTCAGGACAGAAATCTGTAAGGACTAGTTCACAAAAAGAGTCATAAGAAGTTTTGCAGCTGAAACAGAGACCCTAAAGCAACATCAGGGCATCTACGGTTGCAAGAACAAAAACAAGAATGCTCATGAAAGTTTGGGGTACCGAAGTGATCTCCATATAACTGCAAGATCTCAAGGGAAAATACACTAAATAAATGTGAGTAGCCTGAATCTGGAAGTAACATCATCAGTGGATAGTCTGCAAATTGTCCTATCTGTAGAAGCAGGAAGAGAAGAGGAATTAAGTGACAGCGCCAACCCCTGGTTTGGAGTATAATTACAGTCAGCCAAGTTCAGTAGTTATCCTCTAATTGCACATGAGATACTACAGAATAGTTCACAACAAACTTGAGGAGCTGAATGGCCTCCTCTGCTTTGAAGGATTTAGTCTAACTGACAAACATTTTTTTATTCATGATATTTTGTACTAAGGTAAGATTATTATGAATGACTAAGTAGCACTTACATTAGCTCCTTAAATTTTATCAGCTTATTAGTGTAATTGCACTGGAATAGTAAGCCTTACAAAATTTCATAAAAGCAAAAATACAAAATATTAATTTTAACATGTACCTAAATGTTAGAAATGTCTTATTTTGGCAAACATGATTTGATTTATATTTTGGTAAATTTTGCATTTCCTCTAAATTCCCTTTCCTTCACATTATTTCCTAAATGTAGCAGCTAAGGATTTTTTAAAAAGCCGGCTATTTCATCAAGTGGATCCCTTCCTTCTTCACACAAGGAGGTATTGAGAGTCGTTACTTGTCGGCATCTGCATTGAATACAGTGTTTTTTATATTAAAAAACTTCCATCTGTTACTAGTTCCACCATCATGTCAGTTTGCAAAGATTGGACAAGTAGTCTAACTGCTTATTATATCACAGCCCTTCTGTAGGGGTTTATATGTCAAACTATACATCTGTTAGAAATCATATTTTAAAACATCATGGAGCCGGCGACTGAGTTGAAAGCACATATGAGGGTGTTTGGAAAATATTTGAATGTTTTACTTTTTTGCTCACAAATTTATTTTACCTTGGTAACGACAACAATTTATACATCAAGTCGAAGACTGTTGTTGGCAATCTGCCAGTTTTACACTTGCATTGTTACATTCAGCCCCTAGCAATCCAGGCATTGACTTTGCATTCCTGAAGTGAATTTAAGGGAAATGCTGTAAATGTTAACTCTTACGGTAAAAATGATAAGATAGATAGATAGATAGATAGATAGATAGATAGATAGATAGATATTGGTGTGCATGATTAGACTGCATTTGAAGAGTAATAAGCAGTACATTGTTATTTTTAGTTCTGATATTTTTTTGTTTAAAGTTTCAACCAAGTTCTGAGGTAGTGAGGAGGATATTCAAGCACAATCATTTTTATGTCTTTTAAGAACTTCAGAAGGGGTCCACATACATGTGAGGAAAAAATCAAGCCAGAGAATCAACTTGATAGTGAGGGCTGCAGAATGACTTGCAAAATAATTTTTTCTGAGAAGTGCACACAAAGCTGGTCATACCTCATTGTTCTTTAAACGTATTGTTCAATTTTACTTTATGATTTATGATCCTTGCATAGTTCCACAAGCCACAGTACAGCTTCAAAATACTGTACAATAACTCAAAAGAATGGGTACTGCAATACTGACATGTGCAGCCATGCAACTCACTCAGACATTGCAGAGGTGAGATGAAACACAAGCCCTGAAAGTCTGGTCAATTTATTCATAAGTAATGTCACTGTATCTACTGTAAGTGTTACATGTGAAAGATTGTATGCATAATCATTTACTATACTTATAGTTATTTTCTCTCATCTTTTTCTTTTCAGAATTTTGCGCACCCTTTTAAGGTTTGGCAAATATAATGTAGGCCTGATGATGTTTGGGCGTAGTGGTGGCTCGGAGGCTAGGGATCTGCACTGGCAATCGGAAGGTTGCGGGTTTGAATCCCGTAAAATGCCAAAAGGGACTCTGCTCTGTTGGGCCCTTGAGCAAGGCCCTTAACCAGCAAATGCTCCATCCTGGGTATGAGGTTAATATGCATCCACCCCTGCATGAAGGACCTCCAACCTGCAGGGAAACACCTTCGGGTTGGTGGCAGAATTGGCACTCCAGCCACCACAAAAAAACCTCACACTGTTCCACTCCATCTGAACTAGTGTGGTGCTGAGGTGCCACCCGTTGCAAGGCTGCACTCGGGTCCCAATCTGGGATCCTGAGTTAATTTGTCGTGTGGTGGGTGCAGCAATGTCAGTGCGTGCTCCTAACCTCTCTCTCAGATGATATTTAAGCTAATTTATTTGAGAAATACAGTTGTACTTACACCGTTATTTTTTATTTTAATTTTAGGATAATGGTTTCTTCACAGATGCTTTCCAAAGCCAAATTATTCATCAGGTTCTCTAATATTTTACATTTTTTTGTTTTTTATAGATAAAAGCAGGTGGGAAATTAAAAATCTAAAAGGAACCCTATCTCCTTCTGAGAATTTATTGCTTAATTTATATGAAAGAATCAAGAAGGACACAACAAGAGGATGGTACTTTTTAGACAGTCATTTAGAGGTGAATTAAGGGCAGCAGTGAACTTTCCTGAAATTGTAGGATGTTTTCACAGGAAATGAAGGCCAGTCGTTGACAAAAGAAAGTACATTAATAATATTGTAGGTGGTGCTGATCGGCAGTTAAGCTCTACTTTTTCTGTTGGTGGTTTAATTCCAGTTAAGTGTGGCAGGAAGTGAAGTAGATGCAGCAGTGAGTCGGTGCCCCTTCATACCTCAGATTCTAAGTACTCAGGGAACAAGGAGTTTTATTACTACCAACAGATTTTTAATTAACACCCAAAGACATTTGCTTCATGTATGAAAGTGATTCTTCCTGGTACCATAATTGCTCCTGACATCAAGTACCTACATAAGAACTATATGTTATAATTAGGACCCAGTGGCTTATGAGATTAGTCACTTTCTTTTTCACAATGATTGTGTCTGAGATAATGAATCTTTTGTTCACAGATGGCCAATTTTATGTGGTTAACCAATAAAGTGATTTTTTTCTAGCTTGCGGGAATATTTTGAGCTGCTGTGAAGGCACAGTTATTTCATTTTCTATCAATATATCATTCCAGTAAGTCCTATTTTTATTAGCACAACAACAGCAAATTTGATCCCTCTTGAGTTAAACATTTAATTATAATCTAGTGGTTTAAGTTTAGTGGTTTAGAAATGTTTGTTGATTATGTCAAAGGGCTGTAAAGGTCATATTTAGTAGTATTTGTATAATATTATTAAAAATCCCCAAAAATATAAGAGTTTGCAAAAATAAATAGGAAAAAGAACAGACCCACTAGGGCTTTTTTAAATTTTCTCATAATATTAATATATGGTTTGTTACTGTCTTGTAATGAAGCACTTCATTTTCCAGCCTTGCTACAGTCGTGCAAGTAAAGCCACTTTGTGATTTTTTAATGTGAAAAAGATGGTTTAAATACTAGTAGTTGTTCAGCTTAATTCATGGTGTTTCTTTACTTATTTCAAAGTCACACACAGAAATTTTCTTAATCACTTCCTGGTCAACAAATCTTTACGACCTTAAGTAAAAAAAAAATAATAAAATGAAGAAACTGCACACATCATACACAGAACAGCAAAATTAGTCTTTAGTGACAAAAATGCTGAAGTTTCCTTGCTGTCATTTCAGCAGAAAATACTCCCATTAATTATTTCAGTTATATTTCATAAAGAAATATGTACAGTAGAGTAATACAATTCAAACATTTAATGTAATAATACTTTTAAAAAATATTCACATCACAAATGTGTAAGCAAGGTGGATTTGCAACTCTAAGTTAGCCTACTATAGGTAAATGTGCCATGATGACCGCTATCCTGTTCAGTGTTGGTCCTGTCTTGTGCCCAGTGTGGGTGATAGGATGTGGCTCTCTGTGTCCCTTTACCAAAATAAGAATGTCCTATAAATGCCCAAATAAACTCTCCCACTTATTCGATGCTGCGTGAAACATATAATATTGGTTGAGACTCTGTTATTATCATTAAAAACAGATACCTAATTTTATGACTCATTTTCTCTTTCTGTTTTTCTAATAATGCATTGTGTTTAGATACATTAAATCAATTGCCAATATTTGCTGCAGCTTTTTCCATCTGTTTTATAATATATTATATAATATTGTTCTTGATGTGTGGTATTCTCATTGTGAAACATGGCTTGACTGATTTCAAATGAGCATTATTGAAGCCATTACTTGCTATGTCATAACTGTTAAAAGACATATATTTTACAAACACTTATAAATGATTTAGATATCTGTTTTTAGTTTGACCTAAAAAAACGAAATTAAATCCACTGTGTTTCAAAGTTGTATAACAACAAAATGTGAAGACTTCCAAAGAGGAGAATAATTTTTATAGGCCCTTTATGTAGCCACTGCATTCCTTTACTATGTGTCCTGATATCCTTTACATGATTCTGTGATGGCCGGTGCAATTTTCTACACAATGGCATAACATCACTTGAAGAGAGTCCCACCGAGTCAATAACCTTATTAAGTAAAAAGGCTCAGTGATAAGACAAACTCTTGATTCACTGGAGGTAACAGTGAATCACAGAATGAAGACAAACCTGAGTGCCATTTTGAATGGTTCTGCAAATTTTCTCTCTTACATACTAACATGGAGTCCTTTCTGCCAATGATTTTTTCAGTAGATGTGCATCAAGAAATGCTGCTGGGACTCCTTCATTCCTAAGGCAATACACATTTATAATGTGTAACTATTACTTCTCTTTTATCTTTAGCCAAGTCCAAAGTCTTCTTCACTTCTGTAGTTATTTTGTGTATTATGTGTGTTTTTTGTATCATATATGTGCTTTGTGTATTATGTAAAGTATTACACAAAGAAAGTAACATTATGAGGTTTGAATGCACAATGGGAGGTCTAAAAATCAAAAGAATACCTTATGAGAACAGCTTAGGTGTTATAGTGGACTGTACACTATTAACTTCCAGACAGTGATCAGAAGCCATTAAGAAGATAAATAGAATGTTAGGTTATATAGCACGATGTGTGGAGTACAAGTTCAAGGAGGTGATGCTTAAGCTTTAGAATGCTTTAGAACTCTCTGGTTACACCACATCTGGAGTACTGTGTACAGGTTTGGTCTCCAGACAACAAAAAAGACATAGCAGCACTGGAAAAAGCACAGGGAAGAGCAACTAGGCTGACTCCAAAGCTTCAGCTGATGAATTATGAGGAAAGATTAAAAGAGCTAAGCCTTTACAGATTAAGCAAAAGAAGATTAAGAGAAGACATGATTGTTTAAAATTATGAAGGAAATTAGTACATGGGATTGAGACTGTTACTTTAAAATGAGTTCATCATGAATATGGGGACACAGATGAAAACTTGTTAAGGGCCAGTTTCACACAAACATTAGGACTTTTTTCTTCAGAAAAAGAACCAGAGACACATGGAATAAGTTACCAAGTAATGTGGTAGACAGTAGGACTTTAGGGTCCTTTAAATAAAGTCTTTTGTTCTACAATGACTGAGCTAATGTCGTGGGATAAAACTTCTCTGTGGGGATTTCATTCTTTCAGTGCGGTGGGGAATGTGATCGGATGTAAGAATATTAATCTTCTTCACAAATAAACAACTCAATTATATTATGTTTAAGCTCAGTAGATCTGGTACTGAAAGCAGTGAAAAAGGCATCGATAGTTTTTTCATGCAGGTGTCTCCGTTGGCAGCATCGGCTCATTTGGTAACATTATCAAATGCACACCCATTTTTGAGAATAACTGGAACGTTACATCATATTAGTGTCAAAAATACTGTATATTCTATGGGGGTCCAAATCCCCAGAGCTAAAAAATGTTATGTCTTTTAGGAGGCAAGTTTATATAGTCCTTAACATAATGGATGAGAGTTTAAATGCTGCGATAAGGTTGGAAGTAGATTGTTTTGATTATGTGATTTTTGTGAGCTTATATGAAATTAAATGTTTTTGGGGTGAGACCCAAACTGCCCAAAGAGAGAGAATAGGGCTGCTGAGCATGTAGAACAAGATGAAAAGGATGGTGAGATACAAGATCTCCTTTTAGTTGCTAATGTTGAAGAAAAAACAGAGACACCAACAAAGGTGAGGAGTAAGGAAAGTGAAAAAATAAATTGAAGAAACTGCTATATGGTAGTGGACAGAACACCATCAATGAGTGGCTGTGGGATTGAACATACACTGCAGGATTACAGTACAGTACCGGAAAGTGTGTGGAGAAAAAATTAAACTGGAAGAAAGGGACCGTAATGCCCATGAGAAACAAGATGGGTTTAAATGTCCAACTGAAAAAAGGCAAGGTGCGGGGCAGAAGGAACTGTGCGGAAACACATTAATGTCACAGAATGCACTGTTGAGAAAAGCGAGGGTCCTGTCGCAGCTCTGCACATTAAAAAGGGGAGCTGTGTGGACCTCGCTGAGGCTACTGATAAGAATTTAGCTGGGATAAGTGAGGGAGAAGAGGAGGAGGGAAACATGTCTAATTGTTTTACTGTGCCTAACCTGCAGGACTCTAAAGAAGAGTAGGGTACAATGCTCAAACATATTTTGATGGAAACTGCAGGTGGTAACAAAGGCCTATATGTTTCTATGTTTTTTTCCAGATGTGGAGCTTCTCATCTCAATGAAAATAAAAATCCACTTCTGTAATGTGTAGTGCCAAATAGCTAACAAATTTAAAAATTCTGAAGAAGCAAATAATAGAAAATAAGTAATTATGGATAGGACAACTAGAAAATCTCCAGGGTTGCTTTTTATACTGAGATCTGCAGTTTGTCTTGAGTTTTACATTCTGTTATTATGGCTCATTTTAATGTAGGAAGCCTGGATACTACTGATGGAGCAGCAAGAAGTTGGCCATATTTGTTTATAAAGCAAACAAATGTAAAAGTTACTCTTTCACACAAAAAGCATATAGATAACAGTGCTGGTTAGTTGGTTGTATTGGTATGATGGGGTGGCTGCTTTATTTTCATGAAATTTACAAACAGTTTTTTTGTAATTTTAAAGAAATAGTAAAGAGATGACTGCTTAAATTGTGGGTCAAAATTTATTTACTTTTATTAATGTATATGTTCCTAACGTTGAAGATGAAAAATGTTTTTTTTTTTAAGTTGACAGGTGTTTTAGCACAATGTCATACAAATGAAGTTGTGGTTCTGGGTGGGGATTTTAATTGTACACTTGTTTCACAGAAGGATAGAAATAATGGGCAAGAATCGCACATATGCTCAGCGCAGGAAGTGGAGAAAGCAATGAACAGGACTAGAAGATCTGTGGGAGGTTAAAAATGAGGATGGTGGAGGATGAATGGAAGAAGTTATTTCAATTGCATGTTTTAAGTACCATATAGGCTTATTTAGCTTTTCAGATCACAGTGTATTGTACTTTTCTATTAAGTACACACTGTACAAGCCTTGTATTTAAATGACCTACTGACATTTTAATATGTTTCTCCTTCAAGACCAAAGTTATAAATACTTATTTATTTATCTTTGGGAAGGGTGGAGATATATGAAGAAGTAGTTCATCAGTTTGCAAAGTGTGGATTTTGGGAAGACCCACATTCATTTATTATGTGAAGAGTACAGCAAAAATATCATTAAGTCATTACAAACTGAAACTGCAGTTAAAATCAGTAGTAATTCAGATTCAGCAGCCTTTAGAGCAGGGTTCAGAAGAACAACTCTTGGGTACTCTCATAGTAAAAAAGTTGAGACTTACCCACTTATTGGCAATAAGAGTTCATGGGGCTCTAGCAGGACCTCAGTTCCAACAGAATATTAACAAGGATGCACCAAAATAATACTTTTTTTTGGGCTTATGAAAATGAGTTGTCGGTATTAAATCTATTATTGTATAAGAAAAGAAAACGGTGAGGATTCATAAAACCCTTGTCAGATAAGACAGCTTGTCCAAGGGTTCTTTGATACTCTGTTTGCTGCATAGGGAGGTGATGATGAAGAACACCAGTCTTTTTGGAAAGATTTGCTTCAGCTTCTTAATAGAGACTCCAAGGAGTTGGATAAGGAGTTGTGCTTAGGAGAACTTGCTGCTGCAATTAAAAAGTTCAATGATGGAAAAAATAAACTCCCAGGCACTGATGGCATTCCAATAGAATTGGATAAATAATTTTGTGATGTCATTGGCGCAGATTTATTAGATGTTTTCATTTCATTAAAATGTATGTGTTACCTCAGAGTTGCAGAACAGCAGTCATAACACTTCTGCCAAACAAAAACTTACACAATACAACAAACTGGTGACCTGTATCTTTTCTTTGTGCTGATTACACATTTTAATCAAAAGCACTGGCCGAAAGAATGAAGTGATCAGAGCTATAGCTAGAACTTGCTTTGTTTCTAGGGACCAGGAGAAGACTTTTGACAAGGTCAGGCATTCCTGTTTATTTGATATGATGAAGAATGTTGGGTTTGGAGACCAGTTTGTTAAATATATTAGGCTTTTATGTAGTGACTTTTTCTGGTGTAGTTAAGGTCAATAGTAGTGCACCTTTTAATGTCAGAAGAGGATTCAGACTAGGATGCTCCTTATTTTAGATGTTCTTCATGCTGCCTTTTCTAGTTAAATTAATTGTACGGAGGAGCCTATTAAAATTTCAGCATATACTGATGACGTCATTATAGAAAATAAAAACTAGGGGGGCATTGACAACTTGTTTCAATGCCAGAGATCTTCTGAAAGAGTGTCTTCTGCTGAAATAAATTGCCTTAGTGGGAAACTAGACTGGTTTAAGAGCACCACACCTTGTTGGTGGCCTACACAGGGCCATTAGAGGATTATATTTAGGGGGGTTTCTTTGGGAAAAACAATTTATACATAAGAACTTGGATAGAATAATATAGAAAGTAAAATATTGGCTTTTACAGCGGAGGTTGATTGTTCTTTAGTTGTCTTACAGGGGTAGGATTCTAATCATTAATAACCTTGCAGCCTCATGCTTGTGGTATAAGTGCATTTGTTTAGAGCCTCCTTTACAGACACTTCACTGTATACTGGAAGTTTTAGTTGATTTGGTTTTTTTTTTGGCTGGCCTATATTGGCTCTGGAGAAGTGTTCTGTTTCAGCCACGGGAGGAATGTGGGCAAGGACTCAGAGATGTGGTCAGGAGATTTGCTGCATTCCAGCAAAAGACCATAGAGAAGTGGCTGGATTCATCTGAACAATAGCCTTGGATGGATTTTGCACAAGTTTTTTTGATCACATTGAAAATAAGGAAAATCTGAAAAAGCTTTGTTTCTGTGTCAGGTGAATAAATGTAATATGTCTGACATACCTGAGTTATATAAGAGCCTCTTTAGAGCCTGGAGGTTGTCACTCAGCTAACAGACAGACATAAGGACAGTCTCTCATTATTCTTGGTTTGTGAAGAGCTCATTGTCAGGTACCTAAAGGTCAACACTTCAATGGGACTCTCTCAGAACTTTACTAATCACCATAAAAGTGGTGGAAGTACTTAAATTGAACATGTCATTGATTGCGAAAAATTCTGTTGTAAGAATGTAGAATAAGTTGCCAAAGAGATCAAACAGCATTCACTGTGATAGTGGCAGAGGCATTTTTGGTGCAAGACAACACTGTCAGCTGAGAGCTTCACCCTCCTGAGAAATATGTTTAGTGAACTGACTTATCTATCCAAACATTATGAGTTTCTTATACTTCTGGTGCTTCCTGCAGAAGACCGGAGAATGGCTGAACAGGACAAATTAATTTCATTTGATGGGCTTATGGAACTGCCTTTTTCCAACAACTACAGGAAAGCAAATATAAAGGATCTGTGCGAATGTTAAACTTTGAGATTCACTGAAAACACTACCTGACCATGGAGGAAAAAGACTAAATGCATGGTACCAACCTGAAGGTTGCTGTACAAGCGACCATTGACCACTAGAATGGGCGATTTTCAGTGGAGGGTCTAGCATGGAATCTTATCTGTGATTTCCTTCATCATTTATTAAACGGGGTTTTTAGTGCCTGTCTTTTTTGTGGAGAAAGAGACACAATTCTTCATTGTTTTATGTTTGATTTAATGGAGAAGCTTATTGAGGGACCAGGAATTGTGTACTCAAGGGCGGCTTCCTGCTTGGGTTTAAAATAATAAAAAGAAAAGAAAGCAATGCAAAACTTTATTATTCGACAAAGTAAATTAGCCAAATGAAAAATTAGATGTGTCACCCGGCTTCGGTGAGTAAATGGAAAACTGGGGAGTGGGGAGTGAGGTCTGCAGGTCTCAATTGTGTTTCTAAAGTACTGTGAAAAATAATAGAATATTAGCAGATTTTGATTTTTACAAATTAAAAAGAATTTCGAAAAGTTTAAAACTGTATAGTGTGTGAATTATATAGGGTGGTCCAGATCTAATTATGCAATTTTCATTATGTTATAACTTATTAAGTTTATTACATAGAAAATCACTTGAAAAATCCCGGACTATCGAGAAGTGTGCAAACTGACGACATGAAGAATTGTCTTTGCGCCAAACTGGAATCGTCCCTGCATAAATCAAAGTCATCCAGACGATCTGGATCTGCATAATTAGATCTGGACCACCCTATATATAATGTGACTGTAATAATGTTTTACAGGATAGTTTGTCTATTTGAGTATGTTTTGTGAAATATTTAACATAAATATGTCTAATAAGCTGTGTAGGTTTTTGTATGGTTGATTATTTTTTCAATAAGTAATTATCTGTCTGTCTGTTTATAGTGTGGCAGGTTAATGGCAAGACATGATGGAGAGACCATCAATCCACTGCATATTTTGTGGTATGGTACAAGTGCAGACAAAATCAATAACTCAAGAAAAGGTTGAAGTAGGAGTTTCATGCCTTATCCTTCCATAGTTTCTTTCACACATAAAACATTTGTTTCTTTACCCAGGAAATAACCAGGTTCATTCAAAGCTGAACATTTCATTCCAGGTAAGGGAATATGGACACTATAAAGTTTGCAAGACTTTTAGATACACTAAGTATTGTTTTTTCTTGCCTAAAATATATACAGGTATATAGGCTGGAAGCAATGATCATATGTTGCATCATTTGTATACCAGTAACGGCGCACAGCATGGTAACGTGCAGTGAATACACTTGACTTGAGCATTCCTAGTTTTCATACTCTTTCTCTGTACGTTTAGCATTTGTTTGCTCAGAGGTTGATGTGCTTGCTGCTTCCTGAGCAGCTCTTCTTTTCTCCCCCCAGTGGCCTGCTTCTTCTCTTCTTTCGTCTGCATCTTTTCATGTTAAAACTGATTAAGTCAATGTTTGTGTTGCAATTATTTAGTACGTTTTCTTTAATTTTTCACTTAAGCAGGCACTTAAGTCTTCAATCTGCCTCTAGAATGATTTAAAATATGTAGAGGTAGGGGAAGTGACGGTGAAGGTGGTAGGGATAAGAACGGAGCCCATACGCATGTGCCACATGGCTGCCCTGATGGCCACTGCCAAGAGTTGATTCTACATTAAGATAAAATAGTCAATCATCACCTTGAAAGTGGATAGTAGATGTCACATAGTATATGTGTACCAAATTTTAGGTTTGTGAGCTATAGGTGATTTAAAATCCTGGACAGACAAATGGACAGCGACGATAGCATATTATTATAAGAAGACATGCATTATTCTGTATAATGTACTTGACTGCAAAGGACTGCTGTCCTGCTTTGTACCAAGTACTGCAAACATACTCTGCTCTCCTGCAATTCTGAATTTGATTAGAATACACATGGGTATTGATTGGAAATTTAATAAAAGCAGAGTCTAACATGAAGGAAGAAGGATACAAAGATGAACTGTATGAAACTTTAATTTTAATATTCCTGAAAGCTGCACTAATCTTACCTTACACTGTTCTAAAAACTAACACGAGAAAACGAAATTCTAAACAACTGCATTTGATACATCATTATCTGACTCTATTATGATTCCCTTACTTGCATTAATGTTAGTGCATTATAAATTAAGGTCCTAGAATTTACCTTACAATGTTTTAGCTTTGTTTAATCAGTTGTCAAAATGCAAAAAACTTTACTAATTACATAAAGTGTTGACATTGAAAATTACCAATTTAACTTTTTTGGGATTCTTTTTCACAAATGCACTTCACCAGGAATTTACCAGGAAATTCCTGCATGTTTGAAAAGGTTTCTTCTCTTAGACAAAAGTTTATGCCTTCTCCTTTCTGTGTCATTAAACTAGTTAGGTGAGACTTGGAGTAACATGATGATGTCTTATAATGATGAAACTAAAGGTTGCTTGCTCCCTGTTGTAGACATACAAGACGTTCTGGGCAGCTTAATTACTATATACAGTTCAAGGAGCTGGACACCCAGAGGAGATAGAGAGAAGAAAAAGTGAGGAAAAAGGGAGACTGCTAACTCTGTTGGGATTGAGCAAAGCCCTTAACCTGAACATTGCTCCTGCTCACTGTACAATGACTGACCCTGCAGCCTAAACCCCAAAAGTCATATGAGAAGACAACGACCCCTCTGGGATTAACAAAGTATATCAAAAAAAGAGGACTGGGTGCAAGAACATGGATGGAGAGAAACACAGGTGAGAACAAGTTCGAAAGTGAAGGGTATGAGAAGTCAGAGGGAAGGAGGGAAGACCAGGATGTGATATTCACTGGTGCAACATTACAACGGTTCAATAAAAGAAGCACCTGGAAATGGCCATGGTCCAAGTATAAATTTCTCTCATTAGTTGCTAGTGTTTCATGGGGTGTTCCCTTTGTTAATCTGATAAGTGCCACTTTTACCAGTGGATGGGGCTTTTGCTTCACTTTAGGGGATTTCTCTATAAGCAGCTCCACCCTTCTGGTGGTACTAATGGTTGCATTTATGACAATTCATACTAACCACCTCAAGAAAATATAAATTCCCAGTTCTTCATTTGTTACACTTTGTGTTTGTGTTGGCAGAAGCATTGCCAAATTAAACCATTATAAAAAATGCAAAAGTATTTTCAATGGTACCTCTATAAAACTGGAATGAACTAATCAAAGATAACTATTATTATAAGTTTAACTTTTCAATAAGATTTTGATATTATTTTTAGTAATTTTAAAAATTTACATGTATGTCTTGTTAAGGGATCATGAAGTATTTTAGGATGTAGACTTACATGGGACATTCCCTCAATTAAGGCTTGAAACCTTGCAACACTGCAGCAAGCCAATGTTGAGAAGCTAGTAAACGGCAGCAGAAGCATATTTCTGAGCTGCAACATTTGCTTGAATACTGAAGCTGTCTCCTTCCCACTTTAATGAGTGGACTCTCTTCTGTGATGATAAATCAGATTATGTCTTTATCATTTCATGCTATTTTAAACTGTTATCTCAGTTAATATTTTTCCTACTATAAATATTATTAAGATCAGTAATGAGAAAGATCTGACCTCAAAAAGCAATATTTATCTGTGGTGATGTGTTGGACTGTGAAATGAATATGAACAAACGCATGCTGACAGAAAAAGGAAGGCTTAGTAGGAAACAAAAAGTGGTATGATCTAAACATTTCTGGTAATGACTGAACTGATTAATGAGTTGGAAAACAAAGCAACAGCCAACATAGTGAAGATTTCTTCAGGAGATGAGATTTTGTTGAGAGCTTGTGCTGGGGTAGTTATCATAGAATGCAAACCAATCTATTGTCAAGTTCAAAAAGAAAAGTAAAATTAAAGCTCTAAAGAAACCAAGAATACTTCAGTAATAGGGAGTATTTCAGCTACAAATAGAATCAAACACCAACACTGCTTTCATCCAAAACTTGGATGCTTAAGGGATATACATGATGAAGTTTATATGGCCATTCCAATGTGCAAGGCACTTAAACTATGCAAACCGGATGCTAACTGTAGTGATGCCCAAAGTAATACAAAATGGCATCTCAAAGTAATGATACAATTTACAACTTTGTCAGAATGGCTTGAAACAAAAAACACACCGTATTAATAATCCTACAGTTTCAAAACCTCTAAATCGATACATACTTATTAAATATTCATCCAGTTAAACCTGCACTAAATTAATGAAAAGCACTCATTATAGCAATATGGCTCATCCTCTACCTGTGGTTAAACACTAGCTCTCCATGCCTTCAGAACAGTACTGTACACACATATATTCTGAATGGCTCAGCAAAAAAGGATACTTATTTCTAAACAATAATATTTAATTTCACAGATGGCAGAAGTGGAGTTATACTGCAATTTCACATTCAGCCCCTTAACCAGACACTTTTAAGACATAATGAATCATTTTTAATTAACAACCAAATGGCAAAGCAAATTTTAAAGGCAAAAATACAAAATCTAAGTGAATGTTTTTTACCAGAACACCAAATTACAACAAAACTACAAATTAATAAGTGAAGAACACAATGAGGTGCATTAAGACATTGGCAGCATTGCAAAACGCACATAAAAGAATAGCACAATATAAATCATTCACCCTGCAACAGATTTGCTTCTGGAGACTTGTGGAGTCCTTTTAAAGGACCAGGAACTGGCAGAGGGTGTAGCCATAGGCAGACTCAGGCAAGGATCATGAATCTTCCTCAGGGCTGGTGATTTCAGAGGTATGGAGAAATCAGACATATATGTGAGTTCCCTTGCTTCCAGTATATATTATTTGCAGGGAAACCAGACCTATGAAACACTATTAGTTAAAATACAAGAAAACATACAACCTGAATGATTCAAACCAAAGTTACAGAAAACTTCATGCCAGATTAGATTTAAAAAAATTAGAACAGAATTTGATAAACTGGATAATAATATTAATGTTTAGAGAAACTTTATTTTTTCTAATTTAAATACATACACAGACAAATGCACAAAAAAACCCAAAACGATAATCGCAGAACAAATAATACAATAAAACAATAGACAGATATCTCTCTATTATAAAAAAAATCCTGGAGAGAAACAGTAGGGCAACGAGACGTGATTTTCACTTTAAGATCACAGACGATACTTAAAAAGACCCACGAGACTAAAGAGATTGGCCACGCAGAGGAATGGGCGAAACTGGCCAAGGATAGGTGTGCCAAGCTTGTGGCATCATATTCAAAAAGACTTGAGGCTGTAATTGCTCCCAAAGGTGCATCGACAAAGTGTTGAGCAAAGGCTGTGAATACTTATGTACATGTGCTTTCTCAATTTTTTTATTTTTAATAAATTTGCAAAAACCTCAAGTAAACTTTTTTCACGTTGTCATTATGGGGTGTTGTGTGTAGAATTCTAAGGAAAAAAATGAATTTAATCCATTTTGGAAAAAGGCTGCAACATAACAAAATGTGGAAAAAGTGATGCGCTGTGAATACTTTTCGGATGCACTGTATGTGAACCCCAAGGAACTTGCATCTCTGCACCACTTCCACACCCTCAATGATAACTGGTCTCAGGGGCTCTTTGGCATGCCGGAATGATATCACCAACTCTTTTGTCTTGCAAAGTAGCAGGAGGTTCTTTCTGCACCACAAGACAACGTCCTCCACAAGACTCTTGTAGTCTGACCTGTCTTCATTATTAATAGAGACTGTGATGGAGGAGTCATCTGAACATTTCTGCGGATAGCAAGCATTAGTATTATTGTGTAGTGGGTAAACAGAAAGGGTGACTGAACATTTCCCTCTGGCATTCCAGTATTACAAACCACCATTTCTGACACACAGTACCTGAACCTCACAATCTTCTGTTAGTCAGTCAGGTAGTCCATGATCCAGGAGACTGTAGGGGCATTAAGATGTGTTAAAGGCTCTGAAAGATTTAAAGAATATTATCCTGACTTTGGAGTGGGCTTTGTCCAAGTGGGCTCTGTGGAGCATGTAGATCAGAGTTTCTTCCATATCTATATGTACATGATATGCAAATTACAGAGGATCATGATGTTCTGAAACCAGTCTGAAAACAGTTGGAACTGTTTCAAGACCAGTCTCTCAAAAGTGTTCATGACGTATAAAGTTAGAGCAACTGACCTTAAGTCCTTGGGATCACTGGAATGCTTTTTCTTTGGCGCTGAGAATACATTTTACCACAGCTGGGGAACCTACTGCAAACTTATTGAAAGGGAAAATAGGTGCTGAATGACTCCACAGAGTTGACTGGCACATCTTATCAGCACCCTAAAGCAGATTTCATCCAGCCTTGTTTCAGAGTTTTCCCAGCTCTCTCCTCAGAGAGATTGCCAGTCGAGGAAGTGGAAGGGAGCTGGAGACCACGGGTATGATGTCATTGTAGGGAAAGATTGTGCAGGGAAGAGATAGAAGGTGGGATTCCAGAACTTTCTCGATTTGGGCACAGAGATTAGCAGTGTTTGGGGAGGTCTGGACTGGCAAAGACTGAGTAAAACCTATTGAAGGACTGGTTCATTTTATTTGTTCTATACTTGTGCCTTTCCTCTGCAAGTTTTACAGTCTGCTTGTGGTCAGATACAGTCTTCAACCCATTCCACATTTCTTTCACATTGTCTTTCTATAACTTGTGCTCAGACAGTAAAAAATAGTTTAAGGGCTTTTTTGCTATTGCAGTTATTTTCTTAATCCAACTAAGAGCAAGCCATTGAACAGTGTTATCCCTCATAGGCCAGTTGTGATGTTTGATGGTTTTGGGATGCTATTGTAGGTGGCTACTCTGACAATGATGTTGAAGATATGCTTTCATATCCTTTCCTTTATATGATGCCATGGGGGTTCATCAACCAAGAGCTAGGAATAGTTACATCAGCTAAAATAGGGCATCTGATAATTTCCATGGTCTTGTTGCTTGTCACAGTAGCTACTTTTATATAAATAGAACAACATGTAGTATTGTAAACACTTATTTCATATCTTCTTGCTAACACACACACAACTGGTTATGTTATCTGAGATTAAAGCTTTCCATAATCTAATAATTATAACATTAAATCAGTATTTGCTTTTATATTGCAATATAACCGATATCCTTCATTCTGTTTGCATACAACCCATCAATCTATTCATCTTGAAAAACACTTACTCATTTCCATTAGCACATTCTTGTCATATATATGGCCACTGACCAAACCTTCCATCCAAAAAGGCACTTGCCTGTTTAACTCCTATTTAAGTACAATCAAAAATTATTGTGAGTCTTCCTCCACAAGATTTACAATACAATCTTGTGTACATAGTTTATTCAGTTTAAAGCTGTATCTTACCTATATAACCCTGTATATCTATATAACCTTGTATATTTCTATATAGACATATCATGCAAAATTAAATATTATGAGTTCTACTTAACAAACTGTAAAATCCAGTTTTCGTACCTCAATGCAGCATGTTCCAAGTGTCACTCACATTATTACACAACTCAGAAAGTGTAAGGTGTCCAGCAGTGACATTATCCTTTATCCTTAGTGGCCACCAGGACTCTTTTCCCATCTAAGAACAAAACCCAAGACGACCTGATCTTAAATCTGCTTCATTCAGGGGCATGAAAGAGAAAGAGACAAAGTCAATAGTGAATTTTTGAACTCCAAGTATTGCCATTTGTGGAGTGGTGAAATCACTGCACTGTTCATTGAGCACATTTGTTGTACCTTTTGGGTCTTTCCCAGGCTGGCTGAGACTAATTTAACAACAAAACTATGTGCTAAGAAGTGCCTCCGAGGGTCTTTCTGCACACTGCTATCAGGCATTCCAATGCTTCCCCTCGATGTACTCATTGAGTTAATTTTGAAATATCTGTACAATATACATTTATATATTCATTTATTTATTGATTGATTGGCTGCATTATTTTTCCTGTAAATCTGTATCCTTGTTTTTATGTTTCTGCTGCTGTATGCATCCGAATTTCCTCATGGAACTAATACATTTTATCTTCAATTATTACATTTTCTATCAGATGTCCTGTACAGTAGTGCTTGAAAGTTTGTGAACCCTTTAGAATTTTCTATATTTCTGCATAAATATGACCTAAAACATCATCAGATTTTCACTCAAGTCCTAAAAGTAGATAAAGAGAAACCAGTTAAACAAATGAGACAAAAATATTATACTTGGACATTTATTTATTGAGGAAAATGATTGAATATTACATATTTGTGAGTGGCAAAAGTATGTGAACCTTTGCTTTCTGTATCTGGAGTGACCCCCCCTTTGCAGCAATAACTGCAACTAAATGTTTCCGGTAACTTTTGAAGCACCACTGTACTGTATGTGTTTTTTTTTTCTACTGAGACACTCTAAGAAAGTCTTTTCAATAGAAGAAACAATACAATATTTAATATTTCAAAATTAAGACAAGTTTGACTTCATGTTGCAGCTAGGTTACCCTTAGTTTATAAACATTCAAACAGTAAAATGAAGTGAAGAAGTCTACAACAGAAGAGACAGAAAAGGAGGAGAAGGTTGGGGGCATGCACTGATAGCACATTGCCACATCCACTACATGATGATCCAACTGAATTGGGACCCAAGTGCACTGGGTGACACCTCAGCACCACACTGGGACAGTGCGAGTTTTTTTGAGGTGGCTGGAGTGTCAATCCTGCCATCAACCCCAAAGTTTTCCCTGTAAGTTAGAAAAGGATGACGTACAGTATAAAATGCTTTTACAGCAAGATACAGTGTAAAGACAAAGTTGGCATTGAGGTAAGCCTTATTCTGTCCTTAGAATATATTCAGTGTTACTTTAATTTTTAAATATTACATTCTAGTGGGAGTTCAATGCAATTCATTAATTTAACAGTTTACATTAACTTCTTCTTTTGCACATATCATTCCAACAGTAAACACACAAACTACAAACTTGAATCAGGATAAACTAAGGAAAGCAGATCTGTTGAATTACAATACAGTAGACATACTTCATTCCCATCATTTAGAGAAGGGGTCATTTTTTTCTTTTGTTTGAAATGATTGTCATTAGTTGTGTGACGTCATCTTAAAAAATTAATACTTACACAAAAATGAAAATGGCAGATTAAAAATAAATACCTGAACTCCACTACAGAATTAAGGAAATAAAGTTCTGGTAAGCCTAATTATTAGGATTTAAAAATGGACCTGAGTGAAAGCTCATGACTGAGTATAAATTTGCAACAGCTTGAATTAGGACGATTATCATTGCAGGATTTGCGCATTTCAGTTTGAGATATAATTACAGTCAACGTCACAGTGGCAGGTTAACAGCGAGGAACATTTAGAGAAAGTCATGCAGATACAGTAGAAACAGGATTGCCTATGCGTGGAGAAAAAAAGATTGGAAACTCTGTAATATCAGAGAGAGAGAAGCCATACATTTGAAATCGTGCCTTCAGAAAGAAAGACAATTAGGGTAACTCATGGCTTGAAATGTTTTTATGACAAACAGTAAACAACAATTAAAGTGTTAAATCTTTATTAATTTGATATTAAGATGAGAAAGACATGCTACTGTTAAAAGTAAAAGTCAAACTGTTTACTGAGAGTACTGCCCAACAGTCCATGAAGCCTTTCTTTTCATTCATTTTTACTCCATCACTTCACCCTGTAGGAACCATGACTGCTCAACCAATAAATTGAAAGTTTTAGGCAAAACAGGCTTACATATTTATTTTGGAAATTGCATTCATTATTTCTGGAAAACTGCCCAATTAGTACAGTATTTATGGTATTTACTTAAAGTATTAGTATAGTATTTTATAGGTTTAGCATGTACATTTTGCAGTATTATTATAAATTAAAAATTCTTACATCACCTAATTTAGGATTTAACATCTAAAATTAAAGATTTAAGGAAATAACACTCAATTTATTGTTGCACAATGTTTGTCTAAACTAAAGATGGAAAAGAAGAAGGTCACATGCATTAGGAGTAATACGACCTAAAAACATGTAAAAGAAAACAGTGTAAATTGACTATTGTTCTTAGACTGAGATATTTCAAAAATATTCACCTAGTCCTAAGGTTAACTACGAAAATGTAGCCTATACAGTATATTTGAAGTATGCTTAAGTGAAAACTGTAATTACCACACTACTAGGTCACAGAGGTGAATAGTGGAATTACGAGACGAGCACAAAAACAAAATAAGGAAAGGATAGTAATCGGGAAGTCAGAGATGTAAACAGGTTTAGGATGAGAAATCAAAGTTGTGTATCAAACTAGGTAGTGAGAGTGTCAAATACTAATGAGGATAAAGAAACAGGGGCCAAATCGAAATAATCATTCGGTCAACAGAAAGTCATTTGTGACCAGGGGCCTCATGTATAAACGGTGCATACGCACAAAAATGTTGCATACGCCCATTTCAAAACTCACATCGCGATGTATAAAACCTAAACTTGACGTAAAGCCATCCACATTTTCATGCTAGCTAAATCCTTGGTGTACGCAAATTCTCCGCTCGGTTTTGCAAACTGGCGGCACCCAGTGTCAAAGCAATGCTTTTGTTACAGTGCTGGGTTCCCTTTCTTTTTTAGATCCACATCTCTGATGCGACTTTACCAAATACACTGAAATTAACTGCATATTGTTTATTAGTTCAAGGCATCTGATTGTAATTAACCTGTAACAATATAGTGGTCCACGGAATGGGCAAACTATTCCAAATACAATAGCTGCTTTAGCATTGTGCCTCTCAATGCACCACTCAGAGTATTTATCCCACTGTATCTGAGTGTGAAATCCCAGTCCTAAAGCAGCTGACTGGAAAGAGAATTATCGGGATACAGCATCAAGCACACGCTGCCTCAGCCATGCTCACAGTCGATTGAACTGCTTCCATATGGCAAACACTTCAGAGCCTTTCCTGTAGGGACCTCGCAGCTCAGAAACAGACTCATCGCAAGAACTATAAACTATATACTCGTAAGCTCCTTGTACAACTGTTTGTACTTATTAGTACAATTACCTCACTGTAAACTTGCACAACTCATAAAATTGCACAACCTGAGCCACTTTATAAAGCATGTATTTACATATGATGACAATATCATATTAAGATAAAATGCAGCAAAATGTTTATTACATTATACAGACAAAATTTTAACATCACTTAATAATCCATATTGTTAATAATTAAACATGTGAGGACACAGTGTCACAGCACTAGCAATAAGCTGGTTCCCCGTTCAGGGATTGTTCCTGCCTCTTGCTGGGGCTGGCGCGACACTGGATGGATAGAATAATTAAACATGTACTAAGAAGATATTTCAATGTTTCTCAGAATTTTTGAATAATCAGCGTTCTAAGCTTAGGTGGCTTGACATCTATTACAGAGCTGGGTACTTGGAGAAAGAAAAAAAGAAGGACAGGAATTGGAGGTTAGTACATTTGAGGGAGACAGTACTGCTGCAGTAAATTATTTCATCGAAGGTCATGCATGGCACAGCAAGAATCTTGCGGAAGGCAGGAGCAATCTCTAGACGGGGCGCCAGTTCATCACTATCACTGCGCCATTGTGTTCCCATGTTTAATAACATGCTTTAATTCCTATAATCGTGAAAATGATATCAAGTATACATCTCAGTAATTAAATTATTTATAGAGCTGTAATATCACGAATGTAATGGAGTCCGTGTCCTGTCGGAAAAAGAGAAAGCCCGTTTAAGAAGCACGTGGTGATTCACACACATAGAACACATAGAAGAACACAAGCATTTAAGCATTTAACATGCTACTTTAGTTACGATGGTATTTGAGAAACTAGTAAATTGAAAAATTTTTAGGTGAAGTTTATGACGTTCTACTTTAATGACAAAATAAGCTATGTGATTAAAGTTGAATTTTGGGATTAAAGTTGACATTTCAAGCTTTTTTCCCCCACTGTGTGCCTATTTGTTTTTCTTTTCTCTGTACCCTAATAAGCTTCCATATGACACTCAGACTGTGGGCTATGACTTGCCTTTTCACAGCAACTTTGTTATCTGACAGCTTCTTTTTTTGAACTTTCAAGTTTCTCCGACTATGTCACTCAATCAACTTCCTTTTGTTGCTTAAACCATTGTTAAACCAACAAATAGTATGTTTTTCCTTGCCTCCACTTGGTATTCACTTAAATTCTTCTATTTCCCTCGTGTTTTGCCATTGTCTTTTCACAGAACGCTGAGCTTAAGGGCTATTTATATTGATTTGCATATTCAAAGAGGATTAATTCTGGGAGGAGATAGGGTGGGACAGGAGGCACATGCACATAAGTTACTTTTCACGCTGACCGGGATTTATGTAGCGGAAGAACATGGAAGTTGGCGTATGCACAGATTTATGCATTTTGTGTGTACACACATTTCTGCTTTTGTCCGTACGCCATGTTTTAGTGTGAATTCTATGCACGGTGTTATGCATGAGGCCCCAGGAGTTACCTGAATATCCCCTGAGTCCTACATTTTAATTCTTCTGTCAAATCCACAAACCTGGACAACCAGAAAGTGTACGACACTAACCACTGACTGCAGTAATGATATTTCTGGTCACCCTACATCACAGACAGCACAAAACGGTGGCACCCATGCTAAAAATAAAACAGCCCCACAGAAAGATATTTCATAAACAACATCCAAAGTAAAAAAAAAATGTGACCAATAAATATCACTAAAATGTGCAAAACAATATCTCCATGAATTCAAGAAATCAAGGGAAAAGATAATTGTGACCAAAGCATGCCTGGCAGGATTTACAGCCTTTTACCTAAAATAATAACCTTTAAACTGCAAGGTTGAGGTTCAAACACACCACTGCCTCACTATGTTAAACTACCACCTGCAAAAGTACATACATTAGACAAATTTGATGAGAACAGGCCATTCAGCAGAACAAAGCTTGCCAATCCTAATAACCTAATGGCCCCAAAATAAAATTAATTTCCAGTTGTAAAATGAATATAAACAATGTACTGTGGAAAAACGCAATATAAAAGTGCTTCCATTTCAAACTAGAAATTTACATCATTACAATAGGTAATAAACATTTCAACTTTCTAGATGAATCCCCACACAAGACTTTGAAAAACACAACAGTTTTAAGAAATATGTGTTTTAGGGAAAACAAATAATAATAATAATAATAATAATAATAATAATAATAATAATACATTTTATTCATATAACACTTTTCCAACAAGTTGTTAGATTTTTGCAAATACACCATTCATTTATAAACTGAATGAGTAACCTTTCACGTGGAAATTATAGCTCTTGATATTGATTCTCATTAAATTACTTACAATAAACATCTGAAACCTCTGAGTGGGCTCACTGGGAATCACAATTTAAGCTTTGATTCATTATCAAACCTGCTTAATCTAACTCAGGGCAGTGGGGAATCAAATTTAGTGATGTAGATAGCAAACACATAAATAAAAAATACATGATATTGGTTATAATTCTTAGAAAAAACATTAAAACTTAAAAACAATGAAGTAAACAAACATTTTCTTTGTGACGGTTTACAAAGTGTTCTGTAAAATGTAACCCTTCCAAACACAAAGAGAGATTTCCAATAGTAATAGCACCCTGAAGAGCAAGAATGAGTTGAAAAGTGCTTATGTCTCAACCTGCTTAATTCTATATGAGGGATAAAAGATTCTCACACTGTTGCCAGGAACCTTCTCTCTCGCTCTCTGCCAGTTTAATGGTCCTTTTCTGTGTTCACCAAGGTTGGCTAATTGAAGTTTGTATAATGGAGTTTAGTAGAGCTGTAGAACTTACTGTGTTTGAGCATAAATGTGTACAGCATAAAGTAAGAATTGTGAGGTGCAGACGTTAAAATAGCAAACAGTGAAGATATTATGAAAAGAAGACATACACCACCTAAAGTATGATAGATTTTTAGATTTTATGAAAATCATTATTAAAAACTGACCTAAAATTAAACTTCAACTTCATAAAACCCTCAAAAAAATAAAGGGTGGAATGGTGTTTCAGATTAATCAATTAATGCATTTAGAAAGAAAAAGGAAACATAAACCTAGGCTACAAATAAAATTACTGTTAAATATATTTAATTATATGTATATCTTTAAAACAATAACAATTATAAAAACACAAATCAAAAAAGAATGCAGAACACAAAATACTAAACAGAAGAAAACAATAAAGAATTTAAATGCAAACTAAAATTCAAAATTACTAAGTTCGGAAGAACAAAATGCAAAAAAGGAAATACAAAAGAAAATCCAAAGAAAAAAAGTTAAAGAAACTTACTGTCATAATTGGTTTTTTTTACCCTTCAGAATTCATCTTCACCCCATTTTGATCATTACATTTTTTATCTGATTATTGTATTTTTTTTGTCATAATCTTAATGTAATTTGTATCATAACTTGTGTTTTCATGGCACTTTGGGCTATTACTCGAAATTGACACTTAGCTTAGTACACCTCGCTTGAATAAGCCTACTTTTGCAACTGAGGCTCAGTTGGTTTCACAAATGCTAAGTGTTTCTTGTTAACTCAAGGTGGTCTTTGGCAATCTATGATTATGCGCACACTAGTGAGCCCCAACACCCGATTGTAGATAACATAATTCAGGGCTTAAAAAGTACAGAGAAGGGTACGTTATCAGCAGAATGGAATACTGGTGACTGAAAACATGAAACGTATGCATGTAATTGTCTATTACCGGGCAGCTTTGAAAAGTGAAATAGTTTTATTTAATTGTTATAAAACAGAAGAATAAGTAACAGTGACAATGGCAGTCTTTTCTGCAGTTCATCAAGAAATAATACTTAATCTATAACAACACAAAAAGTCAGAGAGGTTGCAAGGGAATCAGACCAATGTCTAAGTACATTACAGTTCTAAATTTGTGCATTGTCTAATTAAATATCAATGGCATTATTCATGTGAACATCATACTTAAAATATTTAAAAGAAGTAAGAATTCAATAGCAATATGAAGCACATTATACAAGAACAGTGATAGCCCATGATGGAAATCTAGATGCAAAGATAACCCATAGAGTGCAGTGTGGATGGAACAATTGGAAGAAGGTATCAGAAGTATTGTGTGCTTGAAGAATTAAGATCAAGATTAAAGGTGAGGTTTTGAAGACAGTGGTAAGGCCAGCAATGGTTTATAGAGCTGAGACATGGGCAGTAAACTGAGCACAGAAGAAGATACAAATGTAGCAAAAATGAGAACATTGAGATGGATATTTGGAGATAAAAAAAGGACAGTATAAGAAATGAGACAATAAAAGGTACAACAAAAGTGGTAAGAGTTATATAAGAAAGTGCAGGAAAACAGATTGAAGTAGTAGGACTTGATGTACACAGGGGAATAGATAGCAAGGAAGGCCAAGGCAGAGTTGGATGGATCAAAAAAAAAGAAGACCTGAACCGAAAGGGCTGGACTGGGGAGAAGGTGCAGGACCAAGGTTGATCAAGCACTCAACCCCACATAGAAGTGGGAAAAGATGAAAAGCAGTAATAATAAGAAGGATATAAGAACATAGTTCAGATTTACTAGGTAATATAGTACAGTTATATGCAAACATAATATTGTGCATTTATCAGTCAGATAAAGGAGTAGATTCTATCATTGGTGAAATGCCCCATTGTCAGTCCTGCTGAAGGAGTCTGCCCTAATCAGAATGTCACATTGCCCAATACAAGGGGTTATACACGTTATTGTCATTTCAAAGGACTGGCCAGTGCGTTGATGCTACAGAATGATTTGCACCTATAACATTTGGGAAGCTTAAATAACATTTTCTACTGCCAATGATACAGATTTGGATAGAAGCATTTTACAGAGATTTACTTTCCAAAAAAAAGACAGATTGATGCAAATGGTTTGCACAATAGTCAGGCATTTCCTCAGGTGAGTTGACTTTAGCTAATTGCAGATAAAGTTGTTTTTTGCAATTATACAGTCATCAAGAAAAGCCAAGGAATCTCTTCTGTCCTTTAAGTATTTGTTACAGGTAATCCCAGCTCCCTTATTCATCAGATTTTTAGGAATGGAGACATCCATGGATAAACCCACAGGGTTGATGAAAGCACACTGACTTTTTTTATGCAGCAGCACATCGTGGTTGATCTAAAAGCTCTTTAACTGTGGCATTTTCATTTTGTACATTACACCTCACTGAACTACGTTAATGTTAGAGGTTTACTGAATTAGAATTGGAACTTTTCAATTTTAACATTATGGAACACCCCATTTTTAACTTTTTTTTTATTACCATATTTTCTTTTTGTGTTTCACTGACTAAAAAGGCAATGAATACAAATGACGTTAATAATTCAAGTGTGATATATTACTAATTTTGCCATTTTTCAATAAACACTACAGCTTGAAATGTTTTACTAGTTTGCAAAAAAAGTCAGATTAATTGAGGCTCTGATCGGGGCTCTCGAGAAAATGAGCGAGGAGTCTAAGTGTCTGGGCTTGCAATTGTCCTGGATAAAAACCAAGATCCAGGCCTTTAATGGCCTCTTAGGCACAGCCATCAGCATTGTGTCTGTCTGTGGAAACAGCATCAACCTTGTTGAGAGGTTTACTTACCTCGGCAATGACATTCATGTCTCTTGTGACTCTTCCTAGGAAATCAGTAGACGGATTTGGGGAGCATGAGGTCACTGGAAAGGGGTGTGTGTCCCTCCTGATATCTGTGCAAAATGGCGAAGGACCTAGTCTTTAGTGTCCTGGTGCTTTCTGTCTAGCTAGACATGGACGCTATCCAGTGACCTGAAACGAAGTCTGGACTCCTTTGGTACTATGTCTCTTGGGGACTCTTAGTGTACCGCTGGTTTGACTTTGTGTCGAATAAGCGGTTGCTCATGGAGACCTGAATGAGGCACACTACCTGCATTGTGAGGCAGTGTCAGCTACTGTCAGTTACCAAGTGTGACTTGCCCTAATCCTCTTTGCTAGAACCAAAACTGGATTAGGTGAGCCTGGCATCTCGATTTAGGCAAGGCTTTCTCGTTAAACACACATCATGGAATACCCTCCAGACTTATTGTTTATGGTTGTTATGGCTAATATTGGTCATGTGACTTGAGATGTCACATAACACATTATGTCGTTGCTTCTTAGCTTTCTTTTTCATTGTCCAAGTTTGAAGCTTCCGGATATTCTAAAACAGGCATTCACTGTTAAATACAGAATAAAAAAAGATAAAAGGTCAGTTAAACAATGATATCAATGAGACTTAAGGGTGACCCACTGATTTAAGAAACAAGTTGGAATGAAAACCCACTGCCCACGGTGGTGCCACAGGACTGAACTGGGGAACCCCTTTTCTAAAATAATTTCTCATAAGTTTAGTTATTTCAAAATATTTAAGGTAGACAAGACTTTATATTTTTGACTTTCCCTTACTAGCTTTTGACCCTTGCTTTGTCCTTTTACCTTGTTATAACTCTCTCTTTCTGTGTCTCTTTTTCTCCCAGTGGACGAAGACTTCAATCTTCTCTCTTACTTTGCTTGCAAAATCAAAAGTAGTTCATTACAAAAAAGCAAAAATCACATTGAAATTACAAAGACAACAACTGAAAAAGTCAAATTCAGTTTTTTAAAAATACAAACAGAAGAAAAAGCAGAAGAACATAAAACTAAGTTAATGCTACTACAACAATGTGATGTCAAAATAGACATGAAATAATCAACAGGTGCACCATGGGACTAAAGCTTAAACTGCAGTTAAGAGCATACAGAAGGAAAGCAATTGAACTAATAAAAGGAGTGGGGAATACATAATACTTTTTGTATAAATTAATATATAATAATATATTAATAATATAAAATAATTAATATATCAGCACCATTTTTACATTCAATATTTTAATGATATCATCATTTTCTGTCTGTTTTCAAGGCAGGTTTCATGATGTCTGTTGCTTTTCATGTGGATGCGACAAATGACATTACTTGGTGTGGTCAGTGACATCATTATGCAGCCCTTATAAAAGATGCCAGTGTGCAGCATCCAAGGTTTTGGATATTTTAAACAACTTTACGATGCTTGTTTTTAAAAGATTTTGTTATGAAAATGTTTCATTATTTATAGGTTTTCTCGTCTATTCTTTTGCTTTCCCCTCCAATTTTTCATCTTTAGGGGCCTCATGCATAACACCGTGCGTAGAATTCATACTAAAACATGGCGTACGGACAAAAGCGGAAATGTGCGTAGACACAACAAAATCCAGTTGCATAAATCTGTGAGTACGCCAACTTCCACGTTCTTCCGCTCCATAAATCCCGGACTGTGTGAAAAGTAACGCTTGTGCATGCACCTGCCGCCCCTCCCAGAATTATGCCTCTTTGAATATGAAATGAATATAAATAGCCTCTTATGTTTTACGTTCTGTGAAAAGACAATGGCAAAAGCACAGGGGAAAAATAGAAGAATTTCAGTGAATACCAAGTAAAGGCAAAAAAATATATACTATTTGTTAGTTTAAACAGTGATATAAACAACAAAAGGAAGTTGATTGAGTAACAGAGTGGTGAAGAAACTTAAAAGTACACGTTCAGAAAGTTGCAAAGAGGCTGAAATAAATAAGAACTGGTCAGATATCAAAGTCGCTGTGAAAAGTTGAGTCATACCCCACCGTCTGAGTGTCATATGGAAGCATATTATGGTACAAAGAAAAGAAAAACAAAATAGGGACACAGTTGAAAAAATGTCCAAATGTCAACTATAATATCGAAATTTCCACTTTAATCATGTAGTTTATTTTGTCAGTAAAGTAGAACGTCATAACTTCATGTTACAATTGTTTAATTTACTAATTTCTCAAATCCCATTGTAACTAAAGTAGCATGTTAAATGCTTCGTATCTATACTAATAAAAGGCAAAGCCCTCACTCACTCACTCACTCACTCACTCACTCACTGACTCAACACTAATTCTCCAACTTCCCGTGTAGGTAGAAGGCTGAAATTTGGCAGGCTCATTCCTTACAGCTTACTTACAAAAGTTGGGCAGGTTTCATTTCGAAATTCTACTCGTAACGGTCATAACGGTCAACAACGTCTGTCATGTTGAACTTTCTTATTTACAGCCCCATCTTCACGAAATTTGGTAGGTGGCTTCCCTGAGCTAACCGAAACCAATGTATGTACTTATTTCGGTGGTATGACGCCACTGTCAGCCGCCATATTGAATTTTCCAACATCACTAATTCTCCAACTTCCCGTGTAGGTAGAAGGCTGAAATTTGGCAGGCTCATTCCTTACAGTTTACTTACAAAAGTTTAGCAGGTTTCATTTCGAAATTATACGCGTAACGGTCATAATGGTCAACAACGTACGCCATGTTGAACTTTCTTATTTATGGCCCCATCTTCTCGAAATTTGGTAGGCGGCTTCCCTGAGCTAACCGAAACCAATGTACGTACTTATTTCGGTGGTATGATGCCACTGTCGGCCTCCATATTGAACTTTTTAACAGTCTTTGTTACTTATGGGCCCATCTTCAAGAATTTTGGTACACGGGTTTCCAACGCTAACTGAATCCTACTTACGTACATATATACGTCCATAGCCTGCAGCTCGGTCGCCGTGTGAGGCAGCGTTGGGTCCCCCATCCCAATGCCTCCCACGTTGTTGGCTGCCTGCCTATATAAGGCCGTCCATCGCTCCGGTCTCTACATTCCCTTCCTTGCTTCGCCACGGGATTCACGTCTCCCTACTGATAACTACAGCCTTTTTGTTTAATCCACGACTTCTTTGCTGTTTTATTGTTTGTTTATTACAATTATAGTTATTGTGTAGGTATTTGACACTTACTTTACATTGCTCAGGTACCCATTTCCTTTATCATTCCAACCCCCATTACCATGTCTATCGAGATGATCTTATTGCACGGCCATATCAGTCTCACTCTTGATATCCGGAGGAATATTGTGTCTTATGTATTGAATGACTGGGACAGGTTCAAGGTGTGGACTGATGACGGTACAGGAGATAATTATACTACACAGGAGTACTAGAAGAGTGAAATGCTTAAGCCCTTCACCTATGGTTCTGCATGTAAGTTGATGGCTGCCATTGAATTGTTCGGGTTGTTGCTTTCAAGTGTACTGAAATGGCCAAATATTTTACACCTTTCGACAACCACCAATGCCTCTTAAACATCTTAGATTCACAGGTGATGATTTCAGTAGTGGACACTTTGATGTTTATGAATGTTTAAACTCTCAAAAGCTGAATGTGATTTTATCGATGAAACCGGTTGTGTGCTTACAACGCTTGACAGATGCCGAATGTCACTTCAACACAACAAATCCTGCAAATACTGTTGCAATTGAAACAAACCATGAAACTCAAACCGATTATGACAGCAGCATTCCAAGCTGTGAGATTTGAGACAAGATTACTGTTCACATGGCCAACTGTACGTTGCATCCTTAAGAGTAAGCTCAGCGCACAGCTTGGTCATGTTACAACCGGAGGGCCGAACTGACAACATGGTATACAAAGAGAGCCTTAACAAATAATTATTGCCATATTTTCCCTCAGTTTAAAAAATTTTACTTTTCTTTTTAATAAAAATTTTAATGCAGTACTTCGCCGCTGCGAAGAGCGGGTATTTTGCTATATATATATACTGTATATATACTGAGAACAAAAGGTTTTAAATAAGAGAACTTACCGTCATTCGGTAGCGTGTGAAGGGAGAGGGTTATTGTAGTTCCTTATTCGCCAGCTATCTCCTTACAACTAAGGACGTGAGCGCCAGTCCAGATGCCATTTTAAACGTGGCGCTTTGATCAGGTGCTTGCGCCGTGCTTAGGAATCTGGGAAGAGATGGCTGTGGGGATGAAAGTTATTTTTTTTTTAAAAGTCATTGAGTTTTGTTGGTTTAATGTTTTTTTTTTGTTATTTATTTCGGATTTCAAATATAGGAAAGTGCTATTGGTTTATTGTTATTGCTTCTTGTGAGCAGGGTTAGGTTAGTGTGGTTGTGGAGCCTTTGGGTGTTTCTCCCCCCCACCGAAACAGAATATGGTTAGTGTCATCCTACAACAGTCGGCTCCAGGAAAGAAATGAGAGCGGCTTTATAAGGGGTTGGACATGGGCCACTGGGGGGCTGGGGAATGTTTACCTAATTGAGGATTGCAGAGTTGTGTATGGGCTGCTTGTGAGAAAGTGAAAGTTGCCTCAAAGATAAGGCCATATTTAGATTATTTTGTTTTGGTTTTTTTTTGTTGTTTTTTCCTATTTTTTGTTTGACAACGTTTGTGGTGCAGATGTTTATGGGTTATTTTATTTATTTATTTTTTTGTAAAATTTTTGTGTGTGAGTATGGACACTTTATATATTACTGCCCCAGAACTTTACTTGCCAATGGATTGAAACAATAAACTACTGTTTTACTTTTTTCTTCATGCCGTCATTCTTTGGTTTTGCCTCCGATAGTATCAATTCCCGGTCCTGATCAGTCAGAAACTACTAGCAGATGCCTACTTCTGCAGGTGGCTTGTGACAATTAGTATCATTAGACTACTGAGTCTACTGTATGCACTTTATAAATAATTATAATACTGTATAGTGGACGTGTGCAGAATAAACTACTGAACACCAGAAACTGGATGAATTATGAATCAGAGAAGCCATGACATTCTGCCTACTGAAATATGATGAGCTCTGAAGAGATGAGTTTAAAGGGGCAATGCTGATCTGGCCCAATATGAGCATGTGCATGTTTATGCCATGAAATGGCCAGGGGTTCTATATAAACTATAGACTTTATTCCCACAACCCCTGTATCGGAATGAGTAGGATCAGTAAATGAAGTGAATAAATATATTCTTAAAAATCACCATCTAATACAACAGACAAAAGATACAATGCCAGTAGACATTTTACCTTTCATGCCATTCTTACTGAATATTTTTATTACTTTTCACTTCTTTATATAATGCACATATTATTATAAATGCAATGTACAGTAGGTAGAAAAAAATCCCCATTCTTGACACCTATAAACCTTTTTCCTGTGCCTTTCTGATTTTTAAGAGTAAATCTTTTCAGTGAACCATGCTGGGCATTAAAAGAACAGGTATACTTAAATTTATTTGCTCATGCGGTCATACTTTTTACAGATTTGCAATTTACAATTTATATCAACTGAAAAAAGCTTGACTGAATTTGCTAAAAGCATTCCTGGAAAATTGCTTTTGCTCCTATGCAGACAGCACGACATTTTGCAGCATTTTGCTGGAAGACTGCTGCTGAGTAGCTCACTTTTGGAGCAATCAATCAATCTGACCCTTCCATGTTTTGAAATCGTTGAAAAGGAGTCTGGGCCAATTACAGCAGCAACTTGCAATGGGTCAATCTGGCTTGTCCAATCAAGTTATCAACATATCTTAGGACCCTGGGAAAACTCCCACATAGGGTGAGCATACACAAATAGTCAAAGGGATGGCCTGGGATCTAAAGGCTTGTGAAAAATGATGCTATTCCATCTGAGCTGACCACAAAGCAAAATGACAGACAAATACTAGAAGAAACTAAATTACTACATCATGTAGTGTACATATTTAAACTGGACATCTCTATAATTAAAATACAGTAAGGATGTAAAATATGTTTGACTTGAATGGGTAGGACTCTTTTTGCTATAAATGTTTAGTACCCATTTTTTGCAAATGCTGCAACATTCTTTTGGGATAAAACCTTTGTGAGCTGTCCAGATTTGTTTGTCATAGAGTATATTTTCTTTAACATGTTTCAGAGCTCATTCCTCATATTATCAGTTAAAAAAATACTGATTTACAGTATGTGACTAAGCAGTACAATTTAACAATCCGTGACTTTTTTTTCTTTTGCTCCTGCTGCAGCTAGCAGAGTCATTCCATTATTACTTGTATGCTGAAATGCAATTTTAAAGTCTCATTCATCACAGAACTTCCCTTAAATTATATGAAGAATTTTGGGGCTTCATGTTTAAATTTGATTCCATACTAAAATTTTGCTCATGCTAGAAAGGCAAAAACAGCATTTGCACAAAAAATAAAAGAATTTATAAAACCTACGTACACTTGATCCCATGTGCTTTTAGCCAGTCTTCGTCATCTCCTACCAGTAACCATGTATGGCTTAAATAAAACACCCTGTTTGAATATTCCTGAGCTAATTACCATATACATTTGGTCATGTTCCTGAATAGCACCTTTACTTTCAAATCATGGGAGAACACATAAAACTCACTGAATATGAACCAGAGGAATCAAAAATATTTGGCAGAGTTTAAGAAGTTGCCAGATGGGCTCGCCCCCCAAATGCACTATGTTACTAAGTGTCAAATAATGGGGATTTATTCCTCAATTTTTAAGGCCACAGTTAATGTTAACAGGTTAATCAACAAATTAGCGATAGTGCTGCTGCCTCATTGTAAAGAGTCACATTAGAACAATCTAGATAAATCAGGCCATTCAAAATAACATCAAGTCTACTTTTGAAAGCCTCTAAAAAGTTTACTGTCTACCACACTACTTGGTAGCTTATTCTATGTGTCTACAGTTCTGTGTCTAAAGAAAAACTTGGTAAATGGCCTGTATTTGATATAGCGCCTAACTAGAGTTCAAGAACCCCCCTAGGCGCTTTACAACACAACAGTCATTCACCCATTCACACACACATTCATACGCTGGTGATGATCCTAATATTGGCGTGAAACATTACCCCCAACATTCTTGATGGACTCATTTTAAAATAAGTCTCAATACACTGTACTAATTCCCTTCATAATTTTAAACACTTCAGTCATGCCACCTCCTAATCTCCTTTTGCTTAAACTGAAAAGGTTCAGCTCTTTTAATATTTCCTCAAAATTCATCCCCTGTAGCCCTGGAATCAGCCTAGTCACTCTTCTCTAGATTTTTTCTTGTTTCTGCTATGTCTTTTTTTTTAACCTGGAGACCAAAACTGCACACAGTAGTCCAGATTAGGCCTCAATAGTGAGTTATAAAGGTTGAACATAACCTCCTTGGACTTGTACTCCACACATCATGCTATATAAACTAACATTCTGTTTACCTTCATAATGGCTTCTGTTTCCTCGGAGGCAGAGCCATTACCCCGACTCCACCTCCCATTTCCTGGCCGGACAAACACACACACACTTTCACGCCTAAACGTTTATATTTAAGATAATTACAAAACCCCTTTAAATATCAGTGCAATTATACAAGATTTGACTTTAAGCCTGTGAAAGGTAGAGCTGCTATCATCAGCCATCACAACTGAATTGACTCCAGTGTTGTGAGCCATTGTCACATGACAAAAATTAAATAAATATATAAAAAACAGTACATCCAAAGAAAAAGCAGTACTCACAATGAGTCCAACACAAACTCAGTGATACACTGTTGAGATCTTCTGTCTGACTCGATATACATCCAGAGAAGTTCCAGCAGCAGTGACATAAGGGTGGCCCTTCCTCTCGAGATTCCCCCCACAGAACACATGATATGGACAAACATTTAAAGATATAAGTGTTAAATCATAAATACAAATAGCAGAGGTTGCATAAAACTAAAAATAATTACTAACAATTAACAGAAAACACAATACAACAATAAATAAAGTTAGGGAAAAATTCTGTTGAGAAATCAGGTGAAGGGCGCTAGAAACATGAAAGAAAGGTGCCCAGGAAAACACATCCTCTAACCTTCAGAAGTGCAGTCCCACTACATTTTATGAAGGTTGAATGGCCTTGTATCCAGCAGGTAGTGAAACTCTCTTGTGAAATACAGGGTCCTTTAGAAAGATGCAAGCTAGCAATAACTGGTAATAACAAAATAAAGCTCAAATAAAGAATTGTAGTTAACTTGTTTCAGTTTTAATATTGATCTCTTACAAATTCCACTAAGAACAGCCAAAATAACCCAATTAGAAGGATATGAAGAAGACAATGTCATCATATATTTCTTTTATTTAGGTGGTTTACAGACAAGGAGACATTATAAGCTGCAATTGGTTATGTTGTGGTACAGTTTCAACTTGAGCTCAAGTGTATTTTCTTTTTGGTTCTTTATTTTATTGTTCTTTGAGTTTTCCTTTGTAAATTTTTTTTTAATTTGACCTCCTTTTTTGCAGTTTATTATTCTTCAAGAAGAATTTTGTGTATTTATGTTTATGTATTTATTCTTTTTTTATACTTCAGTTCATATTTTAACTTTGAGTTATGTTCATTGCAGGACTCTGACACAGTTAGTCCCTACTTTTATTTAAAAGCCAGCATGCCGCAAGATGGTTACTAAGGTACTGACAGTTGTTTCAGCTCCTTTCTGCTGTACTTGGATTTTGAATTTGCACTTCTGTTACATTCTTTTTCTTTATGTTGTTCAGAAAGTGTATAGGTCACTGCAATAGAAGCTCTGTGGGTCACTTTAACTGCTGATACAGAATAGCACTAACTGATCTTCCAGAAGGCTTAATGCACAAAAATTATCCATGTGGAGCAAAAAAAAAAAACTTAAATAGTCCACCCAGAAATAGGGAACATATGCAACTCTATGAAATAATAGTAATAATAATAAAATATTTATTACTGTTTACAAGGAGTTTCTATGTTCTTGACGGAAGAAAAAAGTATAAATCATCTTTACCAATCGGAGAAAAAGATGAGCTAACTGCATGAAGTGCAACTTCAAAAAAATGGTGAGTGTTATGGACAATCAGTGCCCCAAAGACTGGAGCTCTGTGAAAATAATGACACTTCTTTCTTTTTTTGTTATTAGTAGTTTGTGACCATTTGTGGGTTACAGCATCAGTACAGGAACACAGACTGCCAAGAGGACTGCTACCTCTACAGGTCCACCACAGCTTCTTTCACTAATTCCATGCAGTGTATAGAATATTTACCATATATACTCACGTCTAAGTTCTCCTAAGTCTAAGTGTATAAGTCAGGGCTTGATTTTACCGTATAATTTCTAGTATTTTATAATGTCGGTCGTATAAGTCGAATGTGGAAAACTCACGCTATTGGTCAAAAAAGATTACGATATGCTAATGCCCACCTGAGACAGTAACCATGGAGCACACTTCCTATTTTTTCTATGTATTGTGCCTACATGACCACACGGTAATACCCAAACTACTCTGAAGCGATGTTTGCACTCTTTTGTGTTTTTTGTATCTCACACCTTTATACACACCTTATCTACTTATCTAAATTAAAAGTCATTGAAATGGCGAAAGAAATTGGTAACTGCGCTGCTGAAAAACAAAATTCGATGTGTCTGAGAAACTATTGCGAGATTGGATGAAACAAGAAGATGTAAAAAAAAAAATGTAAGTGTTGTGTTTTTGAATGGGCATATAAGTTGTAACCTGATTTTATGATCGATTTTCAGGCGTATAAGTCGGGGTCTGATTTTACGATCAATTTTTCACGTTTCAAGACCTTGACTCATACGTGAATATATACGGTAGTTAAAATATATATATATATATGAAGCTATAACAGAAAGAATTAAACATAAGAAAAATTATTGAATGTAAATCAAGGGTTAACTAAATGTATCTTAAAGCTTAAGGGCATGAGGTCTCTGCTTTGTGTTAGAGAAGCCACTAACATAATTTTCCAAGGTCAGAATGAGATAAACGCGTGAATAAAGTGATGGGAGTGGCTTACACCCCACCTATGAAATATTTCTAAAATCAATAGGAGAATCCACTAAACACCCCTCTTAACAAAGTGGTGTTCAGAATAATGTTAGAACCAACAAGAATCAGAAATTACTGGTGACGTTAGTTGAATGGAGAAGGTGATAAAGTTCTGCATATTAAGAGTCAGATGATGTGATGTATTAAATTGGAATTGGTAATTGGAAAACAGAATACAAGTTTAATTCAGGACTCACTTCAGGGACTGATACATTTGTGCATAACTCTGTGCAAATAACATTTTTTTCTGCATTCTCATCTGTACTCTGTAACTGTCTTCTTTGAAGATAGAGAACATTTTTTTCCACAACAAATGTATAATACTATGGCTGGTAGCGCTGCTGCAAGCATGTGATAAACTTTGCAGCGTAAGTGTAACCAGTGGCTGGTTTTGGCCATTTTTAGAACATTCTTAGTCTGTTGTCTCTTGACCGTATTTATAAATGTCCTCATTTTGGTTGGCCATAAAATCAGTGCATGGCTGTATAATTTTGAATGTTATTTTAATGATTTATGTTTATGGTTTTGTCCTGTATGTATTTTGTGTATTTAATAACTGTTATTTATTAATTTTGCTATTTTGTAGCACATTTCTCATGTTGTGTGTAATGTTTTTTATTAACAGTCCTGTCTACTTTTTGTGGACCCCAAGGAGGTGGGGCCATCAGATTATGTAGTGTTTTGATTCCAGTTTTTTCAATTTGCAGTTACTTTTTGAATTTGGGATTACCTGGCTTTTGAACAATGCTATCGCTTTAAGGTACTGGTTCTGGATTGTGTTTTCTTGGAGTAGGTTGCTTTTCAGTTTGCTCATTTTTGTTCCTGACTTGATTTTCTCTTTACATTTTTGAAATTTTCAAAGTAATTTTTAAATATATTCAGACCAGATGGTTATGGGTTTCTACTCTGTTTTTAATTGATGTCTTAAACTTTTGTTATTTAGAAATGTCTGAAACCGATCACAAGAGTAGGCCTCACCACAGGCAGTCTAGCCTCTTCATTTTGATGTGGGGTCAGGATCCCTGTGGTAAGGCCTACTCTGGGGAAATCAGATCTAGGTGAAGGGCTGCGACCCATTTTTGAGGTTTATGTGGCAGAATCACAACACTTGTGGACAAATTTTCGAAATAAAGCCTGTTACAGTGGTTTGTGAGCCCTACATTTCATAACAGGTAAAGTGGAAATGAGGTGAAACAAGGCACACATCTTTGTAAAGGTGTTAGTTTCTGCTTGTTACCTTCTAGCACCCTTCTCAGAATCTCATCCGCTACCTTTATAGTTGTTTATATTTGAATTAACCAATCAAGTAAGTACAGATGCTTAAAAATATACGTGTTAATCTGGAATATTATAAATAATAAGTAAATTTTGAATATGGGTAAAAATATTGTTTATTTGTGCTTTTGACTTAAATCCCACTCACTTTGACGTTTACAACCTATTTTATAGAAATGTTCACCACTTCCTAGCCTTACTTTGGCTGTAAGATAAACAGTTTTTAGAGGATTTTTCATGGCACTTTGCTATTATTTTTGTGTAAATCTTGCTTTTAGTAAATTTGCCTTAATTATGTTAACAAAGTATGCGCTTTTTGTTTGTTTTTTTTGCTTAAAATAAGTAGATACTAATGCTTACAGATCACAACACTGCGTAAATTATCTGAAACTGTAATTGCGACTTCATTATTATATAGAACACACTGTATAGACTCAGTAAAACAAGCATTACCTATTTAAAACATCTGTTTATTTTATTTTCATTGCTTTGTACATTTGTTTAAAGGCTACCCTAAATTGCACTGTATATTAAAATGTGGACTGTGCTAATCAGCAGCTATTTCACAAAATATGACTCAGATTACAAGACCCTCTTGACTACATTTTAAATTTATCTGTTTCACTTCCATGTCACCACCCTGAATTCAAAACTTTTCTGAAATCAATGTACAAGGGTTCCTCAAAGGTTGCTGCCATTTAATTTCATTCTAAGGCATTTTTTATAAAGAAGCTTCTTAGATTTTGCAAAATGATAACCTTTAGACTAATGATTTGTTCCCCAGGTGCTTTTTGACCATGCTACCAGTTTATAATATAACGTGATGAACATGGCTGCACGTTTATCCATGTAAAATACATGTATTCATATGTAGATAAACTTAAAGACAATTCTTTGAATCATGTTTACATTTACTTAACATTACATCAATGAATAGTAAATGACAAAACATTATTATTATTATTAACATATTCCACAGTGCTGCCTGCTTGGAGTTTGTATGCTCTCCCTGGTTTCCTCCCACAGTCCAAAGACTTGCAAGTTAGGTGAATTGGTGCTGTTAAATAAGCCTTATTGTGTGTGTGAGTGTGTTCACCCTGGAATCAATCCAGTGATTGTTCCTGCCTCGTGCCTAATGATCATTGCTATTGGCTCTAGCTGCTCCGCCAACATGCCTCAGTAAAGATGTTAAGAAAATGGACAGATGCATGGATGGAGTAACACATCCAAACAACTTCAGATTCCAATTTTTAGTGTTCTGAGCTTGATTAGCATCATTTGCTAGAATATGTTTGGAACATGGGATTGAACTATGCTCCCATAAAAAGTACATTACAGGGCTGGAACTGTGCAAACTCCACTCAGTGATCAGGCCGTGATTCATTTTGTTTTATTTTTACAAACAGCACAGCTCAAACAAATAACAAGTACAATGCTTCAAAATCAATCCAAAGAAAGTAAAAGAAAAATAGAGAAATCAACATTAATTCTTCAACACAAAAAAAGCAACACACATAGAGAGCACCCTATAACATAGTACTTTATAACAGATAAAACGCTAAATAGCATAAGAGGTCATACATAGAGTTCTTGCCAGTTTTTGGATAAACAACGTCTTCAAGAGAATTTGATCTTTTCTGATGTAAGATAATACAGAACATCACTTTCCCTCTGAGTTATAGAAGGTGAATTGGGATTTTTCCAGTTGAGCAAAATTAGCCTACAGGCTATGGCATAGGATATGATATGACAACTGATTTCTCATTACACACTAACCCTAACCCCACCTGGTAATACGCCACATATCACCATTAATGCATTAGGAGTGATTTTAATTCCAATGTTATCTAAGAAACATGCAGGGATTTTTGCCCAAAATGATGTTAGTGTAAAGCATTCAGGAAACATATGGCCTGGTGATGCATGGGCTATATGATAACGCTCACAGGTTGGCTATTGCCCTGGGTATATTTTAGACAATTTTTAACAAGAAATATGTGATCAATGAAAGATTTTTAGCTAAATTGTTGGGCAGATGTGACACATATTGAACAAGAATATATTCTATGAATGGCCAAGTTCCACTCCTTTTCTGAGATTTTAATTAAAAAGTATCTATTTTATTAATCCATATGATCATTTAAGGGAATAATTAAAGTGTAAATTACCTACATTTTTTATTTAGATATTGTAGAAAAGCAACCTGAATCTTCATACAGACTAGCCAGTATTAACTCAGAAATAGATATGGAAAACTGTGTAGGTTGCTTTTAACAGATTTTAATTTGTATATAGGAAAAAAATGTGTAGCTGTAAGTTTAAATTTAGAACATAAATGTTCATAAGATGCAAATACTGTACACTGTCAATGTAGATATCTCTAAATAATCCTGAATATTTTCCATAAGTAAACACTGAGTAGTTTGAGAAGGATAAAATGGTGACTAGCATGTATTAGGAGCAAAATATACAGTATTCTCTACCTCGAAACATGTCCTACATTTTTTCCATATTTTTAGTAATTGGTGGACAACTTGGTTGCTGGTAAATTAATGATGGTACTTACTGGAGCACAGAATGGAGCATACAAAAAAGATTTAGAAGAGGAATTAATTTTCATTGCAAACCAAGCTGGTATAGATTTGTGAATTTCTGCCAATTGCTAACAATGTATTTTTGTGTACATTTGTGTAGATGATGCCTACCCTATGTATTCAGAACTCTGTGGCAGTAGAAGTCTGATTTTTAATTTGAAGCCTACCACATTTTTGGTAACAGATTTAAAATTAGCCTGCAGAAAACGATAAACTAAAAGACCTATGGAGGAGCCTTCAAGCTATTGTATTGCTAACTTCATCGTAAATGGTTACAGTCGGTGTCTGTTTACACAAACTAGCTTTTATTGAGCGTAAGAAACACAACAGTGTTAGAAAGGACTTAAAAATAGACATAAATGAGTAATTTTTAGGCAACGCCCCCGCCCATGTGCTAGAGAACAAAGAATGAAACTATTAACAAGCAGAGAAACATAAACTGCTTAACCCAACTCTGAGTCACAGGTACTGGAGCCTATCCCAGAAACACTTGGCACAAAGTAATAACAGTCTATCAGAAGGCCCAGTCACGTATGCACCTCTGTGGACCACTCTCTGGGGTCATCTAGGGTATATGTAACACCGCTTCGAGTCGAAATGGGGTGCTGACACTAACCTTTTCATCTCTGTTTCCCTCCACAGCACAGAGAAGATGCCAAGTGAGAGATCTTTAAATCCTGTTGCTGTCAGAATTTGGTGCTCAGTCTTCTACCAAACCCACCTCAGGATGGAGTTCCTTTCTCTATTAAGCAGCCTGACAGCAATCTGACTTTAGAATCCTTCCATTCTGTTGGCATGCATAGCAGCCCTAATTTTCATTGACTTTACTTAGAATTTTGTTGAAATTAAACATGGATGACTGGGTTGGCACCACAACATTTTTCAACGGAGACATGCATTTTGTTTCTTCTCATTCAGGATCAATATAAACATTAATGTAGCAGCACTAACTACTCTGGTACTTTTATGTATACTGTGAGGTACTGATGGAAAACTGAGCTAAAAGTATGTGGCTTTCTAATACAAATCAGAGGAGTTGACACTCTCTTTAATTGAATAAAATGCTAATGTAATGTTACATATTACTATGTGTACACTTTGCTACAATTATGTATATATGCACTTACCTTCTGACAGAGTATTTGCAGCAAAGGCACATTTTAAAAATGGTGAATATTACTAAAAGTAACTGTTGTGAATTTCAATAGAAACGTAACAGCACAAAGCACCCTCATTTTTGGTATTCAAGGAAACGATTAAACATGAAATAGCTAATTAAGATGTGGCCAGATTATTTGCGAATGTTGTTCTAGTGCTTTGAAACTGAGTACGGCAATTTCTGAAATGGTGTACTAGTGGGGAACTAGAACGCCAGTTTAGATGCCAGTTCCTAATGTTTCATTGCCGAAGTCTGAAGATGAAACCATCATGCCACCATGATTAGATTCCAAAAATAAAACACTCATATAAACTTAGGATTTGTTTCTTTTCTATGAGTCCTACAGGAAAATAATTCCACTTTGTATGTTACAGCATCCAAGCAACGAAAACCAAAGAGACAAGACAGTGTTTGAGAAACAATGAGCAAATGGCTCAAAACCAAATTAAAACCTGGCGCTAGGGCCAACTTGTTTTGAAGCTAACTACAAGTAGTAATGAGAGGGTTTTTGTATCGAACTAGGGGTAATCTAGCATGATTACTGTCATATTTGTATGTGATGGGTAGTAAGAAATTGCATAAATATAATACAAATCAAGACAATAAGAAATAATGACTTCATTCATTTCTATTCAAAATGTAAAACACGGGACATATTAAACTCTATAAACTGTATACAAAAACATTTATAAATGCAAAAATACATGCATAGCATTGCATATATAATAGATTGTCTATATTCTTCATCAGATCACAAAGGGGATGAGTAGAAAATTGAAATTAACTGAGCCAATATCATGAATAAACCACAAGCGAAGAATTAAACTGCCAAAAAAAATTCTAGTCACACAAAGAAAACTTGATTATTAAGCTACTTCATTAACAAAGAATATTCCAAAAACAGTGTTAGTAACAAAAAATAAATAATTAAATAAGAAAGTTTAAAAATAAATGAAAAAAAATGAAAAGGCAAGACCTAAAAATAAATTGTAAAAGCAAAAACAAAATACAGTATAATAAAGAAAAATAGATAAACAATTAATTAAAATCTATCCAAAAATGACTAACAAATGAAAAACAAATCAAGAAATCCAAAACTGGAGAAAGTAAATGAAATGGTCAATGAACTTCAAGGCGTACAGAAAATGAAAAGTTAATGCCACTGCAAGAAGACAGAGGCCACCTGAGAATTATTTTGCACCTTAGTTTACCTGATTTAAGCACCTCAAGTACTATAGTGTGACCTAATTACAGTAACGAAGGCAATTAATTAATCAAATAATACAGCTGACAAAATACTGCTGTGACACATGGGTATACAAAACTCAAAAATAGGCCTGAAACCTCAAAGTATACCTGGCCATAAAACACAAAGCAGATCTGGGCCTGAACCTTTAATTTGGCCAACTGCAAAATGGGAGAGGGGGAGCCGGGCCCAAGAAAAGCAAAACCAATAGCCTTAGGACTGATGCTATGCCTATTTGACTTGAATAATATTATTATTGTACTGACATGGGAACAGGTTTTTGAAAGGGCAAATAGGTTTACTTGGAGATAATGTGTAAGCGTGCGTGCTGATAGAAAACAGCTCAGTTTCTCAACGGAACATGACTATGCAATAGCACCTGCCCATATTTAGTATTTACAAATGAACAGAACTGTATTATTTTAATTTTCCTGAATAGCATTATGAACCATAAACTGAAATGCTGAGTGCCTGAGGTGTTTCATGTCAGGAACTTAATAAATCACATCCATCCATCCATCCATCCATTTTCCAACCCGCTGAATCCGAACACAGGGTCACGGGGGTCTGCTGGAGCCAATCCCAGCCAACACAGGGCACAATCACATACAACAAACATAAAAAAAAACTTTTGAAAACAATGACGATAAAAAACGATAAGTGGTCACTAGGAAAACATGGATTAAATATTCTTATTTTATAAGATTACAACTAAGTTATCAAAAAGAAGACGCCTTTTCATCTGTAACAGCTGGTGTAAAGTTTGGGACTATACACCATCAGCACGGTGCTGTCAGATCTACACACTAGCATGGTGAATTGCTTGCATACTGAAGTGACTTTAGCTGCAGGTGGAAGTCCCATTTTACTTCTGGTGCCAAGCAGTGTGTGTGTCTCATCACTGTGTTGTGATGCAGAGCAGTTTATTAACCAGGAAAAACACTGTGAAGAAGCTGTCTGTTGCCATGGTCCTGTCTTTGTCCAGTCTGATAGCGGTCACAAGACATCATATCTTTGATTGCCACTGCAATAAACAGTTCTGAGCAGGCATCTGCCACATCACTGCTCTTGAATGGAGATAAATGCCATCAACTCGGAGAGGAAGAGGGAAGTTCGTGGTACCACTTGAACACCACTGAGAGAATAAAACTGAATAAAAAAACAAGCGGTAACTTTTACAAGTAGCCAACATTTACACAGAGTGTTACAGACTCAAATCAAATGTATGTTTTTATTATATTGTAGAAATTATAACAATAAGTAGCTCACTACTCAAAACACAGAGCGCCCGAACTCGAACCCGGGACCTTCGGGTTATAATGCAGCAGTTCTTACCTCTACACCATTCAAGAATATGTGTAAACTCCCTGTCCATTGACATTTGGGCTTAAGTTTTTAACTCATTGACAGCCACTTGTACATGAAATGTTTTTTTTTTACTTTGGTTATATTCTTGAAATAAAAGCACACATACAGTGCATCCGGAAGGATGCACCTGAGCTCAATTTTGAACTTCATGGCAAAGGCTGTGAATACTTATGTACATGCGCTTTCTCAGTTTTTTTATTTTTAATAAATTTCCAAAAACCTTAAGTAAACTTTTTACCACGTTGTCATTATGGGGTGTTGTGTGTAGAATTCTTAGGAAAAAAATGAATTTAATCCATTTTGGAAAAAGGCTGCAACATAACAAAATGTGGAAAAAGTGATGCGCTGTGAATACTTTTCGGATGCACTGTATGTGAACCCCAAGGAACTTGCATCTCTGCACCACTTCCACACCCTCAATGATAACTGGTCTCAGGGGCTCAACAAAATGTGGAAAAGGTGATGCGCTGTGAATACTTTCCGGATACACTGTATTTTTGTGATATTTAGACAAAAGTCTTATACACATTATACAGTTCTTGTCATTATTAGTATAACATGGAAAACGTTTCTGCTTTAGGTATATGTTCAGCATTTCTTGCATTTCCTTTCATCCTGCAGTTACTCGATCTTTGAAGACATGGAACACGCATGAAATGCATGTTTTCCAAATAACAAAATACTATATTATTTATCCTATACAACAGGCACATCACCTCACACGCAGATAAGGAGCCTTGGCTTTAGCTGGGAGAACTTTTTGCCTGACCTGAGCTCTGTCAAGGTGGGGGATGGGACAGCAGGCTGCTTGCTGCTTGCACTGTTAATAGAGGTGTGAAGGAATTTAAGGTGGGCCGGGATTACAAGTTTTTTTGTAGACTAAAAATCTTCATAATACAGTGGAACCTCGGTTCACGACCATAATTCGTTCCAAAACTCTGGTCGTGAACCAAAGTAATTTCCCCCATAGGATTGTATGTAAATACAATTAATCCGTTCCAGACCATACGAACTGTATGTAAATATATTTTTTTAAAGATTTTTAAGCACAAATATAGTTAATTTAACCATAGAATGCACAGCATAATAGTAAACTAAATGTAAAAACATTGAATAACACTGAGAAAACCTTGAACAACAGAGAAAAGTAACACTGCAAGAGTTTGCGCTGTAGCGCTACTAGCCGCTCACTAAAAACACTTTTTTTTAAATGAGTTTTAAGCACAGGGAAAAAAATGAACATTTGAAAAATCCTTAGTTTAATAAACCACCAAGAAAAGTAACATTGCAACAATGCACGCTACGAACCGATTGCTGTAAACAGAAGCGGAGGTTAAAATCCAATAGAAAAAAGTCTTCATTAAATACAACAAGGTTAAAACAATGCTCGGATCTGTCTCTTTAAAAACAAGCCTTATGCGTCCAGCCGTCTCTCTCTCTCTCTCTCTCTCGTGTGTGTGTGTGTCTCTCTCTCTCTCTCTCGTGCGCACGTGTGTGTGTGTGTCTGTCTCTCTCATGTGCGCGTGTGTGTGTCTCTCATGTGCGTGTGTGTGTGTCTCTCTCTTGCGTGTTTGTCTCTCTCTCTCACGTGTGTGTGTGTGTGTCTCTCTCTCTCTCTCACTGCACAGGGAATGCACAGGAAGAGACTGAACACGTGCGGAAATCATCGACGAGCACAAACCAAAAGGGAAATAGGCTTGTTCGTATACCGAGTCTGTAGTCATGAACAGATGCAAAAGTTTGGAAATCTTTTTGCTCGTAAACTGATTTGTACGTGTTCTGAGATGCTCGTGAACCGAGGTTCCACTGTACATGTTTAATTATTCCATCCTTCTATCCATTCAGGGTCTTGCCAGTCCAAGCAAGCATCAAGTGCGAGGCAGGAACAATCCCTGGATAAAGAGCCAGCTCATTGCTACCACTGTGCCACCGTGCCCCATATGTTTAATTATTAACAGTATACATTATTTACATGAAGTTAACAATTTATCTGTAAAATGTAATATGCATATTTTAACGAATTTCATCATAAAAATGATATTAAGTATTCATCCTAGTATTATAGCAGCACAGCGCTCCAGGAGGACAGCTCTTGGAAATCTAAATCGACTTAGAAACCAGTTATCATCATCTGTAAATATGCACTCTTTTCTATTGAATTGAATTGAATTGAAATCCTTTATTGTCATTGTATGGTATAATGAGATTCAATATTCAAATCCTCCATAAACTTATTTTTGTATAAAATAATAAAATAACACTAATAATACGATACAAAATGCTGAAAAATATACTGTATGAAAGCATAAGTACAATATACAGTATACGTACATAAGTATAAATAGTGCAAATGGTTCAAAAAGTGGCTCAGGTTGTACAATGTTACAGTTGTAGTGCAAGTTTACAGTGAGATAATTATCAGTACAAACAGTTCTACCGGAAGAAGTTGATGGACTGATTGAGTGTATTTATAGCTCTTGGGATGAAACTGTTTCTGTGCCTCGAGGTCCGTGCAGGAAAGGCTCTGAAGCATTTGAAGAATGGGAGAAATTCAAATAGAATGTGTGCATGGCTGAGTGAAATCAATGCAAATGCTGCTGGTATATAAATGTTCTCCAGGGAAAGATGCTGTATTCCAATAATATTCTCTGCACGCGTACAGCTTTCCGATCAGCTACTGTAGAGCTGTGATTCCACACTCATATACAATGAGCTAAAATACTTTGGTGCACTGGGAGTAACAACACTAAAGCAGCTGTGTTTCTAAATTTCTAAACAATATGTGGTTAATTTCAGTGTATTTGATAAAGACTGCGTTTACGGATACAGTAGGCCCCAAGTCATCAAACTCTGATGATACTAAGTACTGTTACCCACCAGGTGCCATTTATAAAATTAAAAGTGTGCATGCTCTATACGCCAAGGGACTTGTGCTCCTTAAAAATTGCTTTATATAAACAAAGGGATGCAGTCTGAGCTACTGAATGGGCGTGCGCACCAGACAAACACCCCCCTTGTTATCCAGCTCCCATTCTGTAGCAAGGATGATTAAACCCTCTTTTCTAAGTTGAAGTGGGTACATTAGATATTAAATTTGATACTATTCTGCTTCAGAGGTGTCTGGAGACACTCCAAAATAAATTGTCCTTTTTTATCTCAAAAGGTGTTACTTGCTTAAAGAAATTATAACATTGGTAATTAGTTTTTCACTGGTAGATTGCATTTTTTGTTAAGGAGAGCAAAACAGTTTTTAATAGTCTTTACTGTCAATAAAAATTTGTCATATCTTTAACTGTCTAAATAACATAATCCTTGGAAAGACCACAGGGCCCAAGTTTTATTGTTAAAATTTTGTTAGATCATTCTGTCTAGGGAAAAGATCCACAAAAGTTAAAATATTAATCAGGCAAAAGAGTCTTATAGAATCAGAATCTGATATTGAGCCCATTTGCCTTGTGATGAGTTCATTATTTCCACTGTTTCATACTGTATCACTGTTTAAGGTGCTTAATGAGCAGGGCCTCATGCATAATGCCAGGCGTAGAATTCACACTAAAACACAGCGTACAGTTAAAAGCGGAAATGTTCATATGCAAAAAAAAATCCAGATGCATAAATCTATGCGTTTGCCAACTTCCACGTTCTTCCACTCCAATCCAATCCAAGCACGTGCCTGCTGCCCCACCCCAAACTCCTCCCAGTCAATATAAATAGCCCTTAAGCTCAGCGTTCTGTGAAAAGGCAATGGGAAAAGCACGGGGGAAAATTGAATTTCAGCGAATACCAAGAGGAGGCAAGGAAAAACATACTATTTGTTGGTTTAAACAGTGGTATAAAAAACATAAGGAAGTTGATCGAGTGGCATAGAGTGTCAGAGAAACTCGAAAGCTCAAGTTCACAAAGTCGCACAGTGCCTGGAATAAAAAAGAAGGTGTCAGATATCAAAGTTGCAGTGAAAAGGCGAGTCATAGCCCACCGTCTGAGTGTCATATGAAAGCTTATTAGGGTACAGAGAAAAGAAAAATAGGCACACAGTGGGAAAAAAAGCACGAAATGCCAACTTTAATCTTGAAATTTCCACTTTAATCACATAGTTTATTTTGTCATTAAAGTAGAACATCATCAACTTCATCTTAAAATCGTTTAATTTACTAGTTTCTCAAATCTCATCGTAATTAAAGTAGCACATTAAATGCTTTGTATTGTATGTGTTTTTCTATGTGCTCTATGTGTGTGAATCACTACATGTTTCCTAAACTGGCTTTCTCTTCCTCCGACAGGACACAGAATCCATTACATTTGTGATATTACAGCTCTCTGAATAATTTAAATACTGGGATGTATACATGTTATCATTTTCATGATGATAGTAATTAAAGCATGTATTAAACATGGGAACACGATGGTGAAGTGATAGTGATGAGCTGGCGCCTCATCCAGAGATGACATTTTCATGTCTCACGCAAGATACTTGCTGCACTTTGTGCGACCTTCAATGAAATAATTTATTGCAGCAGTACTGTCTCTTTCAAACATACTAACCCCCAATTCCTGTCCTTCCTTTTCTTTTTCCAAATACCCAATCACCACATAATCAGCTCTGTAATATATGTAAAGCCATTTGAAAGCTGAGAACGCAGATTTTTAAAAACTTTTAAGGAACATTGAAATATCTTTGTAGTACATGTTTAATTATTTTATCCATCTGTCCTTCCAGTGTCGCCCCAGCCCCAGCAAGAATATAGCGCGAAGCAGGAACAATCCCTGGATGAGGCGCCAGCTCGTCACTATCACTGCGCCACCGTGTTCCCATGTTTAATTATTAACAATATAGATTATTTAAATGAAGTTAAAGTTTTATCTGTATAATATAATAAACATATTTTGCTGCATTTCATCTTAAAAATGATATTATCATCATATGTAAATACGCGCTTTATAAAGTGGCTCTGGTTGTGCAATATTATAACTGTATTGCAAGTTTACAGTGAGGTAATTGTACTTATAAGTACAAACAGTTCTACAAGGAACACTTGATGGACTGATTGAGTGAGTTTATAGTTCTTGGGATGAAACTGTTTTTGAACTGCGAAGTCAGTACAGGAAAGGCTCTGAAGTAATTGCTGTATGAGAGCAGTTCAAATAGGCAGCATGGCTGAGGCAGCGTGTGCTTGATGCTGTATACTGATAATTCACTTTCAGATCAGCTGCTGTGCTGTGATTCCACACTCAGATACAGTGATATAAATACTCCGAGTGGTGCAGTGAGAGTAATATGGAAAAAAATTATCTGCTGTGGCAACCCCTAACGAGAGCAGCTGAAAGAAGAAGGTGCCGTGAGAGTAATAATGCTTAAACAGCTATGGTATTTGGAATAGTTTTGCTATTCTGTGGACCATTATATTAGTACAGGTTAATTACAATCAGATGCCTTAAACTAATAAACAATATGCGGTTAATTTCAGTGTATATGATAAAGCTGCATCAGGGATGTGGATCTAAAAAAGAAAGGGAAGCCACACTGGAACAAAAGCACTGCTTTGATGCTGGGTGCTGCCAGTTTGCAAAACCAAAGAGAGAACTTGCGTACGCCAGGGTTTGAGCTACCGTGAAAGTGTATGCGGTATTACGCCAAGTTTAGGTTTTATACATTGCGATTTGAGCGTTGAAATGGGAGTATGCAAAATTTTTGTACATACACACTGTTTATACGTGAGGCCCCTAGTGTCCATTTAATTGCTCCTTGTGAAGCCCTCATTTCCAGGCACTTGTGGTATCTAGCAGTGAGGTCTGATATTGAATGGTTTATTGTGGTGTAAAAAGTTAAATCATCATTTTGTTACACTTTTAGAGTGGAGTGTTGCTGCATATTGTTTTTTTCTATAAACATTTTTGAGATGAAGCTGTTGTAGTGCTACGAAGAGGACTCCAATTCTTAGTAGTCAGCAGGGTTGAGCAGGGGTTGATGGGAGGAGACCTGGATTGCAGCATCCTTTAAAGGGCATTACTGTTTAAGGGGAAACGGTCAGAAAGGAGCCAAAGAAGACTTATGTGATGAAAAGTGTCTTCTGGCCATCATGATCTATAAAAGTAACTTTAAAGGTTCCAACTGAACCTCTCTATAGCTCTCTCTCTCTATCCTATGATGTGAAGTGGAAGATGGACAAATGTGAGCTGCAACGTGTTGACAAAGAACTCCGGGTCCTTAAGACCCAGATTCAGTAAATCCTTGCCAAACACCTCAGGGTGTGTGTTATGAAAAAAGAGCACCTTAGCATCTGAGATTGACGTAACTCATCTTGACAAGACAGTATCAACCCCAAGCTGTATCACTTGCTCACTAGGCCAAGTGAGTTTTACCCCTGTTCCTACTCAACATGACGACAATGGAATCTGTTTGTTTCAGCGTTGCAGGCCAGGCTCAAGACAAGATCATCTTTGTCATCTCAGGCAAGCATTTCTCTCCGTTCCCCTACAGTGCTGACAGACTTTGGTGATGTAATTGTTATCATAACTTCAATTGTACACAACCTCAATATTTCATGCCCTAAACAGAAATCTTTTGTTTCTTGTTTTCCCAATGCATGAGTATGAGAAATTCACAAGAGCACCAACAGTCTTCGGAAAGCACAAGGGTAGGTTTGTTGGGACATTCGTAGTCCATGTGGGCGTAAACGACATTCGATATTGACTGCAGCACTAATTCCTGCCACGAAAGAGAGGCGAGAATCATCATTTCAGGTCCTTTGCCATTGGTTAGAAGGTTGAATGAAGAATACAGTCAACTACTGTCTTTGAACGATGGGTCACACAGGTTGAGAGGCTTCTTCAAGAGATAAAACATTGGTTTCATGGGCAACTGGGATCTTTTCTGGGAAAGACCGTGTTTCTTCAGATGAGATGGTCTGCATCCTAACAAATTCAGTGCCCAGGTCCTTTCCGTCAACATCTAAAAGGTAATATGTCTTTCCTGACTACATAATTTTATTTTTAAATGTTTTCTGTAATGTGTTATGATGTGGTAATTCAGTAGTGAGTTCACCTTTAGAAGTACAGGTAGTCCCCAGGTTACGTACATCCGACCTACGACATACGAACGGAGCCTCAGCTGCAACGCATGCGCCTCAGTAACTGTTGCTCCGCCATCTTCGGTATGGGATGCTGCAAGCGGTGACTGGATGGAGGCTGGAGGGGGGCGATTTGGCTGCTTGCGCAGTGTAGTGTCCCTCGGGTGGCTCCCGGCGGCAAGTGGTTTCACTGCCTGCCCACCACACACGGCTGCCCCATTCGTTCTAGGTGGGCTGTTGGTAATGCTACAAGTGGTGACCCGGTTGTGGCTGAACAGAGGCCATTGAGGGTGAACAGTGCGGCGGGGGGTAGCATTGTAGTGTGCCTCGGATGGCTGCGTGTTGAATGGGGGCGGTGGTGTTGCAGACGCAGGAAGCATGCTGTAGTGGAGGTGACTATGAGGTGGGCTGGTGATAACCCGCCCATCGCTGCCCCCATTCATTCTCAAGAGCAAGCCTACTTGTACTGTTACGCACATAGCAGGAAGTTGTCTCTTGTCAGTCCAGGGTGGCCCAGATCTAATAATGCAGATCCAGATCTTCTGAATGACTTTGATTTATGCAGGGACGATTCCAGTTCGGTGCAAAGATGATTCTTCATGTCTTCAGTTCTCACACTTCTCGATGGTCCGTGATTTTTCAGGTGATTTTCTATATAATAAACTGAGTAAGTTATAGCGTAATGAAAATTGCATAATTATATCTGGCCCACCCTATACATCAGACGTGCTGAGGACGGGTGTCTTCCTGCTGTGATAACGTGTACAGTGCTGTGCAGAAGAGCTCATCTTAACCTTTTGTCTTCACCCTTCAGGAATGTTTCTGAAACATAACTCTGATGCAAGTGCTGGTGATACACTAAAGAAGACAAAAACCATCACCATTGAAAATAAAATAGAAATAATAAAAAGGTCGGAAAGAGGTGAAACTCTATCATTCATTGGCAGAGCACTTGGTTACAGTCGGTCAACAACAGCATTTATTAAAATAATGTACCTGTTGCGACTTACATACAAATTCAACTTAAGTACAAACCTACAGTCCCTATCTCGTACGTAACCCGGGGACTGCCTGTACACTGTATTAGCACTATAATAACTAGCCACAGTCTAACTAAAAACCCGGACAAGCATTATAAATGTTTATAATTTAATTACCATTTCACCCATAGATGTGCTCTGTATTAAAACTATAACAACAGACTAAAGATTAAAGAAAAAAATCTGCAGAAAGCTACATTAATACAAATGACTTTATTACCATTTCAAGCTTTCGTAATACTCTGATTCAGTTCTGCTCTTCTGAGACCTTAAATGTGGCTGTGCTAAATATTACAGCGTTAGCCAGCAAGAATTTTTATATTAACGATTTTGTCAGTGATAGGAAAATCTCTCACTAAGTGGCTCAGCTGAGATGGTACAGTAGTGTTAATTGAAGCACACCTCTGAATTACAGCTTATTTCAGTTAGTTCACCAAGGAATAAAAGGCAACGGTTTAGTGATTATTTAGACAAGTCGATTAAACATTAAAAATGCCTGGTTTTGGTACTTTCACATCTTTCGAGTACATTGCCGTTATTACTCAAGGAGTCTCCCAATATCTTGTATTGACTATTTATAGACCTCCACGATATACTCTTTTTGAGGAATTACAGGTTCCTAATTGTAGGCAATTTAATTTTCATGTGGACTACCAGTGGGACCTGAAAGCAAGAGTCTTCCTGAACTTACTACACTCCTTTGATCTTAGTTATAATGTCAGCCAACCCACACACAAGGGAGGATTTTTTTGATTTCAAAAGGACTAAAGGTTGAAGTGAGGCAGCTCATGGATGTATGTATATCGGACCATTTTTGCATATTATTTAATGAAGAAATACTGATAACTTCCACTAGGCAGAAGCATATTATTAAAAAAGTTTATTTTGATACATCTGCAGCTTCAGTATTTGCTAATATTATAAATACTTAGTCCAATTGTAGTGCTCCTCAATAGTGCTAATAGTACTGTATAAATATTAAGGTAGAAAATTTTAATGCTAAGGTGAGATCTGCAATTGACATAGTTGCCACTGAAAAGACAGCTAAGAAATCCTCCAGCACTAATATACTTTAGAAAACCAAAAGTGTGTCTGATTTAAAGGAACATGCCGGAGAACTAAGCATACATGGAGAACAACTAAACTGATAATCCACTATAAAGTATTGAAGGCAAAAATAACTGAATATAACAATGCAGTTCACCTTGAGAGCAGTCCTATTTCTCTAAAATTATTTCAACTATTGATCGTCTTTTAAATCGAGCTCACCACTCCTCCTCCTCCTCCTCACTCAATGGAATGCTTCCTAAAAACTACTACTGAAACTTGTGAGGCTTTTGCTATATTTGCTAAACACAAAGTAAATTCTATTAGACATAATATAGTATATTCCTCCAAAGTTAATCCAATTGAATCTAAGCATGCCCTTTAAATGAGTTAAATTCTTTCAATGGAATAGATCACCCAAAATCATGAAGAATAATTTCATAGCTGAAACCCTCCACCTGCATCCTTGACCCAATACCAGCAGGCTTTTTTAAAGAAGTCTCTGTTGTCCTTACTGATAGTGTGCTTGACATAGTGAACTCATCATTAGATATGGGAGTCTTCCTTGACTGTCTAAAGACTGCAGTTGTTAAACCTCTGCCCAAGAAAGATAATCTTGACTCCTCTGTCTTTAACAATTTTAGACCAATTTCTATCCTGTCTTTGTTAAGTGAAATTCTAGAAAAGGCAGTAATTAAGCAGTTTAATTATTACTTGAATAAGCATTATACTCTTGACAGGTTTTCGAACAGACACTCACAATTATGTAATATTCGATTATTTTCCTTAATAAATAAATGACCAAGTATAATATTTTTGTCTCATTTGTTTAACTGGTTTCTCTTTATCTACTTTTAGGACTTGAGTGAAAAACTGATGATGTTTTAGGTCATATTTATGCAGAAATATAGAAAATTCTAAAGGGTTCACAAACTTTCAAGCACAACTGTAACTGTTCTTGTTCTCTTAGACTTAGTGCAGCATTTGACACCATAGACCACAATATTCTTATAAATTGCCATAGACAAGTGGTAGGCCTCTCAAGCAGCATCTTAAATTTCTTTCAGTCTTACTTAACAGGCAGAAAATTTTTTTTTAGTTGTGGTGATTGTACTTCAGATATACATGATATAATATATCATGTACTACAAGTATCTATTCTGGGTCAGCTGCTCTTTTCAATCCATCTTCTTGCATATGGTCAGATTATCTCAAAGCACAAGGTGAGTTGCCACAGCTATGCAGATGACACATAGCTTTATCAATAACTCCTGATGACCCTATTGTTCTTGGCTCTCTGATCCAATGTCTTAGAAGTAATTCCGAATGGATGAGTAGTAACTTTTTCTAACTAAATTAGGAAAAAACAGAAATCTTATTGAGTGGCAAACATGGCTAAAGTGAGGGCATTAGAAATAAACTTGTCCCTTAGGCTTAAAATCAGGGTGGAGGCAAAGAATTTAGGGGTAATCATTGACTTTGGCCTAGACTTTATATCACATAGTAACCAGATTACGAAGACTGCATTTTTTCACTTAAGGAACATAGCAAAAGTTAGACCTCCTATAACTTTTCAAGATGTTGAAAAATGAATTGGTACTTTTGTTTTTAGTCGATCAGATTAGTGCAGAATGCAGCAGCCAGAATCTTAACCAGAAAAAGAAAATCTGATACATCTTATCAGTTTAAATGTTGTTACATTGGTTGCCTGTGTTGTTCAGAATTGACTTTAAAATAGTGCTAAATGGTTTCTAAAGCTTTAAATAAGCTTCCCCCATCCTATATTTTGGAATGCTTGTACCCCTACACTCCAAGTTGTAACCTTAGATCTTCGAACGGAGGTCTGCTTATAATTCCGAAAGCCAAGCTTAAACGAAATGTTGAGGCGGCATTTTGCTATTATGTTTCAAAAATCTGTAATACTTTAACTATAGAAATTCTTCAAGCTAATACTGTGAAACATTTTTAAAAAAAACTGCTAAAACCCATTATTTTACTATGGCTTTTACATAGCTACATTTCAATTGTATTCGTATTAAACTATATGGGAATAGAACTATCACTTTCTTCTGTACTAATTCCCAATATTTTCTGCTGTCTTTTCTGGTTCTTCTGTTGTAGCAATCTGCACCACCACCACCTGATCAAAGCACCTTGCAGCCTCCTGAGATAATGGAATGGTGTCTTAACTGTCCACAAGACCAACTTCATCAAATCCTATCATATGAAGCATGAAAACTAAGAGGTTAGATTTAGGAACATCATGTTAGGTAGAATGCCCAGTGAGGGCTGGGCAGTCTTTTGACCTTGGAACCCTTGCAGATGTTGCTTTTTTTTCTCCAGCCTAACTTTAGTTTTTTAGTTTGTTTTCTTTTTTCTGTCATCCTGGCTACCTGACCTTAGCTTTTTTGTTGGTACTAATTCTTTAATAATTTTTACCTAATCTTAATTGTTTTTCTTTTTTTGTAGCTTTCTCTTTGTCATTTTGTAAAGCATTTTGAGCTACATATTTGTATGAAAATGTACTATTGAAATAAATTTGTTGTTGTTAGGTATGGATGCTATATTGTCAAATGGGTGGGGATTCATTTTGGAATCACCGTAAGGGGCAAGAAAATGACATTTTGTTAGGATTTAGGTGAACCATCCACCAATCCATTTCTGAACCCACTTAAAGAAATGTAGGAAGCCTTTTCCTGGGAACATCAAATGCAAAGAGAAAGCATTTTTTATTAGAAGCCAATCAATTTCAAGACACATTGATTTACCAGAGAGTATTTTAAAATCTGTATCTAACTGAACATGTGGCAAAAAAATTAGAGTATTAGCAGAAAAATCAGCCTTCGTGAGCTATGAGACAGCAACATTAGTCACTGTGCCACCCAGCCTTAACCTTTTTTGCCATGAATTTAGGGTAAAATACTCCAAAAATCTTCATATGAAAATTTTCACATGAAAATATATCCGTTAAGTTATAAAAATAACTTTTATATCTTACTATTAATTATTACAATAAAATTAAAAGGTTCATGATGAGTGGATGGGTATATGTGGGTTTATCAGCAGTTTTGGTACCTTTTAATATTGAAAATGATATTTAAAACAAGCACTTACGGTATCTTGCAATCTGCATTGCATTCTAAAGTAGTATTCAGGGAACACATTTATTCTAAAATGGGTTGCTATAGAAACTCTTTTTTTCAGTTAAATAAGAAAAGACCTTCACCATTTTCTCCTTTTTGTTAATCTTTAAAGAACACATTGAAAGACAGTATTTGTTACTCTAAGTCACATGCCTTACTGCTGTAATGACCATTCTATTCATTACATAGAGGAGATGCAGTCACAGTATGACCAAGTCTAATTAAAACCTGTGAGCATCCCTTTCTAATAAGTTTAACATTAAATGTTACATGCACTGCGGAACTCAGTGGCTAAGATTGCCAATTTGCAAATGACTTTTAATGCCATTTAATACAAACCTGAAGAAGAAAGTCTAAAAAGCCATTTTGAACATAAGTTTAAAAACATCACATCATTTCTTTTGAACTGACTAGAGGTCCTTGGTAATATCCCCTGTTTTAATCCTGATCACAAAGAGGGGATTTAGGCTTGCTGTATATTGTTCATCAAGCAATATAAAAACATTATTTAATCTATAGAGTAATTACACTTCAATATAGTGGTGGTTGTTACCTAGCAAGCATAGTATTTGCATGTGTAAAGAGGGTAACACAGAATTTTGCATAGCCGAGTAGGATCAGTACCTTACTAAAGGGTCCACACTGGTCACAGGAGAGGTTTCCCAAGTACTGTATGGTTAAATCTGAAATAACATAAGGCAGCGTGTCCTGTTTATTTAATTGTACCATGAAAATAATTATTTCATGAGGATTGCAGTGACAGTCTAGCAGAATGCCAGGAGAACTCTGCCACATGGATAGATGGCAACAAAAATGGCTTCTTATGTGAAACAAGTGGGTGCTTGCTGTCTGTGTTGGTGAGCAGACATTCCATGAGCGATCAAAGCTTTCTCAACCTTTAAAGCGGATCAGGGGTCTAGGGCACAGAGAATTACTGGAAGTAGCAGAGAAGTCCAAGGTGGAATGGCCAACAAATCTTCAAAGGACATTCTTGACTCCACAAGTCATTCTTGGGGTAAACCACTAGATAGAGTTAAAGGTTGATTAATGCCTCTCACACACTGAGTTTAGAAGTGGGAAGTGTGGTAAAGGCTACTGGTACTGGTACCCAAAGATCTGGAGACAAAATCAGAATGACTTGAAGGTAAGTACAAGAGTATCTGAGAACTTGAGGCAAAATATTTTGTACAGCAGGAAAGTGGGTGATTTGCCCTACCTGCTGTTTGTTTTTTTCACTCTTAGTAGTCTCCTTCTTTTGTGTTTTACGAACAAAAAAAAAGGAAGTAGGAGTAACAAAATACACAGGATTAAACAAAATAACTAACCCCTATGCTACTTTGGGCTTCACTTGATCAAATAAAAGGCCTTGACTGACCAGTAGGATGCCTGGTCCACATTCCCAGTAGGTCATCATCAAACACTTTGGCATCTTTGTTTCAGATTGCATGGGCCTTTCTTACTCTTTGCCAAGTGAGCCATTGAACTCACTCTGCTCCGAACTCCAAAGGTTTTTAAAACCCAGCAAGAAACTACTTCTGAGATAGGCCCAGGAGCTTCTACTGTGAGTTAAAAGTATCTCAATGAATCCCTGGTGCTGTCCCAGCAGATCTTCCCTTAGTCACCCCAGGCATTCATGAACCTTTGATTTCTGGCCTCATGCTAGAAAGCCAGGTCAAGTGTAGAGCACTTTAGCGAAAGGTAACAGGAGACCACATGTAAACAAATGGGTCTCACTGTTGCTAGATATCTTCCTGAGTTGAGGGTCTTAATATTTCGTCCAGTATATGTTACATCTTTATGGCATTAATGAGTATCTATTTCCTGGCCATGACCTATTAAAAAGGAGCATAGCACTTCCTGTTGATGGTAATGTTGTGTCACTTGCCATGGAGTCTTATGGTCCAACTACTGTCTAACCAACTCTGTTTTCCTTGCTGCTGCAGTCCCCACCAGACCCTCTGTCTCACTATATATACAGATCACTGTTTACTCATACCTGAATTTCTCAGATGCGAATGTCCAGTATTCTCATAGACCTCCAGCATTTCTAATGTATGGTATGTGACATGCTTAACAATGCTAGGTTATTTTGAAGTTACCAATTTGTAATAATGCTTGTCACAGTTGATTTTAATGTGTATTGTTAAATAATCCAGATGAGATATCTTAATATTCACATTTAATCTCCAAAAGGACAGAACAATTTGAAAAACTTTTGTGCACAATTTCACAAATTCTAAAATTTCATAGAATAGATTAAATCATAAGAATATCAAGCCAGGCCTTGCATGGATGATTACATTGTATATACTATCTATTACTTTTAATAAAAATATAGAAGTGTAATATTTCACACAGAGATGTAAATGGGATATCTGCATTTCTTTTTAAGAAATTCTTTAACATTTTAAGCCTTAAAGTGAATTCTCCACAGGCAGCAAGTTTGCACTGCTACTTCTGAGAGGATAAACAGGGTCTTCCTTTTGCTTTCAAAGGGATTTGCTTGCTAGAATTTCATGCTTTACTAATCATGTGCAAAACTCTTTAATGAGTCATATCAGGAGAAGCGTTACCCCTCTGATTCACTAAGCCAACGCATCGATGAGGGGGTGTAATCCACCCATTTGATAGAGGTATGAAGTGGGATTTCACACTCACTACATGAAGAGGGAATCCCACATAAATCACGAGTGCTCACTCTGGCATTGAAAAAGGAGCAAGTTATTAGGCCAAAAGCATAGAAAAAAAGGAGGATGACAGAAGGTTTTGTAAGTGGGTTACTTGTCTGCATGGTGCCTACTGTACTCAGTGTCCTTTGTGAGAAGCATCTGCATCACGAGAATGAAACAGGAGGAATCCCACACATGACACGTACTGAAGCACACAAGCCCACTTGTATGAGGAGGAAAGGCAGCTTTATAGGCTCAGCTGCTTTAAGGATTTGATTTCTACCGACATTGTTAGAAGGAGATGGGTTAAAGTGATTTTGGGCCTATGAGTAAGACTGGATGTAGGAAGTGGCATCAATTCTAAATGTTAAATGTTTTACACAAGATGTATCAATATAAATAAGTGCTAGCTTGATATGCTAATAGCTGCTTATAATGGATACCTAAAGTGTGTCCCTAAATGATACCTTAGAAAGGCCTCCTGTCACTTACATTTGGTGAGTTTTTATATCATATTTATATATTTATGTGTGCATGACAGATATATAGTATACAAGCATGCTCTATTTTTAAATATTTAAAATTTGGAGTTGAAAAAATAAATATTATTTATATCCAGTACTTAATAATAATTGTTCTAAAGAACCTTTCTAGTTGGTGGTATTATGATGCAGTGTTTAGCACTGCTGCCTCACAGATTCAGTAACCTGGACTTGAATCATGTGCTTGATCTCCTCTAACATCTCAAACATTTACAACTTCGTTTCACTGGTAATTCTAAATTGGTCCTCTGCAAGTCCGAGTGTGTGTGAGCGGGCTCTGTTTAACTGTTGATCCATCCAGGATTGGTTTCTGCTTTACTCATGATAGTGCCAGAATATGCCACAGACACCCATGATTCTACAGCATTGGGGAATCTTAAGTTAAAATAAATTTAATGTTAACACAAAACACATTGTTGAAATATAAACAAAGAAACATCATTACGCAACATTTGTCAAAGTCTTACTCATCTTTGTGGCTTCTGGTCTTGTGAACACTCTTTGTAAACCTATTCACAGGGACACGAGATTCAAATCTGACTTTTTGTATCCCCCTTTTCTAACTGCTGTTCCTTCATTTTAAATTTCAAGTTTTTACAGGTATACTTCCTTCTGCTGTGTATCAAAGCTGTATATTTTCTATGTATTTCTATATACTGACTAGTCTACTGTATATATTTGCTACTGTGTTATAATCTTATTTGCTCTGTTAAGTGTTTTGTGAGAGTTAACTCCTTTAATGGAACTATACAAAATAAAGGCTGATATATTTAAACATTGGCAACATAGCCAAATTTTATGAATGAATGCAAAAGAAAACATGCATTGTGGGTAATGCCTATCTGGAAAGGGAAGGGTGATCGCCTGGATTGCAGCAACTACAGGGGGATAACACTGCTCTCGGTGCCGGGTAAGGTCCTTGCTAGGGTCTTCCTCAATAGGATCTGTGATCACTTGCTCACCTACCAGCAACCAGAGCAGTCTGGTTTTACGCCTAAGAAGTCTACCATCGACCGCATCCTGGCACTGAGGATTCTTATGGAGCGCAAATACGAATATCAGCAGAGTTTCTTTGCAGCCTTTGTCGATTTTCACAAAGCGTTCGACTCGTTGATCGAGCTGCCCTGTGGGACATCCTGAGGGTTCGCAGGATCCCCTCGACGTTGCTGGATATCATGGCCGGCCTGTACACTGGTACTGTAAGTGCTGTGCAGAGTGGAGGCAGAACCTATGCATTTTTCCCAGTTGATTCTGGGGTTCGTCAGGGGTGTGTTCTTGCTCCTACTCTGTTCAATGCTTGTATGGACTGGGTGTTGGGCAAGGTCGTGGGGTCCATTAGCTGTGGGGCATCTGTTGGTGAAGAAAGATTCATGGATCTTGACTTTGCTGGCGATGCTGTTATCTTCACGGAGTCAATGGAGGCTCTGATCAGGGGACTTGAAAGACTGAGCGAGGAGTCTGAGTGACTGGGCTTGCGAGTGTCCTTGATAAAAACCAAGATCCAGGCCTTCAATGACCTCTTGGGCACAGCCATCAGCAGTGTGTCTGTCTGCATAGAGAGTGTTGACCTTGTTAAGAGATTTACTTACTTTGGCAGTGACATTCATGTCTCTGGTGACTCTTCCTATGAAGTCAGTAGACGGATTGGGAGAGCATGGGGGGTCATGAGGTCACTGGAAAGGGGTGTGTGGCGCTCCCGATATCTATGCAAAAGGACAAAGGTCCAAGTCTTTAAAATCCTGGTGCTTCCTGTCTTGCTATATGTTTGCGAGACATGGACACTATCCAGTGACCTGAGACGAAGACTGGACTCCTTTGGTACTGTGTCTCTCCAAAAAATCCTTGGGTACCGTTGGTTTGACTTTGTCTTGAATGAGGCACATTATACAGTACCTGCATTGTTAGGGAGCGTCAGTTAAGGCACTATTGCCATGTGGCGTGTTTCCCTGAGGGTGATCCAGCTCGTAAGATCCTCATTTTTGGGGACTCGAGTGGCTGGACCAGGCCAAGGGGTCGCCCACGTAACACCTGGCTACAGCAGATAGAGGGTCATTTCCGGAGGGTGGAACTGGACCGCGTGTCTGCCTGGGGGGTTGCAAACCGGGATCTTGAGTTGTTTCGTCATGTAGTGGGTGCAGCAACGCGCTGTACCAGTGCATGCTCCTTAACTTGAGTTGACTTAATTAGCCTCCGGTGGCTTGGACTTCCATCTAGAGAAGAGAGGTGGTCATTCGAGAGAAAACATTTTTGGGTGCCAACCCAGCAGTCAACAAAAACAATCATAAAAGAAGCAAAAATGTTGCCCCATAACACTCAGGCTAGCTCAATCAAAACGAATATGTCAGCTATACCCAGTATGTGAAGCTATTCTTCTTAGGGCACTTGAACCAGAATATATGCCATCTTCAGTCTCACATTTATGGCCCTGGGACAGTTGCCTTCACTGAATGGTTTCTCTGCACTTTGAAAGAAGAAGACAAGACAGCAGCAGCACCCTATCTTTGCTTGGGGTGGTAGTGCAACTTGGGAAGAACTCGGAGGGTGACCCTCAGAAGCGCATGTATGACAATATATATATATAATATTGTGGTCTTTGTCTGGCTTGTTATCCCTACCAATACCCCCAGGCCACCAGATGGAGCCCTCCCTGCAGTATGGAGGTGACCCGAAGACTCATTTGTGCCCTATAACCCGGAAGTGCATCAAAGGAAGAGTGACGTGCTTCCGAGGTGAGAAGAAGGACTTGTACCTGACCCGGAAGTGATAAAGAACTACGTGGACTGGGGATTGGGAACACTTCCGGGTCAGGAAGGATAAAGGACTGTGGGAGCTCCCAGACAGAGAGCTAAGCTGGGTGGTAGGAGGGCAACACATCTGGAAGTGGAGGATTGATTATTATTGTGTACTGGTATTGTTTAATGAGCATAGTGGAGGAGAGGGTGCTTTGTGCACTGTGGCATTTAAAGAAAGTCAACTATTGGACTTTTACCTGGTGTCTGGAGTCTTGGACAGGGGTTCAAGGGAGCGATACAGCCGTAATCTGTCACAATATATATATATATATTGTGATGGATGTCCGGCAAGAGTTGCCGGCCCTCACCCCCAGGCCGCCAGGAGGAGCTCTCCCGACAGCATGGACGTGCCCTGAGTTCCAGCAGGGCCTCGTGGACTTTGTAGTTTTTATACACAGCCCTGCTGGATACCTTGGGGACCACAAGGAGTCGCTGTAGCGAGGCTCGTAGACTCGTATGTGCCCTATAACCTGGAAGTGCGTCCTGGTCACGTGAACGGGAGGAATGACGTACTTCCAGGTTGAAGAGAAAGACTTTTACCCTGACCCGGAAGTGGTAAGGACTTGTGGACTGTGGGGCAGGAACACCTCCAAGTCAGGGGGTATAAAAGGACTCTGGGAAAGCCCAGACACTGAGCTGAGTTGTGAGGCAGGGTGGCTAAGCGTCTGGGAGTTTGGAGGATTGGTTATTGTGTATTGTTATTGTAGAATTGTGGAGAAGAGTGTGCTTTGTGCACTTTATTATTATAATAAATAATTATTTGGACTTTTATCTGGTGGCTGACATGTGGTCTGAGGGTACAAGGGTGCGAGAAAACCCTAATCTGTCACAATATATATATATATATATATATATATATATATATATATATATATATATATATATATATATATATATATATATATATATATACATATACATATATATATTATGGGGTGCCAAACAGGCAAATATAATGATTTTCGGAATATATAAAGTCAGTGTCCTGAATATATAACACCAAAACCTGATTATATAAAGTCATTCCTGAATATATAATGTCAAAGCCTGATTATATAAAGTCATCGTCGGAATAAATAAAGTCATTCCTGAATATATAAAGTCAAAGCCTGACTATACAAAGTCAGCATCGAAATATATAAAGTCATTCCTGAATATATAAAGTCAAAACTTTAATATATATAGTCATTCCGGTATATATTAATTCATTCCTGAATATGTAAAGTCAGCATCAGAATATATAAAATCATTCCCGATTATATATAACATCAAAGCCTGATTATATAAAGTCAGCGTTGGAATATATAAAATCATTCCTGAATACATAAAATTTCCATGCTTGTCATTTGAATCGCACTAGTGAAAGGTAAACTTAAACAGAAGCCACTCAGAGTTTATCGGGCTTATGATGTTCGTCCAAAAATGCACCCATATAGAAAAAGAATAAATAAATATAGTGTTCAAAATGCCGGGCACATACATCATTTTGAATGAATTAACTGATCAGTGGGTTTTTTTTAAATATTTTTCTGAAGATGTTTTTGTTAACTTATTATGTATGTTGATTAGGAACTCATTGAGTTTACTAAAAATGTGTCTGAGTCGTTTCAATCAATATATAATCTGACTTTAAATTTGCAGTATACCTGTATATTCAGGAATGAGGTGTGACTGATAAGGGGTGCTATCACTCCCTTGAACCCCTGTCCAAGACTCCAGACACCAAGTAAAAGTCCAAAAGTAGACTTTATTCAAACTGCACAGTGCACAAAGCACCCTCCTCTCCACTATACTCATACAAATACTTAATACACTACAATAATCAATCGTCCACACTCCCAGACGCATTGCCACCCTTCCACCCAGCTCAGCTCCACGCTCTGTCTTTCTTAGTCTTTTATATCCCCTGACCCGGAAGTGTTCCCACAGTCCTTCAGTTCATGATTCCTTATTACTTCCGGGTCAGATAAAAAGTCCTTCTTCACTCCGGAAGCACGTCACTTCAACAGTCGCTTTGTCTATGACGTACTTCCGGGTTATAGGGCACATGTGACTCTCTGGGCCTCCCTGCAACGTCCTCTGTTGGCCCCTGGGGTATCCGGCAGGTTTGTAAAGGAAAACTCCATAGTCCAGGATTCCCTGCTGGCATTCGGGGCACCTCCATGCTGCAGGGAGAGCTCCATCTGGCAGCCTGGGGGTATTGGCCGTGATGACAAGCCGGCCATAGACCACAGAGGTTATATATTCCAACGCTGACTTTATATATTTGGTAATGAATTTATATATTCTAACTCTGACTTTATATATTCAGGAATGACATTATATATTCAAGTTTGACTTTATATATTCAGGAATGACTATATATATTAGGGGGTTCCCCCCTGTTCGCTTTGCTTCCCAGCCACATTGGCCACATCCCAGGCTCGCATTGTGAAGAGGGGGCAGAACGCACTCCAAGGAGACGCAGTCGCTCCTCCAAAACCCCCTCTTAAACAGTGATACAATGGGAAGCAAACTTTTTTTTACCTCCTCTTTGCTTGATCAGCTGCTGGCTTGCTGCTGCTGCTGTGCTGCGTGATCGATCTGCATCTCATGCAGTGCTTCAAACATTTAAAAGCCTGTACAGCAGCTGTCCTACTGCTTGTGTTTTATTAACAGCCCCAGACATAGTTAAATCTTTTGGCACAAAGTCCTGTCTCGCGAGACGTGAGTTCTTGATATTTTTTAGTTTATAATTTAAAAACGGAATAAGAATCTGAAAATCTAATAACATCACATTAAAGTTCACTCGCCAACCCCCCTGCTCGCTTCGCTTTCCAGCTACTTCGCGTCTCTGCCAGTCACGTTATGAAGAGGGGGCTGAACGCACCCCAAAGAGACACAGTCGCTCCTCCATAACCATCTCTTAAACAGTGATACAATGGAAAACAAATATTTTTTTGTTTACCTACTCTTTGCTTGATTAGCTGCTGGCTTGCTGCTGCTGTCATGCTGCTGCTGTCGTGCTGCGTGATCTGCATCTCGTGCAGCACTTCAAACATTTAAAATCCTGTACAGCAGCTGTCCTACTGCTTGTGTTTTATCTCTAGCCCCGGGCGTGGTTAAATCTTTTGGCACAAAGTCCCCTCTCACAAGATGTGAGCTCTTGATATTTTTTAGTTTATAATTTAAAAATGGGATAAGAATCTAAAAATCTAACAACATCCCATTAAAGTTCGATAAATTCTGAAAAGAATGATACCAAACATATATATGTAGGTTTTAAAATAAGCCTGATTTAAAGCGTAATATTAAAGTGACATATACAGATATATATATATATATATATATATATATATATATATATATATATATATATATATATATATATATATATATAAAGAGAGAGAGAGTTAGTGAGGGCTGCGTGAGTATGCATCTGCAAAGGAAACAACAGTTAAAGCTTAGTTCCATGCTGAAAAGGAAAGATTCAATGTTTCTATATATAGTTGCGATCTGGGCTCTGTGTTACACAAATAAAACTGATAAACAGTCTTTTTTCCAAAGCACACTTTATTCCAAACTAGCTGGAGCAATTTTGGAGTCTTTAATAGGATTTAAAAGCATCCAAGAAGACTAAGTAAGTCTTCAGTAACATGTTGACTCTGTTTCTGTCTTGTCAAATTTAATAAAATTCAAATATGTCTTCTTCAGAGGTGCTCTGCTGCTTCCTTCCACAGAAAGAAGACAGAATTCTTGTATCAGAGGAACAATCACTTGTAAAGACTCTCATTACGTGGAGATATGAGAATTGAGTGTTAATGCAGCTGATCCTTTCTTTGCAACAAAAACATTTCTGGAAAGCAAAACAGCACCTTCCCTGTCACATTATATTTAGATGTAGAAAATTGAACTGATAATACTTGTTTAAGTAAGGTGTTATACCCATTTTCAAACCCACTTAAACTTGCCATTTTCATTATCACATGTACTGTATATACAAATTAGATAGCCAATTTAAAATTAGCAGTCAACCTGCATATGTTAAATGTGAAATGAAACATCCATTCTCATTTCACATCTGTTAAATCAGGGCCACCTGGGCAGAAGTCCAAGCAAAATCACACACAAAACAGGAACCAACCTAGGATGCAGCACCAGTGCATACACACTGTCACGCAGGGCCAGTTTACAGTCGCCAATTAATCTAACATACATGCCTTTGAGATTTGTGAGAGAATAAGAAAACCCTAAACATTACAGAGAAAGTGTCTGGATTAAGATTTGCACTTAGGGCCCTGGGTAGATTTTTATTTTATTTTAATTTTCAAAGAAGTCATTCATTACTTTTTGAATGTATAATCTGAATCAGTATACATAGCTGGAGTGATACTAGTGGGCAGAGTGCTACACATTGTATAACTAGCAGTGCGGTATGATCATGTGCAGAGGTGGGTAGTAACGAGTTACATTTACTCCGTTACATTTACTTGAGTAACTTTTAAAAAAAGAGTAGTTTTACTGCACCATACTTTTTACTTTTACTTGAGTACATTTGTGAAGAAGAAACGCTACTCTTACTTATCTACATTGGGCAACCCTCGACTCATTACTTTTTTTCCATTAGATACAGTATGCTATATTTTTGCCAGAGAGAAGCCACCAGTGTATCTACTGCATGACAGTTTCACCAATTAGACATAGCAACAATAATCACAAGACTCCATATCACCAATCAGATGTAGCAACAATAATCACATGGCTCTGTTTCATAAAGCAGACATAGCCATGCAGTCACATGACCACACACAAACTGTCGCGGCATAGTGGCACAAACTCCTCACAGAGAGCGGACAGGGAAGGAAAGAATACATGAAAAATGACAGCCAACTACTGCTGAAGCTTAACCATCAGTTCACTGATTGAAGAACAAGCACGTTTTAACCAAACATGCACAGACAGTGAAGGTAAAGTGAGACTTTGTGTACGTGCACAAGCTGCCTTGTTCTAATGTTATTTTCTATCAGCTGTGCTATTTGGAGGTCAAGTGAATTTGCATTATTGTACTGTCAGTGTACAGTATATCTTGTCACTGTAAGTAGTTTGCACTGTTCAAACATACATGTTAGCTACTGTAGGCATTGGCTTCAAAAGCTTTGTTGTGAAAAACGGAGATTTGGAACTTTGTGTTATTTGTCCATCTTTATTTTGTAAAGATGTTGTTTATTTTTACTCATTTTTTATTTTATTATTTGGAAATAGCAGAATTTGCACATTATTTAATATTTTTGTCTGTCTTATTACAACATTTCTAAAAAATAAATAATTTATTATGATCAAACAGTTACTCAGTACTGGAGTAGTCTTTTCACCAAGTACTTTTTACTTCTACTTGAGTAATATTATTTTGAAGTAACGCTACTCTTACTTGAGTAAAATTTTTGGCTACTGTACCCACCTCTGATCAAGTGATATGTGATTCTGGGCGCTGAAGCACAATACCATAATGTGGCCATTATTTTACTCACTTAAATTTAAAGTGATTTGTTCATTTGAAATGATTATTTCATGTATACTTCAGAGCTTCCTAGCTTGCAATCCTCTCAGATGCAATTGTGTTTTACTCTTATAGCTTGCTTAATTAGTGCTTTTTTTAACGATAAAGGTAAATAGCATATTTTTTTTAAATGCTCATATGGTGTCATTTAGTTAGTAGACAATCTGAGTCATCAAATGTTTGTACATAATTACAGAAAACAATAATAAAAATCACTACAGTTTACAAAACAAGTCACCTCCGCTAACAATGTTTTTTCCATTTTTGTGCTTTAACTTCTGGGTAAAGTATCTGAGAAGATATAATGAGTATTGTGTGTAACATTATCATTTTCCCTTATGCGTGATTACTTAAATGTTTTTCCTTTATAGTGACATGACACTGGGGAAATTAAAAAAAATATGGAAATGTCCCAAACAGCTATGCAGTGGCAAAGGCTGCATGTCATACTCGCACTCTGACCATCATTTATGAAACAATCTCACAAGTGAGCATTTGGGCATAAGAAAAGTTTTTAAAGAAATTCATGATTTGATCTACCCAATGAGCCTATTGTATACCATTAAATTACTTTGGGTACGGAAGTGAAACCCATGGCAATGTGCTTATCTATAATTATACAGTAGTATCATAAAACCACACCCAGAAGGTGCAATATCTGGAATTAATCCCCTACAAATTGTTCCTCGTATGTGCTACTTGTATATCTTTTTACAAAGAGAAGGTGCTAAAGGGCTTAAATTAAAGGATTTCCATAAAGAAAAGAACAGCTAACATGTGGTGAGCATACTGGCGCAAGAATGTCTGCCATTGTATCATCCAGGTGACTGCTCCATATCGGTGGTGGTTGAAGTGGTGCCTCACTATTTATGTAGCTGCATTTGTCCCAAAATTTCCAAGGTTCTGCAGCTTTAGCTCACTTCATTGAACAATTCAGGTAAAAGGGTGACGCGTGGTCAAATATTTTTACAGTCCAAGTATGTTTGTTTTAAAGGTTTTAGTAAAATTCTAAACAAAACAGTTCACACAAAACATTTATATTACAAAGAAATGAAAGTTCTTGTGTAAAGAAAGATCTGTTTAAGGTCTATTTATCTTGTTTTATTTCTCATACATACAGACATAGTTTCAGAAGTTCATGAAACGTATAAAAAATGATCAGGAGATGATCAGAGAACTGTATCCCTAATGCTCTGTTTGTAAGCTAATCTAACAGCCTATGCTTCTAGCAGTGAGACTGTTTCCTAAATGGATTAAATTAACACTTTGTTTTTACAGGAATAGCTATTTCATGGTAACTTAGAGGAGTTAAAAGATTATACCATACTCTAATCAATGTGAAACTGATATTGTATTAAAATTAGCAGACACTTGTTTGAATTTAACATTAACATTTACTTTCTAAGATTGTCTCTTACGGTCTATGTAAAGCACTTTGAGCAGGTTACAGAAGTACTATGTAAACATAATTAATTATTAAAGATTCTAAAAGGAAAGCCTCAATGTGGTAATGATGATGTCAAAAGAATACCTTCTTATATCTGAATAAAGGTACAAAAACTGAGAAGAAATCACAAATAAAAGATATGATTCTTTCTCAGCTTTTCATAGAACTATTTTGTATGTTTCTTGGAAATTGACTTTAATGCTAACTAATATTACTTAGGAGAGTTTGTAAAAGTTTGCCACTAATGCAACAAAGGGGAACAAAACCAGTACATATGAATCTATATATATATATATACAAATCTATATACAGTGCTAGGGTCAGTCAAGCAGGTGGGAGTATTGGGCCATCATCTCTGTGGTCCACAGCTCAGGTAATAATAGTAATGCACCAGCTTAAAACAACAGTTGAAATATAGAGTATAGTTTTCAAAATGCTGAATGAACGAGGGAAAGTTCTGCCAGTGCTGAAGATCTGGGCAGTCAGGATTAAACGTTGGACTAGAAAATGAAACTTAAATGAAACAAAGTTCAATACCAGGAGTCCTAAACATCTGTTGCCAAAAAACTAAGCCTAACTTGTAGTCAAAAAGGGGATGGTTAAAATTCTGTTAGTGAATCTTGGTTGCCATCTGACACCGGGCCTGATTATAAATCATTGTGCCAATGACGTCACAAGGGGCAACTTTTGGAACTACACACCCAATGAACCAAGCAATGCTTTGTGGCAATAGGAATGCAAAATGGCAGCATATGATTAAACAAAATGTGGTAACATGAAAGGAAATTAGTCTCTTGCCGACAGCTTTGTCAATTTAAAATCCATGAAATTAATGTTCTGTTTTATTTTATTTATTTATTTTTGACAGGTACCTGAAAGCCAGAGCTTTTATTTTCCTATCAAGAAAAAACACATCTAGGTTGTCTGGGACTCAGCAATGAGGTGTACACTAAAATATCATTTTAATTTGAGAGCATAGCAGTGTGGGGTTGGAAATGTAAAAATAAAACGGTACTTTTCCAGAAAGGGTTGTCTGTGTTGAAATTGCTTTTACAAATTTCTTAACAATGTCCAAATAAATGTATTAGTTTTTAAAAGCTGTACAGCTGCATTTAAACAAAAAAAAAACTAAAAAAGTATATCAATGAACTAATTTTACATTAATAGCAAACACCTTCACATGCCACTGTACACTCACTTTTTTGTTTTTGTTTCTAATACTTACACAATGCCAAGTTTATGCCTTCTTGGACTAATTATCATTTACAGCCACACAGAAGACTGGATAATTATGTCTTTCTATAATTCACCTACACGGTTAGTGCCTACTTAAATTAATACATCTCATACTGATGGTTGTTGCAACAGGTTACGTTTAGAATATGTTGGTGTACATTCTCACTGTAGGGACTTTATTCCATTAAAATATGTACATAATAATTACTGGCTTACAATTTATAACATTTCTAATAGTATGGCAACTTTCAACTTCAAAGTAATGTATACTTGAATCTATGGGAAATCTCCATTATGCTGGATCATTGACTTTTATTGCTTTTTATAGGAATCTTGGAATTGGGGAAAAGTAAATGAAACACACTGAAGAGAAAATACTTTTACAATTTCTAGGGTGCAAGTGTTCAGGCAGTTGACAATTTTGACAGTCAGGGCTAGGAAAAGATGTTGATGCATAGTGACAGAAAATAGAATTCAGAAAAGTGGCTTGGGGACTTTGTGGCTCCCTGTTTATATTTTTGGTTAAGATGAATTGATAGGAGAAATTTGTAAATTAGTTTTTTGTGTTTTTTTTTATTCATTTCTGCTTCATGGTGTTTTTTTCCCCCTCCAGGATTCTTAGATTATCAATATACATTTTGAAGATCCCTTTATTGATAGACATTTCAGTAAGGCCATTGCAAAGTTTAGTTTTAGAGATCATAAGTGGGCTAGACTCTGTCCCTGAGAAAATAACTGATAAGAACTTGAAATTTTTAGTTACAAACTCCATTCCTTTTTCTGTTCCAAATTATTCCTTGCAGAAGTCTCATGATGATAACACTTGGGACAAAATACTGTGATATAATTTGTCGTCTCACCATAGACTAAATCACAGAGAACATCACAATATCAAGGTGTTGCTTAAATTTAAAAATAAATAAACACATTTTTTCCATTCATTAAAAAACAGTATCATTTTTTTTAACTTTGTCCTAACTAAATTTAGGTCAACAGAAGCATCAGTAACCAAAAAGCTGTAATATAAGGTATTGAACTTTAAACCACAAGACTGTCAGTTCATCTCCCACCTCACTGCATGACCCTGAGCAAGTCAGTTAACCTGCCTCTGCTCCAAACATAACTTTTATGGACTACTTAATCAAAGAGGAAGGTTATCACATTTTTGATTATTAAATGTTTTTGTAAAGTGGAATAACAAAACCACATGGGACAAATGCATGCGGAGAAAATGTGTGCAGTGACAAATTTCCCTTTCATGCAGCTGTTTTGGAGAAAAAAAGCAGGAATTTAATTAGTGGAGAGTTACGAAAATTATGATTCTCTTGCACATTAAAATTTATTAACCTAAAGTTTTGTGTATAGTATTGACATTTCCACTGCTTTTGAAGAGCTTGTGAATACCGTTAAACGTAAACCATGTTATATAATAGCAGGAAATGGGAAGTGTGATTTTATATATCAGCTTTGCATATTTAATTGTTTGTGGTCTGTGTGTAATAAATATAACCTTTAAGAATGTTGTACATGAAATAGCAAATGTGTATTGTCTTATCAATAATTTCTCAGTGTATAAACTTGGATGTGAATTGCGCCTACAACATTAAGGATATTGCACATGAAAATGGAAAAGTGAATTGCTTTTTCGATTGGTGAACTAATGTCTTAATGATAATGTTTTATTGTATAGACATGTACATAAATTGTGTGCCATACTTGATCCTGCCCTTTCAAAGATATTTCCCACTGGGCTGTGCAAAGTAGGAAGTGAGATAGAAATAAAATATCTGGAATCCATTTGAGTACCAGAGCATTAACAAGTGTTTCAAGAGATAGAAGTGCACCTCTGTGAACAATTAATCATTAATACAAGTGTTATTTCTTAAGAAACCATGGTTCAGTCTGAAAAGCATATACAAATACATCATGATGGTAGTGTATCTTCAGAAAACGTGAATTTTTAATTATAAATTGATAACCTGACAAGGACTTCTGGCCACATTGCACACTCAAATCAAGACATATCAAGCTTAATCATCACCAGTAACAGTTAATACTGACATGTGGACGGGTGACTCCTTTTGTTGAGGAGGATCGCATAGTTCAGGTACTCTTTTATTTGCATGGGTATGTGGTGACTCTTCACTTGTGTTATGTGTATAGTGTTTCTTATATTATACTGTTATTCTACATTTACATTTAATTTATATTATTTAAAAATATACCTTTTCATTAAATACAACTAACTCCCCCAGGGGTTACAAGCTGCACCCATTTTTCTTGTGCCTTTGCTCTCTTTTTGATATGCATTTGTCAGCACGCAATTATTGGTGGGCTTTTGTTGTGCCACATTTTTGTAACAATGTGTCAAATGCAAAAATAGTTCTGGTAATAGAATGTATTTACTTGTATTATTAGAATACATAAATTACATGTTTTTAATAACATTTTACAATATTGCATAGTTAAACCTGAGCCAAAATGGGGTCATGGAGGTTGAAACATACTTAACTCAAATCTTACATTTTTTTGTACTGTCTTTTAGTTGTTGGTTGTGAAGAGTATATGGCTAATTGTGGTTCATTTTTCTTCTGAAAGTTGTAGAAAGCTGAAAGTAAAATTGTTGGCTGCAGCAGACCTTTCTGAATAGCAGGTCATTGTGGTGTTTTGCTGGTAAATTATAGTAGCAGAGAAATATTGACTCAGCATAGTCTGCAGATAATTCAGCCTTGAGGTTGTTTTACTGTAACAGAAATACTTATTACATGTTTATTCAGCGTATGCCTAACGGCTTACAGAGCCACCACGCCTACATAGCTCCTTTTCTCTTTGATTTATTTCTAGGTATACAGTATCAAATGACTTTTTGTTTTCTTTGCTTGCATTTTTTACTTTTATGATTACAAAGCTTGTTTGCATTAACTGGTGTGACTGCAAGCAGCAGGAGAAGTTAGTTGGTAGGACAGAAGTTCACGCAAGTAACTGAGGTGATGCCAACATTTCACCTACAGTATGTGTGCATCTGTTTGGCCATGACGTGTGATTTTCAAACATGGAAAGAAAATTGGAGTAACCACTCTAAAGGCGAATTAGAAACAGTAAAGTAATCCATAACTGAAGACTCACAGACTGCATTTCTATTTTAAGATAGGCCATATTGAAAATTCAGCAGTGTGATTAAAATAAAGGGTTTTTCAAATTAAAAAAAAAAAAGAACAGCACGCTTTGATGAAAATATCACAGAAAATTAAACTTTCGTGACAAATTTTCCTGAAGAATAAGTGTACCAAACTTCATTTTAATTGGATCGTTGTAAGACAAGATTTTTCATGAAGAAAGACAGTCATGCCAATCATAATGGGTACTTTACACATTTTATGCAAGAGCACTGTGGAGCAGTCAATGACTCTTTGAAATGGTCATGTTCTTTAACGCTATTTTTCAGCCCTTGATTTCAGTCTAGTTATACCATTGTTGGGAAGAATAATGGAAAGTCTGTCCAAGTTTTAAGTTGATATATAATAGAAAGTAGCATTTAGGTTTTCAAAATGGTTTTCTAGAAATTTCTGAATAAAGGAAATAGACAGTTGGAAAATCGAGTTGTACACTAAAATATCTTCAGATTTTCAGAAGTTTAATAATTCTGATTTTTTTTTGCAAGATTAATAGGTTGGATGGAAGCAAGGGGCATCAAGAAAAATCAATTAAATATTAAATATATCTTCTGTAATTGGTCAAAATTAGTGGAGCATTTTAACCCTGGGGGTAGAATTTATGGAATTCCCAAATCATCAGTGTAAACTTTACTTACTGTTCATTATTAGGGACGCTATAAAGAAGGCTGATAGAATATTTTGTTTTCCCCAAAATTTCAGGTTCATCCATTTAGGTCATTGAACCAAGTTAAATTACTAGAATACATATACAAATGAATGTTCTGACCCAAATCAATTACTTGACACAGTTTATAATGACTAGAATATTCCACATGGATAGCTGAAGGAAATATAACACTCTATGTATAACAAAACAATAACAAATATGACAGTCGCATTCGGTTAACACTTATGCCTTACTGCTCCGGGGAGTAGAATTTAATTCCTGGCTAAGTCATTGTGTACGTAGAGTTTTTATAACGCTCCTTTCATTTGGATTTTCTCCAAGTACTCCACTTTCTCTCTACATTTCAAGATATATATGGTGAGTGGTCTGGTACGTTTATTTGGCCAGCATGAGTGAATGTGTCTGTGTGCATGAGGCTGTTGTATTCATATCAGACATCCTTTCCAGAATTGGTTCCTGCCTTACACCCAAAAGGATACACCTCTCCACAATCAAGAAATAAAAATATTGAGTTCACAAAATGGATGGAGGAATGTATAATTGCAGTACTTTACTTGATTTTCAATACTTTAAAAAACAATCAATGGGCAATTTTTATTGACAATCACACATCAGCATACTGCCAATTAAAAATCCACATGCTACTCACAGTTATACAAGTGACTGATAAAATTAAATTAAAGGTTAAGGTGATTGATATTTAATTCCAGTGCCCTGAAAATTTCAGTTTATAACATATAGACAGGTGAATACAAAAGGATATGGTTACAATTCAAGTACAATATTAAATATCTTTCAAAAATTTATTTTTTTCTGATTTTATTATATGAGAAGAACAAACACTAATACTGCAAACTATTCTTCAAATGCCTTCCAGTTCGCCAACTGTTAAGTGAAAGTACTCTGTGTTGCCAAGCAACAGTTTTATGTTAATATTTCTGCATTCATGTTGGTAGACTTTAAAAAAAATTAAACATCACCTGTTGTGATTTTATAAGGCCAGCGTCTCACAATTTTCATTCTCTTACAATTTAACAAAAAAACTTAAGCATTAATTACTGTATATTCTAGACAAAAATTCTTTCTTAGACCATGACACACATTTAAAAAGCATAATGTTGATTCAGTTTACTGTTACCGGTCTATTTTCAAACCAGTTAATAATCCAAGTCGACTCCAGTTTTCCATTATGTGATTTTGACATTCTGATATGACTCCCCTTAGTTTAGTTGCCCATCAGTCCCATCAGTATTTTAATATACTGTAAAGATGGGCAACAGTTAATAGAAGAAAAATTGAGTAGAGTCATTTTGAGCCAAATAGCAGCTGCCAATTGACCTGAACCACATATGTTTAGGATGTGGTGAGAAACAAGCATAATGTTAGAAAACTCTACGCAGAAAGTTACCAAGCCTATACTCTATCAAAGGCAACGAATGTAGCCATTGTGCCACCATACCACTTTATTTCACCTAAATCTATGTTATTATTCTTTTGTTCTTTTTATTAACACAATGAATATTAAACGACAAGTTTACTGTTTTACAAGTTAAGGCTATTTTTTTACAATCATCGTTTCCCAACCTCTGATGGTATTTCAGGGTGTGCGAAAAAGAGGAATGCTGTGTTGTGGTACAATTAGAGTCTTGCATTGTGCTGTCATTTGTAGGTTCTTTTATTAGTTAGTGCTCCTGTTCTATGATATGAAAAGAATCAGGCATTACAGGCGCAACTATCACCTGTGAATCACCCACAGAAATGTGCATTCTCAGAGATTAATTGCTGCAGGCGGGCGTTCATAAAGGTGAATCATTTTTCTTTTTTTAAAAGGAATTTGGACCTTGCAGTGATCCGTAGAGAAGGGCAAGGTCTGGTATTGATATCTGTACAAGTCCCGAATATGAAATGTTACTGATTTTGCTGTTTTACTAACATTTTGCCCTAACTGGGGGGTTTTGGTGGAGGTCGAGACAAGGGTGACTAAATTGGATGCAACACCTACTGCTTACACTCAGCCCATTTCTCCTCCTGACAGTCTTCGCAGTAGTGTAGCAATTATAACTGTGGAGTGTATCTGTTTTTGTTAATCAGGGGATAAAGCTCGTCAACTGTGTTTCATTGCTTAGCGGCATGCCGGCACCTGTTTCTTCACGGGGGTCTCCAATCTCCCAAACTCCTTGGTCGCTGTTTGTGTGTCATTACCTTGTGGCATTTGACACATCAGGGGATACCCCAACTCCCGGATCTTCAATCAAGTGTCTAAGCTTCATGGGGACACATTTACAAGATTATTGAGATTTATAAAGGTAAATTGCTCAATGTATATCTAAATGTTATATTTGTTTATTATTTAAAACCTTCTTTTTTGAGTTACATTTTAGTCACCTGCAATACTGTAAGTGGTTCAAAAATGAGAAATTTGACAAGTTCATTTTCAAACGTGTTATTATCTTGTATTGGGTACAAACCAAAAATCAAACATTTCATAGGATTGCGGTGCACAGAAAAGGCTGGGAACCACTAAAGTAGATAAATTTTACATTGCATACATAAGGAATAAGTGTTTAGCTTTAATCTTGATAAATATTAAATATGATATTTTAAAATTGAGCAATATGGTGGTGCAAAGAAGAAACAGTGACTATAACGGGATTTAAAAGTAATTCCATTAAAAATGTACCATGAAGATAGGAAAATTGATCAATGAATGGACGGACAGATGGAAGAAGAATTTAAAAAAATAACAATGCGTAAATAAAAAGACTAATGGAAGAACGATTAAAATATGAGTGTTCCAGTGATTTGTGTTGCTGCCTAATCATTTCAAATTTTAGTTGCACATCGCAGCCCGATAAAAGTCTGTTAAGTGTGATAGAAAAGGCAAGTGAATGAAGGGACCAGGAGTAGAGACAAAGTTGTTTTGTCAAGCCAACATTTAAATCCAAAATCAGCCATATCTTTCACCAAAACCTAGTTAAGAAAGAAAATGAGCTACACTGGTTATTTCTAGCCGGTCTGGGAAATAGTTGAGGCAATCTTATAGACAAACAAGATATTGTAAATTCCAAAACATATACCTGTATTAACAGTCAAAACAGACACAACTCATGGAAACAAAAACAAAAGAGTAGAAAGTCTATCAAAAAATAATGTTGCTAAGGTCTTGCAGCTAAACACAACACTTACAATGATAAATATCAGAGTAAGAGTAAAGTTTAGAATGCAGTTTAAATTCAAGCAAAAGCAGCCAAACCCTTTTTGCAATAAAAGATTTTAATTTTAATAGAAAACAATTTGTTGATGATAATCCATTCATCCATCCATTTTCTAACCCGCTGAATCCGAATAGGGTCACGGGGGTCTGCCGGAGCCAATCCCAGCCAACACAGGGCACAAGGCAGGAACCAATCCTGGGCAGGGAGCCAACCCACCGCAGGTTGATGATAATGAATATTTTAAATGATCACCTACTGTTTACAATGTAAATGATGACAAAAACCTGATATGACTGTGAAAGATGACAGCTACACGTCTTTATTTTATAAATCCATTTATTCATCCATTCTTCCACCAATTTTGGGAAGCTGGATTTTCTAATTAAAGATTATGAGATGCCAGTCATCTGCAGAGGACACTCTCATACAAGTGCCATTCTAACAGCATGACTTTTAGACAGCAGGTGAAGCCCAGGATTCCCAAAGAAAGCCTGCATGAACACAAAGAGTGAATGTGAACATACAGAAGGAACGACAGTTCCAACCTGAATGTTTAATCTTAGATGAACTTTAAAACTGACTGAGCTACAGGAAGAGAGCACAAGCAGTTTACCTAACAGCTCCAAGCCATGCAGAGTATGACTGGATTTGTGTCCTTGTGCTTTTAACACCATCACTTTAACTACAAGATCACACAATGAAACACCAGGCTTTCACCTTCAACTTTCAACATATGCAAATACATCATGATATTGATAAACATTAAAAGAGTCAAGAAAAAGTGGTAAAATTTTAAAAAATGCATAACATCTACTTATTATAATAACAAATGACTGATAAATACTTACTCTCTTTTTAATCAGACAAAGATTTTTTTCAAAAATTACAGCACCATCGATAAAGATTAATGGAAACTATTAGATCATGTTCATCAAGGTCTTGGCATTTCACAGACGTCTAGCTCTGCAACACCCTTCTCTTTTCCACTAGTTCTGTTATTTGTTTTATGCTCATCACAAAGACCATCTTATGTATATTGCCCCTCACTTTTTCCATTCTTTTTTTAGCCTCATGCTGTATTTCGGGGTCATTCCACTGGCATTATTTCAATGAAACAAAAAATAAGAAAGTTTTACCATTTAATCCATTTCACTTGTTTGCAGTTTTAATTCTGATGTTTTGGTTTATTTATCAGTCTTTGATCATTTATAATTTTTACCTCCATTCATTTCTGTGGTGGTCTGATTTTTTCCAACATATTTTTTTTCCCATCAATTAATTGACCTTAATAAATCTGCTTACACAACCTTAAGTTAACAATGGAAAATATCACAAAACAGGATTGTGTGGCACAGTAGCATGGTGGTTCATGCTGCTGATTCACTACTGCGTTCAAATCCCATACCTGGCAGTTGTTTGTGTGAATTTGTTTTCCCATGTAACCCAAAGATGTGTTAGTTAAGTTAACTGGTGATTTCAAACTGCCAGTGCGATGGATGTGTGAGCTGTCCATACCTGTTTTCTGCTTGGATTTAGTCAGTATGTTTCTAAAATTTTATAATATGCATTAAATGATATAAATTATTATTTAATTTTTTTAGGTTTGGGAGATTTCAAGAAAAAAATACATCACCTAAATATGGGTGATATGAAGAGAAATGAATCATTTTTAAAATAAATTTGGTCCCATGCATTGAAGGCTGACATTTCCATTCTTAAAAAGAATGCCATAGTCATGGGCAGTTTCATTTAAAATGTGATATTTTTATATTGCTTTAGATTTAAAAACATCTGGGTGGCTTATATGTGTTCATATTAAACATCAGTGGAACCCAGGTAATTTTACATAAATTGAGGTTTGCAATTTAAAAAATGATACATAAACATTGTAGAATAAAAACATTTAGCTATATTGACTGGGCCATACAATCACACTGTATCAGTCCAATTTTTTCTTGATAGAATGTTTGCAGGAAAATGGAATCCCATACTGTGTGTCAGTGCAAGTTAGAAAGCGAATAAGTTGTTTTATTTTTGTGTAAATACACTGTCCCTTTTTTCAGGAATATTTGCTAAATTGTTATAAATATGTAGTACATATGCAGTATATTTAAATGTTCAAGAACATAATTTTTCTTGTTTGTGTACAGTTAAATTATATGATCACCAGACTTAAATTTTTTATATAACTCATTTTTGAAGCTTCATGCCACATGATGTTCAGAATAATTTATATAAAAAAAATCAGTTTAGGTCAAACAGTGCAAATCAGGTGATGTATTATTCCCAGGCATTGCAATGAAGACTGATGCAAGATTGACTCAAGGTCTAGTGAGCTCTAAGGTGTGGCATGCTGTGCAAAGCTCAATGAATGGTTGCATGTGACTTGAGGGTGGCCGAAGTGTAACTCATGGATGGGTGAACAATAACAATGTAGTCCTCAGGATACCCTATTGCAGACACTGTACTTCAGTTAACATTGTCAACGTCGTGTAGCAAGTGACCATAAAAAGGAACTGCAGCAGAAAACGTTGAAAGGTAGAGAAGACTGAGGTTTTCTAAGGTAATTTATTGTTGAGAAAAGAATATTTCCTTTGACTCATAAAATTTGCTGAAGACAATCAATTGCTTGGCTAGGCCTTGGTCACTATGTAGCAAGAAATGTGGCAAAGGACAATTTCAGTCAAAAAAACAATTGACATAGCCAGTGTTTTAACTGATTATTTTGAAATCCATAAGTATTGCAGCATACCTTTATGTGAAATTAATTGTTAAACCTAAACTCATTTTCTAACCCACTTAATCCAGACCAGGGTTATGGGGGTGCTGGACCCTATCCAAGGTAGCAAAGGGTGCATGGTATGACCATACCCTGGACCTGGCATAAGCCTTAAGTCTTTATCTCCAAATTTATGGAGTGTTCAGAAGAATAAGGAAAACAGCCTGATTCAAAATACTTTCCCATAGTATTTCCTAAGCCTAAGTAATGAAAAGCTTTTAAGTAATTGTTTCATATGGCAAAATTTGCTTTAACAGAAGTTTGCTTTAACATTCAATAATCAGAATTAAGATGCACCTTGCAATAACAGCACACATTGGACATAGAAACACTTGCAGTTGTAAAGCTGCTGAATAACTGAAAAATCACAATTTGAATTGAGTGGGTTTAAGAATTATATGTTATAGAAGACCATTCAGGAAGGAAATGGTCAGCTGCAATCATGGATGCAGAGGCAAGAGTATACCACCAGAACACTGTTAGTACTGTAGAAGATGACAGATGGGTATTGGGTCCAAGCTAATTAAAAGTCAAACCAGGACGAAGGAGAGAAATGATACAGAAAGAGTTGTGAAAAGCATTGGAAACTGGGCACAGTGGGAGGGAGTCAAAGAAAGGAGGATTACCTGAGTGATGATGTGGGTCAATCCTTTCTAAACCCTTGTCATCTGAGGACTGAAGGAAGACCCCAGCTGCACATTTTATGTCAGCTTGGAGCATATTTTCTTGTCAAGCGGGACAATATTGGTGGAGGAGAGATATTGCTTGAGGCAGAACAGGGCTCTAGCTGCTTTAATGGGATCTCTGGAGGAAATAGTACATAAATACAAGATGATGAAAAAATGTCCTGAACATATGCAGTATAGTAGCAGTGGAGAGAAGGCCCCTAAACCCAATGAGAAGGGTGTACTAGGAGTAAATATAAACTAGGAAGTGAGAGTCGATATTTGACAGTGACTCCCCCTTTTCTCCTGTAATTCTTCTTTTATTTATTAATCTTTATCACCTCCTCTTCCAAAATGTTGAACCTAAGGAGATGAGCCGCCTGATTATTGCTAATCTTCCAGATGTGCTGCCAATTATGGCAATCACCTGAGCACTTTTAAAAAATTAGGCCAATCAATCCACAGATCAATACCAAGACTTTTTATTTGCAATATGATCAGTGCTTTTTCATGAATTGTTATGCCTTGCCCTGGTGTTTTGTGAAACTTTACTTGTGGACTTTATTGGGTTTTTATTTCTGGTGTTCAGTTTCCTATAGGATTTGTTTGGAAAAGCTGAACAATTTTGCTCATTTATTCTGCAACACCATTTCATTTTGATTTTGTTTTCAGTGCCACCATTATAAAATGATCACATCGACCATTCCTTCAGAGGTCCTTGCCATAATCACCTGGGAAAGCACAATACCTGATGTTATTGGAGCAACCACTTGAAAATCAGTGTTTACATTTAAGTAACATCCAAGATCTGGGTAAACGTAAGTTGTTGGCGTACAATTCTTGTTAAGTGTTAATTTTCTCCTTCTTAAAGAACTTGCTTTTGGTGTAAAGAACTTCAGTTTTTGATTAGCATTTTAAACTTGGGAAAAGATTCGATTTGAATTTTATTTTTGGCAACAACCTTGACTTGATTTAAGAGCTACATATTGCCTCCTGATTCTTGTCCTGTGTTCCTCTGGCTTTTGAATCTTGTATGCACTTCTTGATTTTGTCTTTAGTCTTAACAGTTTGGTCCGTCTGGTGGAAACTGCGGTTCAGTGACTTGTTTATTTTTTTAAACATTCAGAGTTTTAGGCTTACCTGTTTAGTTACTGATTTTGTTTTTGATACTTTTAGCTCTGTTATACTTATAGCAATAATTTTTTGTTCTTTGGAAATTAATTACTTTAATACTGTTTATTAAATCTTTATATGGTTTAACATGATTTTTTTTTATTATTGATAAATTGAGCAGTTAGTTCTTTTATTATTTCTATTGTGTTTTGAGTAAGCTTCAGGTGAAGATTGCCTGTTTCGTCAATTCCCATCATTCTTGGTGTTCATGTTTTAGTAAATATGAACCTGGAAGAAAATTCAAAACACCATGAAACACTAAATGTCTTCATACTCAGACCAAATGCCTCAGTTCCAGTCCAGACTCTACTCGGTCTTCAGACTAGGCTGATCAAAAAGATTGACAAGAATGCATACCAAAATGAGACTGAAAGCATCTAACATGATATCAGAATAGTGACACAGCTAGACTTATGGAAGAATAACTTCAGGGCCCCAAGGGCTACATTAATCAAGATATATGATAAAATATTTTTTCTTTGTTTTTGTCAGTGTCATCTTTAACCCCTTTACCGATTTCCCCAAGATAACTCTTTGACTGCTAGTTGTATGCATTCTGTCATCTCAGAGATTACTCATCTCCGGTAAACTGTAGCTAGTGGCGCAGGGCAGCTGTTGTGGCAGCAGGATAGCTGAACATGGGCTGATGTAAAGTGTGCGAAGAAGAGTACAATTTGTCATGTTACAATGGTGTCAGTTCTTCAGAAATGGCCAGTGACAGCATTATAGATTTTAGTAACTGTGGAACATACAAAGTAGATGATTTTGTACAAATGCCATTTCTGTATATGCAAGGTGTAAGAAAGGTGCTGGATAATTTTCAAAGATATGGTCCAGGGCTCAAGACTGATGTTTTAATACAGATGATCTCTTACAGAAATTCAGTCTGTTCATAAGTGATGGTATGTTAGCTGTAATCTTGACTGAGCCCAACAGATGTGCACATCCAGCAGTACACACCAAAACCAAATGACAGGGACACCTTTGGTGTGATGTCATTTAGAACAGGTTCCTTTGCACTTTTGTATATAATTTAAAAGCCTGATGTTGAAATGTTCTGGGCAACAAATTTTTACTTGAGGCACCTTACATGAGGGAATATGTTTCAGCGAACTTCTCAGGGATTTGCATTTTGTTGTCGGTCCCTTTACACCGTAGTAAGAAATACTTTAAGAAAATAAAATGGTCCTTTGAGACACTGATAGAGAAATTCTGTACACTTTACATACCTGAAAAGAACGTTGTTGTTGACAAATCACTTATAGTTTGGCAATGAAGTGATACAAGTGTCATATAATTACTAAGTCAGCTGTATCTCCGACTGAACAACAAGTAAAATTTATTGGTAGCTTGACAAAAGTGTCTAAACATGTGTAAACTGGTAAAAAAAGCTAAATCTACTGTTGTATTTATATTTATTTTTTTAAATGTATTTTTATCTCTTTGTTTTCACTTTTTCCTAGTTCTAACTTAACAGCTGAAAATACTTGATGCTGTGAAAATAATTTGGTGCCAAAATAATGTATTTACATATTGTCTCTCCTTCTCTCGCTCTCAAAATAGATAGTTGAGCAATCCAATTGTCTTTGGTTTTAATATTTGACACGGCATACTGTGCTCTGATGGCTATCAAACACAAACTTGATCTTTGATGTGCCACACTCTCTCTCTCTTTCTTTAAATATATTAACACTACCAGTCAAAAGTTTCAGAATACAAGTCTAGTGAATAACCTAAAATGGCACAAAAGTTAAACCATAAGCTGCCAGAGGTTAAAAAATGTTTATGTTACCAAAAACTGAAAAAAGGCATTTTTTTCTGGGAACATGTAATGGAGTTAACAACTTACAGCTTTTCTGCAAGAATGATATTAAGTTGTTGCAGTTTCTGCAGTTACCCCAACTTTTGTAGATTCCTTACTAGCCCTCTGTGTTTATACTGCTACACCCTTTGTGGCATTATTTGGACAATATTGCACCGAATGTTGCAATCGTAATGGTAAGAAAAAGGCAATTAGTAAATGAAGACAGGCAGATTAGTATAACCTTTAAACATATTTCATTCAGAGTAATTGCAAAAAAAGCCAAAGTGTCTGTGAGTACAGCCTCTTTCACCATCAAAAGTAACTTGAAAACTATAGGAAACTCTGACAGGAACCGTTCTTTTAGACCCACAAGCAGAAGAGAATCTATAAGGTAGACTCTTCACAGAAAAATCTTCAATGATTTGCGGGATGTACAATTTTCCAATGAATCACGCAATGCTATGCACAGATTAACAAGAAGCATATGAAATGAATGATTGGCTTCCATCAATTTCCTAGGACCTTTCTTAGCATTGTGTAAGATCATAAAAGGGTGCAAACCACTGAAGTTAATAAAAGTCTAGAAATATAACATATATACAGTACTTATGACTAAGTAAAATATATTGTAGTGTGGTGAAGAATACAAATTAGGGTAGCTGAGTAGGTTCCTTTTGATAAATTTTGTAATTTGCACAAAAAAAATTGTGTGTTGCGAGATTTCAAATGTAAGACATTGTTGATAAAAAGCATTATCAATGTAGAGCATTGTCGGGTGGCGCTGTGTAATTTTCTAGGGGCGCCGCGAAAACTTTTGTAAAATTTTTAAAATTGCTAGTGTAATTGAACTTTTGGTTGTTTAAAAAGATAATATTTAAAAAAATATATTTTATGTTGGAAAAACAGATGACGGAACACTTACGGAAATGAAGTCTAAGAAACCCAAAAGACTTCAAATGATCGACAAAGAAATGCGCGTCTGTCTTTCGAAAATTGATCCTCGCATCAATCTCATATGTACTGAAAAACAATCTCAATATTCACATTAATTAAATTTAAGATTTATCCTTTGATTCCTTCATTAATAAAATGTCTTTCAAACTTGTAAAATTAACTGTTTTTATTGGCGATTGTCCATAGATTGTGTCGTCACGACTTTATTTATGGGCAGTCCCTCAGGTGCGGCGCAAAAGTAAATTTTTGGACTTGTTACGCCGCAACTCGAAAAAGGTTGCCTTTCACTGATGTAGAGGTTTGTAAGGGTGCTAATAACTATTGGCTTCCAAGCATCAAAGACTATTCAGGTAAGGAAGGTATTGTAATTTTTATGCACTGGAGTAGCAGAGAGAGGTTTATTACGTTAGTGTTTGTCCTATATTTTGAGCGTTTAATACACAGCCAGAATACTGGTAAATTGATGACAGTTACTGAGAACTGGAAAGCAGGCCAGCACCTGTAACAACCATGACACTTGTCAGGGGACTGAGCTAGATAGGGGCCCGCCCTTTTTCGAGTTTTTTTTTTTTATATGCACATATTTGCAACACGAAAGGGGCCCGAGCTCTGTCAGCTGCCTGGGGCCCAGAATTTCCTAGGTGCGGGCCTGTGGAAAGCAAGGCAAGGCAGACATAAAGAGGAGTTTGAGCACCATTTCCTTTCTAAGGCTAACCAAGTACATGCAGTACCATTACCCTCTAGCTACTTCTATAGTCTCCAAATAAGAGATCAACACTGATGTGGAATATGTGGCACTGTAGATCCAAATAATTTTTTATAGATCTTTTAACCCAGTTTCATTCCGTCTTTATTTGGTAGTAATAGAACAGTTTGAGCTAATGCTGGCAACTACAAGTACAATACTCTAATGTTCCACATATGTTGCATACTTAATTACACACCTAAACACAAAGTTAGCATCATTAATTAAAACTGAACAATGTGTAATAAAGTGGAGACCTAGTAGCTCAAAAAACTGCAGTAATGAAACAAGTACAAGGTAGACGCTGCTGAACAGAAGTGGTATTTTACCCTAAATTCATGCATTATGAATATAAGTATATTAGTTAAATCGGTACACTGTTACTTAAAAATAGATAGTCTGAAAGACAACAGTTTGGGAAAAAAGACAAGACATTGAAAATATTTTTATATATGCCTCCATCTGAGCTGCTTGCCAGCTGAAGACTTCCTAGAAAAGCCTCTGGAGCTTACAACTGCACGCGTGTGTCTGTTGATATTTACAAGCTGAACTGCAGGTGACCTTCGTTCTTATGTGGAAGCAAAAGGGGGTGCAGGCTCCAGAATGTGAGTGGTTTATGCAAGGAGGAGGTAGACACACACAGGAAAAGGAGAGCTACAGAGAGCGAGAGAGAGAGAGAGAGTGGGCGGCTATTGAAATAGTCAGTGGGCGCTTCTGTGCATCTTTGTGTAGGTAGATTGAGTAGGGATGATGGTGGGTGTATTTTGACATTTGAACTGTGTACAGCTGCCTACCAGCTAGACGGCAAAGACTGTTTTAATTTAAAATATTTCCAGGAGGTCTACTTAGCAAGTTATGTAGTCAATATGCATTACTGAATTATATTCTTGGAGGGGGGGAGAATTGTCTTACTCAATCAATATATGGCATTGATTAAAGAATATATATATATATATATATATATATATATATATATATATATATATATATATATATATATATATATATATATACACACACACATAATTGTTGCAGTTCATTCAAAGGAAACATTTAGGAATTTCCATAAAAACTGCTTACATTCTTCTTAAATCCAGCATTACTTTTCTGAATCAGCAACTACTTGATTACTGTTGTGTATCTGAAATGAAAAGGTCTTTTTATTTAAAATTATCAGTTAATCTGATGATATTAGATGAAGTGAAGTACTAAATGATACAAAATATGGAAGTGCCCTTTAATGGACTGGCTCATCAGTCAAGGCTGCTTTCTGTCTTGTGCCAGGATAATTGTACTGATGGATTTAAGGGGCTTGAAAATGGAAGGATGGTTAGAAAATACATGGATTTTCAATTTAGGAACACTTTCCAAAGGCCATTTTTTACTATGTCCTGCTGATCTAGCCAGTTTATTCAATTAATGACATCCTGTCATATTGCGACAGTTATATTAAATTTTTATAAATAATTACGACAGCAGCTGACATCTGTGAGTAAATGGGATGAAAGGCTCACATTAGTATTGCCAGATTTCTTCTTTGGTTGTTATCTTGAATGCCTTCAGTTATCACACTATAAAAGAGTTATTGATTGTTTAACAGTCATTTGGTTTTGATAACCTGCGGTGGGCTGGCGCCCTGCCCGGGGTTTGTTCCTGCCTTGCGCCTAGTGTTGGCTAAGACTGGCTCCAGCAGACCCCCATGACCCTGTGTGAGGATATAGCGGGTTGAACAATGACTGACTGACTAACTGACCGGTTTTGATAACCATGTCTGTTTTCACTAATAATAATTTAACCACTTAGGCAAATCAGAATCCAAACAGAGACAACAGTACTTTTTATGATCAAATTTTATTTTCATGAATAAAACAAGATCCATATAATAAGGTACAGGAAAAGGAAAAATCCTTCTATTTTTACAATGAGATGTTGTATTGTTACCATTAGAAAAATGTTAGTTTGCTTATAATAAGGCAGGCATCAATTAATCTGTATCCTTGCACACTCCACCACATACCTTGTTTACAAGTATTATACAGAGGAAATCAGGAAAGAGATAAAAACAAAGATGAAATGACAAACAAACATGGGGGTGAATAAAACAAAACTAAGTAACAAGTTTATATAATTTCTCTTACAAGTGCTCTGTTTTTGAAAGATAGTTACAGTTCAATTGATTTGTAAAGGAGCTGGCCATATTGTCATCATGAAACTTCCACCTGGACACCAAGAGAATTTTGTCAGCAATATTACCCAAGAAAAAAAAAATCTTTTGGATAAATGCAAATAGAATATTTGTATATGTAAAATAAATGTATGGAGAAGAAAGGGAATCTTATAATTAAAATAAAAAGACAGGAAAGGCTAAACTCCTAACTAGAGTAAATGAACTAGGGAATAACTTCAGACTATATGAAGGAAAGTGGCAGACAGATAAAGAGGATATCATTTTAGTAAGTTTGACTTGATTGTATGGAATGTTATATGCTTTTTTTAAATAAAAAAATAAAGTCAATATAAAAAAGAGGATATAGAGTATTATGAGTAACTGTCATAAACAATGGGTATACTCAATTCCCGGAAGGCCACAGTAGTTGCAGGTTTTCATTCAAGCCCCTTTCTTAATTATTTTCCAATTACTGCTAGTGAAACATTTTGTTCTTATTGTTAGCCAACAGTTAGTTAAGGAAAAAAAAATCAGTTTTTTAACCTTGAAAAGCAAGTCAGTTAAAATCAAGGCAACCTATAATGTTACATTAGCAGCAATAATTGAATAATAATTAATAAAAGGGCATAGATGAAGCATGTGACCCTCCAAGAACTGTGTTTGAGACCAATGCCATAGAGCCTTTAAAGAATCAGATATAATGTTTGAAGTAAAATTCAACCTTGTGACTCAAGGGCTAGGATTTTCAGGGCAAGTAACTACATCATTTAAAACGGTGTTTTAACAACTGGTAGTGTTCTGAAGGCCAAAGTTAAGGTTTAGAGCCCACATTCTAGTTGTTTGTAAAACCTTGAAAGAGATCCTGAGAAACACAGAATGGAAAAAAGGACATTTGTAGGATGAAATAGAAGTTACCAAAAAGTATGGAAAAAGTTATGGTAAAAATGTATGGAAAGGTAAAATGAAATAAAGATAAAAATACACTGATTTATATCTACTGCAGTCATATAGGGAAATAAGGAGGTAGGCACTGAATGTAGATTTTTGAACTTACACAATCTACAACAGTGCTTCCGAAACTGGTTTGGACCAAGGACTTCTTTGTGAAAGTCAAAGATATGCAGGACCTACTATGGCTAACAGCCTCTAGCCATTACTGTAAATTCTATGTGACAATTATACGCATACTCATGAGAAATCATGTATCAACCCAAGATGTAAAGAAGAACAGTTGACACACAAACTCAGATGGTAAATTACTAGGCTTGAATGGCATTGTTTGCTGGAAGCCATTTTGATTTAAATGTCTATACTACTGTTATGTCCTTGGAAGGTTCCCTAAAAAAGACAACAAAACATCTAGTATGAATAGGGATCTATCAGGCTTACAGTGGTCCTCAGTCTCTATCTGTATTGCACTCTAATTGCTTTACTGCTGCTCTATGATCTACCGTTCCAGCTCAGAGTACTGGGCTAGAATTGGAAGGAGTAATGTATGAGCTGCAAAAAAGTCAGACAGGGTATTCTGTGGTCAGTTTCTTAGAGCCATTTCATGTGTCCTTACTAGCAACAAAGTTCTTCTAAGAAAGATTAATAGGACAGATTACGTACTCATGGACCCCACCAGTAATCCACAGACTACACTTTAAGAACCACTGATCTACAATTATCAGGTAGCAAAACAGATGATCCTATTTTTACCATGAAGGTAATCTGCATGTACCAATCAGTAAGTCAATTTTGGTAAAACAGGATTTTCAGCATGCCAGTTAGATATATGCTGCAGTCATGTCTCTGTCTTACAGCTCTCTCTACATGTCAAAAACATGTCAGAACAGACCAAAATCAACAATTACTGCAGTGTTCTCCAGGTAATATGGGAATTTTACAGATTCTTTAATATATAGCTAAGAGGCAAAGAATGAAGGGACAAGCCAGAATCAATTAGGATGGAACATACAATTCAGAGTAATATTATTATGTTTCTTCTCTAGAACGAACAAGACTGGTGTGGTTTTGTTTCTTACCATTACAAATACTGTACATACATACATACATATGGCTCTAGTTAAGGAAAAGTGGCAACGTGTTTTATGTAACTCCTTATAGATTTCAGTGTTTTTTGTGTATAATTCTGTTATTTTCATTGATTATTATTTAATATTGTCAAATCCTTTTAAACATCAGTATTCATGACCTAACCTTTAACCTTTTAAATATGGAACTGCTCTCATCAGTTTGTGATGTCAGTGGCATAGAGCAGATTTGAAATAAATAATCAGCTCTTGAGAGTGTGCAAATCTGTGCCTGATGGCAGCTCTGTGGATTAGTTGTGGTGCTTGGCTGATCGCACTCATGTGCAAATGCAGGTTGAAGAGTCAGGTGCCGCATTCTTACCTTGGAGTGGACGGAGGGTCATATCTATGCCCAATCAACATAATATAAGAGGATCCTGCACCGCTAGAAGGGTAAAGAAGTGACAAATAAAGAAAAGAGAAAGAAAGATGGAGATTAAAATGGTAGAAAGAGAGAACGAACGAGAGTCAGGATCTAGAGAGCCTATGCTAAAGGAATGGAGGCAGGTAGCTGGGTGCGAGCCTTAGGGTGAGGAGCCTGGGGCTGAAGATGGGTGCTCGTACTACACAATGCAAGGGAGTAGGAGCAATCCGATATGCTGTGTCTCTTGTGAACACCGAGAGACTGGTGGTGGGAGACATGTGTGAGGCTCTGCGTGGCGCCCCACGGATGCTGATAGACTGGCAATGGTGACCCAAGCCAGGTATTGTTGGATGACTACACCTGTTGGAAGGATATCTCCTGTGCTGCAGGATGCTGTGCTGGGTAAGCTGAGGAGACGTTGGATTTTAAAGGAGGCTTTGGGGATCATGAGATTTTGAAGAACTGTCTCTGGATTTGATTTTTATAGAGTATGTATAGAAATGATTTTACAACAATAATATTTATTTATATAGCACATTTTCATACAAATGATGTAGCTCAAAGTGCTTTCATTTTAACCTCCACAATCACTTAATTTTATGAATTATTTATTTATTGAAGATTTGAATCACTGTACTTTTTGAAAAAGAGTTAGAAAATGGGGATAAAAGCTTATGATGTCCTGGTGAGAGCAAAACACTGTGCTTGACTCACCTCTTCTCCTTAGTTATTGTTGCTGGGAACTTCAACAAAGCAGGCTTAGGGTTGTTTTTCAGTGTCAGGGACTAGGAGACTAGATCTGGTTGTGTTAAAGCTGAACGGAGCAAAGTACAGAGATATTTTTAATTCTAGACCTCAGAATGGGCCAAAGGTTCACCTGTTCAGTAATTATCTCTATATAATTTTCTTTATAATTTGTATTATGGTTCTGATGCATGGATAATTCAAATTCAACTTAACTACATATATTTGTGTTTACATTTTAATTTTTTGTTATGTTTGGAAAATACCACAGCAGCATCTTGTTTTGTCATGGGTGTTGCTATGATGCAACTTACTTTTGATAGGAGGCATGATATTTATACCAGTGCAGCACTTCCTTCTTTGTTGAGGTTTTAGTGATACTTTCTAAAAACATTTTTGCAAGTGATTTTGTTTGATTTCCTGGTTGCAAACTTTCAGACTTTTATTTTTTGGTTTTCATTTTTGAATCTGGCTCGCATATTCTTTTTTTTAGGTATTAGTATATAGTTTAAAATTTAAACATTATGTTTCTTTTTCTGGTTCAGTCCATCCTTTTTGACTGTATGTTCTCAGGTAGTGGCAGAATACTACTACTATTCTCTCCAAAAGAAAGGCATACAGAACATATAAGACAGTTTTGTATGGATAATCTTCTGTGTCATACAAAGGCTACACTTTGAACTTGGCAAAGTTTAAAGACATATTATTTTTCTTCTAAAAAGTGCAGCCTTTCTTACCATGAATTATTCATAGCGAAGGTAAAGACAGGGAGACTGGCTGAGAATACTCTTAGAATATAATCTAAATGGTGTGAAATGGTCTGTTTTTCCACATGCTTTATGACATTTTGAACTATTGCAAAATATTTGTCTTCCAAGAGCCCTGGGTAGTAGAATTCCAACTTGCTTTATTTTGTCTATCACAATGAAAGAAACCTACATTTGCAGCTGTAATGTGTTTATACAGAAAAAGCAGTTCTTTAGCTATGCAGTTTTTAGTCCTTAAGCTTTGGTTTAGGACATACTGTAAATTCACTTAATAGTTTAAATTACAGTTACATTTTGAACATTATGAAGATATATACATAAACAACAAGTGCAACACTATTTTTAAGTTATTCCATAAAATTTACTCTACTGGTAGTGTGAAGGACATGTTTGTTGGATGCTTCATAACTGTAAGAACACCAGAAAAATCAAAAGGGTGAAGCAGGCCTTACTATGATTATAGCACACTTCCTACTCCTACAGTAGACAGATCAACTTTTATTTTTTTTTTTTTTTAATTTATTTATTTATTAATTTTATTACAATCAATACATAGCAATCAAGTTTTTACAAAAAAAAAAAGAATTATGCTAAGAACAGATCGATCCCCACCCTTGAGAGAGAGAGCAAACAGATCAACTTTTAGCTTGAACAATGTCTGAGAGTAGGAGCAGAAGTAAAATTTCCTTTGATTTCCAAAAAGCCTCCTGTGTTTCTACCTTCCAAACTCATTGATTACTTGATTTCCTTGTTAAACATGTAATAAGTGTAGCTGAAATTTTTAATGAAGCAATCCTACTAATTACAACAAAACACTGGACTTGTTTCACTGAATTAGAAATTTTCAATCTAATAAGGCTGAAACCTCAGTTTGTTCCACAAGGAGTTTAACAGAAGTTTCAAAACTAAGACAAATTACAATGGTGTGATGATACAGACATTTTCTTGATATTACAAAAAAAAATCTTCTTTCAAAGATGCAGTTGAAAGTCACAAATATGTTCTACATGTGTTCATGTTTGCACAGAGTATTAAAATATGGTCGATATAGACCAACAGATAATTTCCTAAGAATATCTCTAAAAATGCTGTTGACAAAGGACTAAAATACTGTGGGAGCACGGGCTAAACTATAAGGCATTACCAGAGATTGGTAATACTGCTTGAGACAGAGCTGAAGGTTATCGTTAACTGTTCTTAATTGTGAACTGGTTTAATTCTCTGTAGTCAATACAGTGCCTTAAACTTCTATCCTTAACTCTTGACCAGAAGAACCTGTCACCAGTAGAACCTGCTATAAGGTGTAATGAAGCCATTAAGCAGGTTCTCCTTGGGCTTGGTATCAATGTGTAATTTTCCCTCTACCCCTACTTATAAATGTGTTTTCCAGACAATAATTCAGTTAAGTAATTTCATTGTCTATGATATGGAAACTTTTTTGCTAAAAATATCTTGAAATTATCTGTATGTGGAAGGAAGGCAGTTTAAATTACCGCAAATAATGGGAAGAGGAATGATTGCTTTTAAACATGACTTCAAACAGGAATCTCCCAAAAGAAACTAGCTTTTTTTTTTACCAGTCAAAAATAGGAGTATGTAGCTAAAGTCTGGGGAACCCCAATATCATTTTCCAATCTGAAGAATCAAAAATATAAAAAGAGATTTGTAATTTCAGTGCTGAGGTAACATAATCTATTAATTCCTTAACAATAAGTGTACCAACTACACAAGGAATTTGAATTTAACCTTTATGGGGATTTTACATATGTAAATAATCTGCCAGGCTAGAGATAATAAAGTTTTCTGCTGAACCAGAACACTTCTATTTCCACAAAATCATTTGTTTTAACTGGTGGTGTGCTGGGGAGACAGCATAAAGAAGAGGGATGCCTCTTGCCCAGACAAACTGGTGAGTAAGGCAGGCTCTATTGTGGGCACGGAGCTGGACAGTTTGACATATGTGGCAGAGCGACAGGCGCTGAACAGGCTCCTATCAATCATGAAGAATCCACTGCATTCACTAAACAGGATCATCTCCAGACAGAGGAGCAGCTTCAGCAACAGACTGCTGTCACTATCCTGCTCCACTGACAGACTGAGGCGATCGTTCCTCCCCCACACTATGCGATTGTTCAATTCCACCCGTGCGGGGTAAACACTAACATTATTCAAAGTTATTGTCTGTTATACCAGCATTTTTATCACTCCTTAATTTAATATTGTTTTTTATCAGTATGCTGCTGCTGGAGTATGTGAATTTCCCCTTGGGATTAATAAAGTATCTATCTATCTATCTATCTATCTATCTATCTATCTATGACTTCCACATTTGAGACTGACTACAAGTTCCTGTCCCACCAATCCCATATTTAGAAGAGATCTTTAGGTTCCCTGAAGTTTTCACCTTAGGTTTGGACTGGCAATCATTTGCCCTCATTCTCCACATTAAAAACACAATCCAGATAAAACCATCTTTTAATTTAGACTAATCTTGTTTTTCCCTAATTCCAGTGGAACTGTAACAGAATTTTTACCAGAACTCATCTTATCCCCTTCTTCTCCGTTTTCCTTTTCTGTAATCTGGTGCCTAGTTTCAAAGTAAGACTAATAATTTAATTCCTCAGTGTCTTACCCAGCTAGCTCATCCTTTAACTCCTCCGCTAAGCAGCTGCTAAATAAGGTTACCAAAGTGACATCATCCTAACTCAAATCAGCTCCTAACATTTTAAAAGTTAGGACTTTGCACCCTGACTACACTGTAATAATTTATTACGAGTTGCCCTCTTGTTCTCAGGGTTGCTCAATAATTTTTACGCCAAGTGCATGGATGGTTGTTTGAAGTTCATTCCAGAGGTTGCCAGAAAAAGCTTTCCAGATGGGGGATATGTGGTTTATATACTGCCCCATTTTTTTTATACATTTGTTTGATGAAAGGTAACTTGCTTATTTGTTCTGTAGCAATTTTCTGCTTTTTTGGAGTTGTTTATTATCAGTGAATTCTCTTTTCATCTTGGGGTCGCTCTTGCTGATCTGGTCTTGCTGTTGAGACATTTTGGAAAGTACGATAGGCAAAAATTCTGGTTTGAAAATGCAAAAAACAAAAGATCAAATCACATAATTGTAATAATAAGAAAATATAAAAATATTCAATTATTTAGTGATTTAAAAATGACAGAAAAACAATAAATAACAGGAATTAAAGCAAAATGAGGACACCTGAGTGCCACAAAGGCCATTGATTTTCGTTTCCACAATTTCTTTTTTTTTCATTTATGTTAGTCATCTTGTTAATGATGAACCTAATGATGTTGGGACTTTACCTTATCATTTTAAGTTAGAAGTGTTCTTCCAGAGATGGAGCAAAGAAGAGAAAGGAAACAAGAGACCAAGAGATGGATAATTCAAAATCAGTCTAAATGCAGGCATAGGTTGTTACCAAAATGAGTATTACCAAAAAGAACAAATCCCAATACATTAACGAGGAGCTGAGAAGCTAGAATTTCTAGTAACCACAAATTGAAAGCTAAAAACAACAGAATGTTTTCATTTTTATGCAGAATCTTGGAAAACAAGAAATCATCAGCACATATCTTTATACTTTCAATCCAGTGATAAAACAGGTTGTGACCTCTGAGACTGTGCCCTCTAGCAACACCTCACCACACATGGCAACAAAACTATAAAATGCCTGTGAAAACAAAATGGTGGTGCATCATGATACAAAATATTTTAGGATCCTAAAATGAACCTAAATCCACAAAATAATTAAGGAAATTCCTCATGCTCAAAAACACTGGAAAAGAAGAAAACTAAAGTAGATTTGTTAAAGAAATACCACACAACAGCAAGAAGGGCACTTGATGTTGTCATGGGTTCTACTGCAGAAAATTATTTGTCAGTACTGCTTATGTGTCTCGTCATTGTATTCATTTTGTGTGGTAAATTCTATTTTACCCTGATCCTTTACTTTGTCAATTATGTCCTAAGTTAAGTGGAGTTGAGCTTCACATTAGTTTATTGATTAATTAGGTGCTACGGATATTAAAGTCACTTGTCTGCTACATACTTTTTGCTGTAGTATTAGTAAGGTCACACTCACTGTTTGTTTCAGCCTTATTATTTAATGCTCATCTGTCTTTTCCTTTAGTTTCGGTATAGTTTGATGTTAGGATTTAGTGGTCATTTCTGTATTATTTGTTTTGAGTTCAGACTTTGGCATTTATTTAACTTTGTTTAGATTTGTTCTTTGAAGCTTTGTGGTATTCTGTTCTGAACTTCTGATTTTCTGACCCTTTTTTACTAGGGTTGATTTTTAATCTTGCTCTTTGTTGATTATTATTGTTTATCTACTTAAAGATATTAATGGCCGTTTTGGAGCTTTTCTGAAGTTTTGTACTTCCTGTTTGGATACTATCATAACAAAATACCACAGACAAACAACAAGCAAAATGATAATGTCCCATAAACAAACAAGTAATATAGGTAGGCAGGATTTGTCAGTAATACAATTATAGAGGGTTGCACAAACAATTATTGATGAAAAGATAATAGCATTAAATCATATTACAAGGTGCTAGAACATTATGATTATCTTACTAAGACAGACAAAACCTCATTTAATATGTGGATATTTTAATGGGGGGCAGCACGGTGGCGCAGTGGTAGCGCTGCTGCCTCGCAGTTAGGAGACCCGGGTTCGCTTCCCGGGTCCTCCCTGCGTGGAGTTTGCATGTTCTCCCGTGTCTCGTGGGTTTCCTCCGGGCACTCCGGTTTCCTCCCACAATCCAAAGACATGCAGGTTAGGTGGATTGGCGATTCTAAATTGGGCCTAGTGTGTGCTTGGTGTGTGGGTGTGTTTGTGTGTGTCCTGTGGTGGGTTGGCACCCTGCCCAGGATTGGTTCCTGCCTTGTGCCCTGTGTTGGCTGGGATTGGCTCCAGCAGACCCCCGTGACCCTGTATTCGGATTCAGCGGGTTAGAAAATGGATGGATGGATGGATATTTTAATGGATCCTGGAGTCATGAAAAAAGAATGGCCACTGGGCAGGGCCCAAAGGGCATTTATATACTTTAATCCAGATGATAATGTAATGATAAACGCCTATAAGTTAATATGCACTTATTTATTCTTTAATCAGTTAGGGTGTGAGAAACTCAGTGTTAGGTTGTGTCTCTAATGTGTAGCAGATTTGACCACAACCTGATCCATCTTATTTCCAGCTACAAGCCTGCTATTAGACAGCAACCTGTTACAAACAGGTTAGTGAGAAAGTTGAGCTTGGAGGATGAAAGATCTCTGAATGACTGCTTCCAAATAACAGACTGGGAAATGATGTGCAAGTTTCATGGGGATGATACTGAGGAACTCAACCACTTTATCACATAAGTGGCACCCTCAAAAACAGTGTGTTGCTTTCCAAACACCAAGCCCTGGATTACTAAGAAGCTAAAACGTCTCCTGAATGAGAAACTTTTTTTAAAAAAAAGCCGAATGAAGGAAAGGAAGCTTACAAAGCTAATACAGAAAACAAACTCACTCAGAATAACATAAAATATGTTTGGAATAAACTGAGAATCACTGGATTCAAATAATTCGGGTCTCAGGTGCTAGAAGGAGATGTGGACAAATCTAATACCCTGAACCAATATTTTTATTAGATTTTCCTTCACATTGCCATCTTCTTCCATTGACCAGTTCTCCAAAACCATCTCTACTGTATTAACTTCTGCCACTTCATAACATCCATAACTGAAGACCAAATGAGGAGACAACTGATGAAGCTACACACAGGAAAAGCTGAAAGAGCAGAAGTCAGTCCTAGATTAAAACTCCAGAAGTTGCTGTTGTTGTGGCAAACATTCTACCTTGTTCCTGCTCCAAAGAAAGCTGGAGCCTATTTAATTACTGACTGTATATCAGTGGCACTTACAAGTCATATTATAAAGACTTTGGAGAGGATGGTCCAGGACTATATGAATCCTCTTGTAGTAGACCACCTGAGCAGTTGCCTATCAGACAAAGACTGGAGTGGAGGACACAGTTCTGTACTTGCTCCGCGTGGTTTATTCTCACATGGAAAACACGGGCAGAACTGTAGGAATCATGTTTGTTGATTTCTCCAGTGCCTTCAATATGAACCAGCCAGCTCTGTTCAGGGGATATACAGGTGAATAAGCCTATGGTGTCCTGGTGTTGTAATTGGGTATTATGCATTAAGCTTTTTTTATTTTTGTTTTGGATTTCTCCAAAGCTGCAATATTAATTATGGTGTTGCTTTAGGAGTTTTAATGCGCAAGGAATCAAATTCTGAAATGACAATTCTGTTTAAAACTTTGGTTTAGATGTTACATATTTTTTTACTGTCTTTTTCTTCTTCCTTAAAGACAATTTTAAAATCTTTCTTGAATCTTATTCAATCTGTGAAACCCTTTACAATTGTTTTACCTTTGCAGCTGAGTAGTAGACTGGGCTCAAGGTTCTAATATATTTGGCCATCCAGTGTCAAACTCTGGCTACTGTTAAACATTATTTTAGAAAGGAGGACATGTAAAAGAAACACCATGGAGTATATTGCAGCATGTGAGATTTGCTGTAGAGCTAAATCAATTCAAGGGCTTCTGGTAAGGTTCTTCCAACCTATTCATTGTCCCATTCATCCATGAAAGGTCCTCTCAATGGACTATATTACTTATATCCCTTCCTCACAAGGGTATACAACTATTAGTATAATCGTCAGTTGTTTCTCTAATTATGCATGTTTCGTTCCGATTAGAAAACATCTGTCAGCCAATGAGTTAGCACAATTCTTTCTTACCAATACTGTATTTTTACATATTTACATGGCTTCCTTATCTCTAGTATTTCAAATCAAGGTCCTCAGTTTATATCTAGGTTCAAGAACGTGTTCTGTGAAAAAACAGGGTGTGCTATGAACTTGATCAAGTCATAGACTGATAGAGTTAATGAAGACTTAGAGGAAATTCACAGAAATTTAAACTATTCCAGTTAAGATAATTGGAGCAATTTAGTGCCAATGGCAGAATTTGCTAGAAACGTTCTTCATCATGCTACACCTAAAATGGTCCCTTTTCAATGTTTATATTGTTTCAGTCCTCATCTTCCAGATCTTCCATTAACTTCATTGTCAGCATCGAGTGTTACTGAATATCTTAACTCTTTGATGCATAAGTGACAGTTGGTTAGGGGGAATTTGAATATGGGAGGTTTAATTGCTAGACAATTTGCAAACCATAAGATGAGGGCAGCTTCAATGTTTAAGGTTGAACAGAAATTTTGGCTGGCAATTCATCATAACCGCCTGAGGGTTCTGTCTCATAAACTGACATCCCGTTATATAGGTCCGTATGTAGTTAGACGATGAGTGGAGCCGATACTCATTCCATTTTTCATATTTCCTGGTTGAAACAGGCGAGTTATAGTCTATTATTATATTATTCTAAGAAAACCTGTCCTTCCCTGGTATCAGTGGATGGTTCGTAAGAATATGAATTTAAATCCACTGTGGACTCTGGTTGTGGTATAAAGGGATTGAGTATTTGATACATTGGAGACGGTATGGCCTGGAGGACCGCTCATGGGTCCATTTCAGCTACATTCAGGCAGTTGATTTACTTTCTATATTTCATAAATGATTACCTGACAAGCCTGATGGGTATGTTTGGAGACCATGACCTAGAAGGAGGTCTCTGGTATAATTGTCTGTTATGTATGGAGCTTTATGTTATTTTTTCTTGGGTTTCCCTAAAGCTGGAATATTAATTTTGGCATCATTTAGGGGGTTTAATACCCAAGGAATTAAATTCTGTAATTAGAATTTTCTTAAGAGCTTCAGTTCAGAAGTTATATTTTTTACATTCTTTTTCCAATACCATTTTTAGGGTATCACATTGCTGGTTGTAGTGTCAGTTTCCATTGTGATTGTGAAGTTGTGAAGTTGTACTGGTATAAAGATCACCCTAAACTTAACATACTATTTTCTTTGAACATTGATTACTGGTACTTTGAATCTAAGGTTTGCCTCTTCACTATGATTTTTGGTTTACAATTTGGCTTTCATATTTTTCTTAGTTTGGCTTTCAGTTTTGACCCTTGCTTTTCCCTTTGATTTAGTTCTTTCTCCTGATTCTCACTCTTTAATTTTTGAGCTGACTTCCTTTTTACCTGCTGTGTACAGTACCTGGATAGTAGACTATGTCCCTGATATCGATGTGAACAACATTGGAGAACTACAAGAAACTAGTATTGTTTACTCCGTCTTCACTCTGTACACCTCATACTATAAACATAACACCAGGTCATGTCACTTGCTGAAATTCGCAGGTGATTGTGCACTTATGGGATGTATTGATAAGAGGGATGAGGCAGAGTATTGGAGTCAGATGGCGAACTTTGTTTTTTCATGCAAAAAGAATTGTCGTCAACCTAACGTTTACAAAAGCAAGGAATGGATTATCAGCTTTCACTGCACCAAATAGCCTCTATGTCTGGTCACTATACAGGGAGTAGGTGTAAAGATGGTGTGCTTCTGTAAGTACTTGGGTGTCCACATCAATGACAAGTTGGACAGAGGAAGTATAGAAGAAAAGGTACAGCAGGTTCTTCTTTCTTAGCGGATTCTGTTCTTTGAATGTAGGAAGTAACATCATTCTGATCTTCTACAATTCTGTGATAGTGTATGCAATTTTCTATGCTGTGGTGTGCTGGGCTGATAACATTACTTCAAGAAAGGCCCTCTGAATCAACAAGCTATTTAAAAGGGCAGACTCAGTTATGGGGCACATGCTGGACCCCCTGAAGGTAGCAGCAAAGGACAGATGTAAACCAAAACTGAGTGCCATTTTGAACAATGCTGCACTTCCTGTCTCTGACACACTAACACAGAGTACTTTCAGCCAACTAATTTTTCAGCAGAAGTGTGTCAAAAAGTGCTACTGGAGCTCTTTTATACCAACAGCAATACTTCTGCATAATGCATCACTGTGACTGCCAAATCAGAGGTTTTTCTTTCTTTTTAATCTTCTTACTTTTTAGTCAATCTGGTGAGTGTTCAGAACATATTGTGTGTGTCTATGTATGTATCTATCTGTCTATTTATTTATTTACTGAGTAAAAAAAAACTAATTTCCACCAGGGACAAATAAAGTTCTTCTAATCCTGCTAACCTCTAGGTCTGTTGTCTTACTATTTCGAAATGACCTGTTTTTGTCATGTTTCATAATTTGATATTCTGTTTTTTTTTTCATTTTGGTTTACATTCTCTTTTTACAATGTTATTTTCATTGTAGTTAAGGTAATTGCTTGCTTTTATCACTACAGTTTGGATTTCCTTTCTGTCCTATTTGATGGCTAGACTTGAACAATAAATACAGTGTTTTTGTGCTACAGAAGTAGCAGTAAGGAAGAGATGGGCCAGGAGAAGAGACATAGTCAGAAATTAGTAGCAGGGTCAGAAATGTGAGATCAAAAATGTATTTTGTCAAAACAAAAGTGATGCCAAAAACCAAAGTCAAGGGATCAAAGCCAGAGTCAGAAACCTAAGACAAAATACAGATGCAATTAGTAAAAGTTGCTTTGGAGAAAGGGGTTTGTTATCCTCTCTCTTGAATAGGAAACACATCAAATAGATGACCTTTAAATTACATTAAGGAAAAAACCTGTGAGAACACTCCTCTAACAGCCAGGCAAAGCTCCCTTATGATAAGTGATAAGAAACGATGGATGAACATACAAAATGTCAATGAAAACAGTCCAAAATAATTTCCTAAAAGCTTATTCATATGTAATATAAAATATGGATTCATTGTCCCCAAAACCCTTAGTAAGAAGCTCAAAGAAATTAAATCTATAATACAAAACACATTAAAAATTGTAACAGTTTTGGCCACTCTCCTGCTATACCTTTTGTGTAAATCCTTGATGTAATTAATGATTGATGGTTCTGTCAAACGCTGTAAATTATCCCTAAAGATAAATACAGTTAAAGTGTGAACATTGTTCAGTTTGTTGTAGAACAAGACATAATCGAAATATCATGTCTGATTTTTTCTTCTCATAGTGTAGATTTACTGTCATTTGTTAAACAATAATTTGTCCATTTCACATATGCAGTACATCAGAATTCACTGATATGAATTAAAATAAATGGTACAGTAAGAAAATAGACACAATTTAAATGTGAAATCATTGCCAACTTCAGACATATCATATAGCTATAATCTCTTGTCAGAGTGCCATCAAAAAAAACGGTTACTGATGAGGGTGACCATAATTGCTTTAATATGCATGTGCTTAATTAAGGTCAACTGCATCATTAATCAGCTTTCTTGGCCGCAGTCTTTCATTCAAAATCAGCCATGTTCATCTTGTTTATTTTCAGTAATGGTGTTTTTTTTTTTTTTTCTTGAGTGAAACATTTTTGCAGTCTGTAGTATAGCTGACTAATTGATCTAGCATTCTGGGTTTGAATCCAGTGTCAGGTTGTTGTTCATGTGGACTTTGCAAGTTCTCCTCATGCCTGTATGGGTTTTCTGAGTTCTCCAGTTTCCTCTTATATCATAAAGCACATGCATGTTAAGTTGATTATCGATTCCAATGAGGACTGAGTGTGGGTGTGTGAGTCCTGTGCTGGACTGGCACCCTTTCTAGCACACAGTGGTGCCAGGATTGGTTGTGAGCCATATGTCTCTGACTAAGTGGGTTTGAATCTACTGTTTTATATATGTATTTTTCTTTATAATCTTTTTAATATATATTTTTTTTAAAAAGGTTACACGATACGGAGGAGTAATGCATATGCCTGTCATGGTTCAATTTAATCATAAAATCTTGTAGTATAATTTCTTACTTATTTGGCACTGCTTTTTGGGAATCATTCCGTGTGCTATGAAAATATCTACTATAATGAAATACGATATGTTCCTTTCTTTAAGTATTTTTTTAGTATTTCAAATTGGTCACTTCTAGATTGGTTTCCAGTGTTTTCAGCGTCCCACGATCCTATAGTAGTTAAAGTAATCTTATAAAATGGAGTCATGATTTTGTTAATCATGACATAATGCTGCCTCAGATCTTCAGGGATCTCAGGGTGTTTTCCAGTCCAGACAATGTCTGTGCAGAGTTGGTATGTTCTTCTTGTGTCAGTGTGCATTTATTTGGTTTCTCTCCTATATACAATGCATGTATGATTGATTCATTTGCAAATCTAAGTTGACCCCATATAAATGACAATGGATTTATTCTTTACATTCAATTGGTGTCCCTAGATCCTGCATTGGATCCAAAGTAATTTATGACGCTGTAGCTGAAAAAGTAGTTGAAGAAACTATAGAATTGAAGCCTGATTTTATGGAAGATTTTTTTTTCAGCGTAAAATTAGGTGCTTTTTTATAGAAAGGAGAAGTTAAACATTCATTAAAATCCATCTAACCCATCCATACCTAAACCGTTTAGACCAGTTCAAGGTCAAGAGCCTTTCCAGCAGGGTTTACCACAAAGCAGGATTCAGCGTTGATCAGGGTGGCAGTCCATCATAGTACCTGCTTATAGCATTCTCATCCTGAAATCCATCCGAGTTGAGATCAAGGAACCAGCCCTAGACTGTCAGCCAGTTAGTTGCAGAGCAGACAGTTTTTGCAAAGTCACAGTATTTGAGGTTTGTGGGATGGTGCGTAAAGAAGAGATGAAATAGTGTTTCTGGTGGTACACTTCTAGTAAGAATATTGTAGTCCAAAATAACACAACAACAGTCAGGTAAAAGGCATGAAAAGTTCTGGGGTCCTCGATTTCAAATAAAATACATTAGTGGGAAACCCAGGGCACAAGAATGACAAATTTCTCTATCTGATGTGAAATAAACGGTCACCCTGCAGGTGAAGCCCACAAGCACTGTGAAGATGCAAATGAGAATCCTTTGGCAGAGCACCCAAAATAAACTCTTCTGTTCAAAAAAGGAGTTACAGGTGGGGAGATCCCCTTTTCTGCTTAATCACTTTTCAAATATATGGAACTGTTATTTTTATACATGTATGAATTCCCAAGGGCATTTATCAGAAGTATGTAACAGTTATTTATTTTATTATTTATTATTTTTAAGACTTAAGGCTGACATATGGTGCTTCCAGCTTAATTAGACTAAAGTGACTAATGATGTGCTTCCCCTGTGACAAACACCAAGCCACAACTTGTCGTTACTGAGAAACGACCTGGACTGATGGCGCTGTGAAATGCTAAGAATGATGAGTACCACTTAATCCCCCCCAACACTTCTACCACATATGTCCATGCCTCACACTTCTCTTTATTGGAATCATGACTGAAGCCACAGACCTTTCAACTTCTGCAGCAGTAATGCCCCTAATCTCCCTCATCAAATACATTTTTATTTGAGCTTCCTTAGAGCAAGTGAATAATTTAATGTGGCTTTATGTTAATTTGAGCTTTTTTTTTTTTTTGTACAGAATGACAGTTGGTGGATCCCCTTTTTGGAGATTTTTTTTTGTCACAGACAACATAAGTGAAAACAATATAAGCAGATTTTAACAGTTAAACAAAACACAACAGTAAATTTAAAGGAACTGCAAAATAAAAGTGATAAAAAAAGCATTGGTGGTTCTCTTTTTCTATTCACAGCAGTTTTTGAGTTGTACTTTTCCTTAGTACTACTCATTTGCATTTTAAGGTTGAGTGTCTATTAGATTAATTTGAGGAAGCTATGTGTGCCGTGCAGGGTGGTATATCTAAAAAATGGAGATCTAAAATTTAACTGTATTAATCTGCAGATGTGGTACCAGGGCACTGTACTCAGAGGGCAAACCTCTTAAGAGGAACAGGCAGGAAATGTGGATAAACCATCACTGTGGCTTTTGTAAACTGCAAGTCATCTGATTTTAGTTTAAATGTTGTCATGGTGGCATGGTGGCACAGTAATTAAGGCCATTGCCTCATAGCTTCAAGGAATTGAGTGGCATTCCTGGCCTGGGAACTCTGTTTGTGTGTGTGTGTTTGTGTTTTTCTTTTGGTTTTCCACTTTTCTTCTCACATTTCAAAGAAATTTCACTTAGTTTAACTGTCAATTCTGAATTTTCCCTGAAAAAAAGACTGGTGTCCCATCTAAGGTCGCTCCATCTCCATGATCTTATTGCTGTGGAATAATGGTGGTGATCATTAAATTTAGTTGTTTTCAATTCTCTTTTTCTTAGCATCCTGGCACTTGTTACACAAAAAGCTTGCAACACAAATGAATCGCTAAGTATGAGATGGCAGCCAAACTTCCGATGTCATAACACGTGAGAAAATCACAGTGTGCGCGTGCCCTTAGGCTGATTGATTGCAAAATAACCCTGTGTGAATTTGAGTGTCGGTTTGTGCATGAATGGGTCCTTCAGTGGACTGCCACACTGTTCTACGTTCGTGGGCTATTTTCTGGTAATGCATGACCTAAAATTATATTAACAGGAACATTATAACATTCAGAACATTATATACAGTATATAGTACTGTATAGCACACTGGGCTTATAAGTGTAAGTGTACTTCATAAAATAATTTAATTACATTTGGCTCATTATGTGAATCTGAATAACTACTGTAATTTATCAACATTCTGTATGTCTCCTGTAAATATGCTGTAATGTATAAGGTACAAAAGACATTAGGAATTATGCATTGTTCAGATTTATTGTTATTTGGGTACAATGCACTCAGTAATCTAGAGGTATATCCATTTAGCCATCCATTTAGTTTATGAAACCATTCAAACATTCTTTCACCATGATATGCAAAGTCTGGATGGAAAAACGGCCAAGACATATTTCTGCATACGTGTACACGCTCAAATTGATACGCATGTTGTTTTTATAATATGGTAGAAAATTCAAGCAGACAAAGGAAGAATATGCAGTCTCCAAAAAGAGATTAATCAGCTCAGCAACTGAAGTCAGATCTCAGGAGCTCTAAGGCACCAATTTTATTCACTGTGTTACTCTTAGGGCCGGTTTATACTTCATGATCTGAACGCATACGCTTACACATCATGGTTGCCACGCATTCCCAGCGTTCATCTGATGCGTCCTCAGAAATGAACGCAACGGGTGCACGAGTTGCAGTACCAGCAAAAAGTAGGGGGGGTGCTGAACGTGACGTCATAGTCTCTGTTTACTATCTACGTGTGATAGAAAGCCACTTTGGAGATCCTAAAGGATCGATGTGCATGCTTCAATGTTTGATGAATGGTTTGATATGGTGAAGCAAAATGCCGACATACAGATGCATTCGTGGTTTATTTTTGTTCAAGCGACACATATTCCCCAACGTAATGACACGATACATTTTAAAAGTCTTGTATACCTTTTTCTGTGTCGTCTTTTTTCTTTTGCATCTTTGCAACAGCATCAGAATGTACAACAGAGTATTTGAGCCACAGAGAAAAAAAATTAAGAACACAGTGAAACGGTCTTTTTTGTCATTAAAGTGGAAATTTCAGCTTTAATATCGAAATGTCCACTTTAATCCTGTAGTTTATTTTATCATTAAATTAGACCACGTCACAGGCGGCTGGGGGTGGAGCCCAGCAGGGACGCCCGAGGGGACCGGAGGAGGGCTGGTGCCTCCTCCCGACCATGAGGGGGCGACCCGGCTAGGCTCCACCCCCAGTCACCTGTGACAACCGTCATAAACATCATCTTAAAACCGACCCAGTTGTTAATCGTTATGTGCTTCTTTGGCTTCCTTCTGAACTAAAGGCAGCAATCGCTACACAGAAAACATTCAATTCATGATATTCCAGCTCTCTGCACTTTTAGAATCCTTAGATTTATAACTGATATCACTTTCATGATGAAATGCATTAAAATATATAGGTTACATTTTACAGATAAGTTGTTACTTTCATTTAAATAATGAATACTGTTTATAATAACACATACGGGGGCTACACAGTGGCAGAGCAGTAGCGCTGCTGCCTTGCTGGGTGTCACATACCTGGTGTTCCCTGCCTGGAGTTTGCAAGTTTTCCTGGTGGATTTCCACAGTGTGCTCCAGTTTCGTTCCAAAGACATGAAGATTTGGGAATTTGGTGATGCTAAAATGACACCAGTGTATGTGTGTGTTGGTATTCACCTTGCGATGAGCTGATGCCCCATCCAGGTATTGCCCGATGCTGGCTGGAATGGGCACATCCTTGGATTGCTGGATATAATCATTAAACATCCTTTTCAGAGATATTGTGGCAAGGTATCCTCAGAATTTAATGGATGTTTCAGGCAACACACAACACAGCAAGGCCGAAACGTTTTCTCACCACAATGATATCTTGCACTGCCACCTGATGGAATCTTCCAGATTTACAGTACACGCGTAAGTATAAACAGTACAACACTTGGGTAGCAGAAGTGTCCACATGCACATGCGTCACATCCTATGAGTTATAAACCCGGCCTGACATAGAAGTATATGATGAGGAAATTCTGGCTGGGAATGTACACTCAGGCATAAACCACTGATTATCCAATATCTGACAAACAGTAGCAATGGAAGGCAAAGTCTACAGAGGTCCACCTGTATTGTGATATTTGCTGTTCTATAATTTCAAAAGAGCAAACACTGAAGGTAACATCAGTTAAATAGTACATTCTTATTTGATATGTAAGAACATTACTGAAGTAAAAGATCTGGAAGCTTACTTATTATATTCATTGGGATAAAAAAAAGAAATCCAACATCCTTGGACAAAGCAAAAACTGATGAATATATCTTTAGAAATATTACGCTGAAGGAGCAAGTGTTAAAAAGAGGGGAAAGGAGTCAAAAAACACTGGATAGTGGTTGGCTGACTCTGTGAGTGAATGGTTATTAATTCAGAAGAGAAGAGCATCCTTAAATATGATCCAAAAGCAAACAAACAGGCTTCAGTTCTGTGCCAAGCAACAAGTGATGCTTGAGATTAATTGGCACTTGGCAAAGGGCACAAGTGTGTGCAATGCATGACACCTATGTGGAGCAGAGAGCTGACTCAATTTCCTTCTTTCTTAATGCCCATTTCAGAACATTCACCTCTGGAGCAAAACCCATTCAATTTCCATATTCAAAATTGAAGACTTTATGTTGCTAATAATTGGACAAACATCCTATGATTGTCATGCACTTCTTTTCTTTAATTTAATGCTATTCAATCCCCTAACACACATAAAACATGCTGATTGTAGAAATCAGATATTGAAGAAGATTTAGCTAATTCCAAAGAGTTACTCAATACAGAGAATGTGGAACTAAATTTGTTAGTAGAGGTGCTATTTTGGAAAAAAAAACTATCAATTATACCAGACAGTATCAACAGCTGATTGACTGTCATGAGCTGTGTGCCTTGCTAGCAGCAGCCATGTTGATTTAATGTAAATTAATTTTTCTGCGCTGATATTTTCTTCTGTCCATACACATGTAGAATTCATTTGCACATACGGAGGCAACATGTCTCAATTAATGTATTTATGTAAGATGTAACATTAATAATGCACACCAAGCATTAGTAAGCTAGCATTTAGAACGTATGTAGAATATGATTAATATAAAGAAACCGCAAATACTTACTTACCTACCCAGTGAAATACAAATGAAGAAAAACATTACGTTACCTAGGAGCAAAACATTATAAGAGAATAAGCTCAATCAAACAAATTAAAATATAACCACAAGAAAAACAGTAGGCTTCAAAAGCAATTTATGAAACAACAATATTGATACTGTAAGTTGTCAATGGAAGATTGTTATATTCAATAATTCATATACTGAACTTCCTTAAACCTTTAAAATCACAGCCAGCTTTGGGTGTGGTTCAGAAACCACTCTTAGAGAGGATTGTATATTATCATAATAAAAAAATCAATGTCTTTAACATAATACTTCTGAACTGCACAATAATAATACATATCTTCATTATACAGTTTGGCCCCTATTTATGTATATGACATTTCACAGGTTCTAGCATTGAAGCTACTGCGTGAAAAGTATCTAAAATGGCATCACTGTGTAGTCTGAGAATGGGAGTAACAATTTGCTGGACTGGGCAACTCCTGCTGTGTTCGAATACAGAATAGCAGCAAATCAGTTGTTGCACACTATGCTGGATCGGCCGATGCGGGCCTGTGGAATGGCCAACTCGGTCTCCCGATTTGATCCCAGCAGACTTTTTCCTGTGGGGTTACCTGAAAGACAAGTGTATTAACATCGAACATACAATGTGGCTGAGCTGTGTGCAGCTATCACAGAAGAATTTCAAAGGATACTAGTACAGATGTGTCAAGCCGCTTGTGACATTGTTGCTCTTCGTCTTCAGGTGTGTATCGATCTGAAGGGCACATTGGTGGAGCACGTCATGAAGAACAGGGGATGAAAAAAACATTTAAGGGTTCCTAATGTTCATGTTCCGTTTTGTTACTTGATAATAACATCAGTAGATTCCTGACAATAACTCCTTTTCAATCATACAAATAAATATCGGCCACCCTGTACATTCCTCAGTATTATTTATTGTTTAGAAAGTCAATTTTGACTTTTTATATCAAGCTAAAGGTTTATAGTTTGTTTTATAATATGCAGACTGTTAATAGCTGCTTATAATGGATATCTAAACTCCTGGAATTATTGAAAAAATCTTTGGGTAAAAAATATACAGTAAATAAACCAATGTAATGTATTTTATATTTTATGCACTTAAAGTTACTCGATTTTCATAAAACAATACATGTAGCAACAAATCACTCAAGGCAATTAGTGGTTAGGTACATTTGTAAAATATGAGAATGTCTGTGTCGCTATCATAACTTGAAATAGTAGCTGGCTGCCATCGTGATTTTGTGCTATTCATTTGCACATTATGTCACCTGCTTTGTCTCTTTCTGTGATCACCCTTGTGCAATCAGAAAGTAGATTTCTATAAAGATACATTAGATCAGGACACACTGGACACAGAGTCATTAACTGTGTTTCCCTTTTTAACCCTGGCGTGGAGGAGAACGCCTCGGAGGACCTCTGCCATCACTTCTGGTCTGACAAAGGAGGTCCCTCCTCTTCCACTATTATACTGACCCTCAAACAGAAGTCCACTTTCAGTTTCAAACTAGTATTTTACCAAAAATGAAGCTACCTTGTCAAGAGCTGCTTATTTATATTGAAGACGGATATTCCAACGGACCATACAGTTCTCGTATCATTGTTATGTTTCCTTTTGACCCTTGGCCTTTAAACATGGTATCCAAAATGGATCCCAAGACTTCATCAGTGAGTCTCTGTTTTCATTACACAGTACATATTCTCCCAAAAGGAACTAAGTAATCTTTCAATGTATTTTCATATTCAAAACCTATCTTTTTTTTTTGTTACAACCCTGTCTTGCCCTCTTTAGTTTCCTCAAGACCCATTGATTGTTGAATGCCCTGTTCAAAGTGGCAGAGTGCATGGTGGGGGTGTCTGTTGCAGAATCGAGGACGACAGTTAAAGTAATGTGGATTGTTTAATCAACCAATCACTCTGAGAACCATCTGCGGCCTATGATGGTTAATTACAGCTTACCACCAAAGGTTGGGAACCGCAACCCATTTTGTGTTGTGACCAATTGTTTAAGAAACCCTGGTTTAGGAAATTGCAGGGCTTGGACAATGTCACTATCATTTGGTCAGTTGAGCATAATGGGGAAAAAAGTGAAACAACTCTTAAACTCCATGTTTACATCACAAGCCACTTCACTTGTGCTTGGCAGTGAGGATGCCCTACTTTAGACATGTGTTAAGATAAACTCAAGTAATAGGATATTATAGCTTTTCTCAGTAGCTTCAGCTTTTGAAACATTTATCATTCTCATAGCTCCAGGTATGTTTGTCCAAAAAGTGTATATAGCATGGCACAACACCATAGTCCACCTGCAAAAGCAAACGTTTTGATCAAAACGATTAACTCATGCTCCAAAATTAAATCATTTTGTCAATGAGTATGTTATGAGCATGTTAGAACCCTGGTGGTCAAAATATTTAGATGTTTTGTCAGTATGACAGTTGACTGGAACTGTTTTCCTTTTCTTCTAATTTGCTATACATTTTTCCACCCACATTATATGTGTCCTAACCACACTGTTATTATTCTGTTTATTATATATCAAACTGAATACTATTCAGACATATAGGCACCGATTTCAACAGTATAGGTTTTGTTGTACAAAATTACACTTGGGATCTTTTGAAGTCTGATAGCGTTATTTAATACAACCATGTTGAAGATCTGATGTTCTTGTTAAGGTGTCAAAAGGCCTATTCTGCCACCAACAAGATGAAATTGTCTCATCCTATACATTAGATATTACAAAGTGAACAAATGGCGTGAACTGCACTTTGTGCTACATGAATTTCTTACTGAAATATAATAAAATGTCAGTTATTATACTGCTGTAACTTGAATAGCATGAAGAAATGCAGTATTGAATTACACCGTAACATACCTGTTTTCCATGCAAATGTTTGGATGATGGAAGACACTATAGACTAGGTTACATTACGCCGCACCTGCCAACCAACCTCTCTCTGCCAGTTTTATTGATATTGTCCAAAAAAGTGGCCCGTATTTTGTCTGGAAAAGCTCTGTGCCTTTATGATTTGCCTTGCCCTCATACCACCATGTGTTCTTACTTGTCTTTCTCTGCCACAAACAGACTGTTGCCCAAATTCAATGTTTGCCTGAGCAGGTCACTCCATATTCAGAAAGTTTACAAATTTAGTTGTACTCTGTCTTTATAGATGTGCTAGATAATACTCATACTCATGCGAGCTAACTTAACAGCCAGTGTCTTTGGTTGATCTAAGAAGTCAGAATGTTCCTCATGTCAATACAGTTTAGGTTTTTACCGATTTATCACTTTAGGAGCAATGACAATAACTCCATATCTCTGCAATTAATGAAACATAGGATTGACAGATTGCGTTAATTTACACCAGCGGTCCTCAATCACGGTCCTTGAGAGCCGCAGTGACTACAGGTTTTCATTCCAGCCAGTTTCCCAATTAGACATCAGGCCTTGCTGATAATGAAACTTGGTGTTTAACTTTATGGCTTGTTAGCACTTTCATTCATCAAAGACAAATTTAATTACATTGTAGATCAGAGGTCCTCAATCAAGGTTTCCACTTCAACCAATTTTTTAATCAGAGCCCATTTATTTACTACTAAAGCAATACATCTTTGGGCTTAATTTTAGTTATCTTGCCTGTTACAATTCAGAACCCTTAATTGCCTATTTTAGTTTTAGCAGCTGTATTTAAACTTTTAATTGTTGCCTATTTTGTTAAGACATTAGCTAATAATATAATGCAGATAACCAATAAACCAGCAGCTCTCCAGCCAACGTGCTTCCTTTTAAACCTGTGTATATGAAACCATTAAAAGTGTCTGTATTTAAAAAAAATGTTTAGAAATAAATGAGAGGGGAATTGGAAGGAGCGTAAAGATTAATTCTGTTCTAGTCCACAAAACACAAGGATAACACTCTCAGGTAAAGAAACTCTACAACGTAATTACAATTTTTCTTGAATGAATGAAAGCACTAACAAGGTATACAGTTAAATACTAACATTATCAGCAAGGACTGAGTTCTAATTAGGAAACCAGTTGGAAGGAAAACCTGCAGCCACTGCGGCCCTCCAGGACTGTGACTGAGGACCCCTGATTTATACAATGAGAGAATTCTGGCATGTTTTGATTTGTTAAACTACTTGTGTACCACTGAGAAGCAACATAATCTATTTTGATCATAAAGACAAATGCAACTGATAATTTTGGGCAATTGTACTTGTCTTTCACATGTACTAAAGAATTTGCGGAGTGTATAAAAAAAGAGAAATGTGATTCAGTTGTGCACAAGTAACTGCATGTTCTGAAGAAATTCACATGTTGTTGTGAACTTAAAGTGTCAATAGAGTATTAGTCCAAAGCAACTGGGAAACTTCCATCCATCCATTATCCAATCTGCTACTGTATATCCTAACTACAGGGTCACGGGGGACTGCCGGAGCCAATCACAGCCAACATAGGGTGAAAGGCAGGAAACAAACCTCGGGCAGGGTGCCAGCCCACCACAGACTGAGAAACTTGTAAAGTACAAATGCAAAAGTCTTTAGGGTCTGAAATCCCTGAAAATCTTGTCACTGCTCATATCTTATTTCATATCTCCCAAGGACTTTTGTGAAATCAACATTGCATGCCAAACTCTCTCCAACAAAACATCACACCCTCACACCCATCGTTATTAAACCCAGACAGACTCCACAAGGACAGTGACTGGGCTGGGGGTCTGAATCTAGAACCACTGGAGCTCACCCACCTGCTCGTTGTGCAGTATCACACAGCTTTACAGCAGGTGGAGAAAACTGCCCAAACTATCTGTGGAACAGCTCTACCATCTCTGGCTAACACTACAGTAGGGCAATCAGGAGGACCAATACTATCATAATGGGCATTACTGATCCACAACACCATTCATTTGTACTTTTGTCATTGGGAAAGCCATTACAGGAATATAAAATCCATGACAATGAGACTTCAGAACAGTTTCTATCATAAACCATTAGGTTTATGAATGGCTTTTATTCACAGCCATTCACCTTACTGCACTGGCATAGTATTATTTTTTAGTGATGATTTTTATTATTTATATTTTTGGTGGAGGGCAGAAAGAAAAAATTTTATTGTTGGTATAACAACTGTTTTACTGTGCATATAACAATATATTCTAAACTTAAATGTAACCACTGCACCCCTCCTTAAATTGTCATGAAAAAAACTGTCAAATGTGTACTATTGTATTTACTTTGCTATTAATAAGAGCGTGCTAGAATGTGTTCAACTTCATGGCTAGTTCATTTAGAATCTACAATAATTTCTTGTAGGTCGTCTACCGTAATTTTTCTTTCTCATGCATTACCATGAAAGCACTATCTCTTAAAACCCATTTAAGGTGCATCTTCACTGGACTTCAATGCCACTTCAGAATATCCTTTGTTTTCAGTGCAGCAAAGTTAGATGTTTATGGACAAATGCTTCAAAACGTAATTTCCGGAGAAGCTCAGTGTCTCTGGGAGTAAATATGGCGGTGGGCTTGCAGGCCACTGTGCTGCTGCGTGATGACTGGAGGAACTGTCAAAGTGGCTGGACTTCTTTCTGATTAACAGCGTTTTGGCATCAGAGCATTTCAAGTTCAGTCCCATGCAGATTTTAGGCAAAAGAAGCTGTTTCTTGTACTCTGTTATTTATTAGCAACTAGCAAAATACCCGCGCTTCGCAGCGGAGTAGTGTGTTAAAGAAGCAATGAAAAAGAAAAGGAAACATTTTGAAAATAACATGATTGTCAATGTTATTGCTTTGTCACTGTTGTGAGTGATGAGTGTTGTTGTCATATATATATATATATATAAATATAAATATAAATATATATATATATATTTACACACACACACACAAACATATATATATACATATCTATACATATACACATACATATACATACACACATACATACACACACATATATACACACAAATACATATATATATATACATACACACACACATATATAAACATATATATACATATACATACATATCTACATATATACACACACAGCTATTTCATATCAGTGCAATACGCTGTTTGTTAAAACGGATGACACCCGCTCTTACGTGCAAGTCTGCGTGGATATTATGAACTATCGATTTGTTCAAGTTCTATTTAAATTTTAAATAGAAGGAATTTTTATTTAGTCGACAGAAATATCTTTGGTAGGAATGGTAAAACAGACAGGAATATTATTCCTGAATAAATCAACTCAAACCTTAAACAACTTATAATATTTTGCTCTCCATAAAAATATATCCTGTCTAAATTATACAAGTTAGAAATAAAGTAAACATTAAAAGAACAAACATTCAAATTTCTTTACTCTTATGTAATTTTATATTTTATAAAAAATAAACTTAGATTTTAAATATCCCAAAAGATTTTGCTCTCCATAAAAATATATCCTGTCAAAATTATACAAATTCAAATATGAACATGCTGCATAACAAAACCTAGAAATATAAATAAAATGTGTTCCTTTCAGCAATAACAAATCAAATCATTCAGTTGTCTTTGCTCATATGTCATTTTAGAGCTGGACGCCTGGCATCTTTTTTTGGCAACAGGTTCGTTTCTGTTTGGTGTGAGGTTCTGTGTTGTGGAGATTCTCAGGATGGATTGCAGGTGCTCATCAGTGAGGCGACTCCTGTGTGCTGTTTTGTTAGTCTTTATCACTGAGAAGAGCTTCTCACACAGATATGTGCTACCAAACATGCACAAGGTTCGAGCCGCATGTAGACGGACTTTTTGTTCTTCAAAGTCACCAAAGCGCGTGCAAACTCAGTGCGCTCAGTTTATCAGCAAAGTGCGTGTTTGGGAACACCGTAGTGACGACTTGGTTTAACATTACTTGGTAATAGGGAAAGTGGGGCAAGTGGTTGTGTCTCCCATAAAAGCAGCTTCAATTGAAATCACTTTGTGATTGTGCACGGGTAAAAACGTCCGCTGAAGTGTCAGATTCTTATTTAATTCTTCTGCTTTCTGTATCTTCTGCATTGCATTCAGGTTACCCTGATGTTTTGTCTCATAGTGCCATCTTAGATTAAATTCTGTAATTACAGCCACATTAGCTCCACAAATGAGACACACGGGTTCAGTAAACATATACTCAGCCTCCCATCGGTTTTAAAGGCTCTATTTTCAGAATCAACTTTTCTCTTCAGCATCGTGTGAGCTAGCTTCGCAATAACTTGCAGCATCTTAAGGTAGACTTGATTAACGCGTAACTGTTCGGCAAGGCAGCTGAAGCGCTGCATTATGGGATCTGTAGTTTATTGTGTTACCAGCGCTTCATATACCCGGCTTTAATAACAATAATACAGTATATAAAATGATCTCGGGCGGATATAATTACACGCCGGGCGGATGTGGCCCGCGCCCTTGAGTTTGACACATATGGACTAAATAGAACTTGAAAAGATATATTTTTTCAAATGTGATCGCAATTCAGATAGAGTTGACGCAAGACTACAGCCTGCATGCCTCAATAAGTCATCCTCCCCTTGCCCTTACTTTTTTACCGTTCATCTAATGAATACACTGAGTATGGCTTTACCAAAACAATCATTGATGGCTAATAAAGTATCCATTATTCGAGTATGTAGATCGGGTATATATATATATATATATCGCAGCGGAGAAGTAGTGTGTTAAAAAAGCTAGAAAAGAAAAGGGAACATTTTAAAAATAACGTAACATGACTGTCAATATACAGTATTTGTTTTGTGAGTGTTACTGAGTGTTGCTGTCATCAAGGATTTGATTATCATTATTTCTTTCAATCAGGTTCGTATTTGTAGGATGTGTTGTGTTCAAGTTACATTCCGTGTTTGTCAATCGCTGTAAAGATGACAGGTTTCATTCATCGATTCGCTTTTACTGCATCAATAAACAGCTCGTCTTCTTCTTTATCTGAGACCTGACACACTGCATGCACGGTTTTTTACACTGTCTTCCTTTAGCGGACATTGACTTTTCCAACGTGTGCTTTGTTTCCACAGTAGTTGGATTTATGAATATGCTTGTATGTATGAGACGCTTCATATTTTTGCTGCCTTTTCAATTGTGTAATTCGGTTTTGTTCCGCTCTTTGGAACTGTTGCCTTTTATCTGTGCACTGCATCAGTTCACGTGAGCCACTCGGTGTACATGCATCGAAGGTTCCCAGCTGTGCTGGTGCCATCTCGCTATGTCCATGGCTGTATTTAATGTTACCTTAGTCCTGGCACTTAAAACTTTCTCTCGCAGTTTCGCTGAGTTTGTGTCAAACACCACCCTGACCATCTCATCTTCCTCTCCATAAGCACAGTCCTTCACCCGTGAATATTTACCCGTGGCAGTTTGCTATTGGATTGCCGCTGACGGACGGCCTTATATGGGCAGGCACTAAATTACAAACGCCAGCGGCAGCCTGTCTATGAACTTAATTTAAAGTGTACGTTTACATCGTGCTTTGTTTCCGAAGTAGCAGAACTCATGAATATGGTTGTATATGTCACTCGCTCGCTTCTTATTGTTTCGCTGCCTTCTCAATTATATAATGCATGTTTTCTTCAGCGCTTTTTGAGGTCTTCCTGGTTTTCTATGTACTGCGTGATTACGCGGGAGGCGTGATGATGTCACACGAAACTCCGCCCCAACGGCGTTGAAGCTCATCTCCATTACAGTAAATGGAGAAAAACTGCTTCCAGTTATGACCATTACGCGTAGAATTTCGATATAAAACCTGCCCAACTTTTGTAAGGAAGCTGTAAGGAATGAACCTGCCAAATTTCAGCCTTCCACCCACACGGGAAGTTGGAGAATTAGTGATGAGTGAGTGAGTGAGTGAGTGAGTGAGTGAGTGAGTGAGTGAGTGAGTGAGTGAGTGAGTGAGTGAGTGAGTGAGTGAGGGCTTTGCCTTTTATTAGTATAGATATAGCCAGCTATTTTCATTTGTACATTTATTACTGTATATAAGATAGATTAATCATTTCCACAACGGGTGGAATTAAGGAGTCAAATAGTGTGGGGGAGGAACGATCTCCTCAGTCTGTCAGTGGAGCGGGACAGTGACAGCAGTCTGTCGCTGAAGTCTGATCCTCTGTCTGGAGATGATACTGTTCAGTGGATGCAGTGGATTCTCCATGATTGACAGGAGCCTGCTCAGCACCTGTCGCTCTGCCACGGATGTCAAACTGCCCAGCTCAATGCCTAAAATAGAGCTGCCTTCCTCACCAGTTTGTCCAGGCATGAGGTGTCCTTCTTTATGCTGCGTCCAAAGCACACCACCGTGTAGAAGAGGGCACTCGCCACAACTGTCTGATAGAACATCTGCAGCATCTTATTGCAGATATTGTAGAACACCAGTCTTCTAAGGAAGTACAGTCAACTCTGTCCTCTCTTGCACAGAACATCAGTATTGGCAGTCCAGTCCAATTTATCATCCAGCTGCACTCCCAGGTATATATAGGTCTGTACCCTCAGCATACAGTCACCTCTGATAATCACGGGGTCCAGGAGGGGCCAGGGTCTCCTAAAATTCACCACCAGCTCCTTGATTTTGCTGGTGTTCAGGTGTAAGCGGTTGATTAGGTTCCAATACTCCTCCTCCTGCCCACTCCTGATGCAGCCCACGATAGCAGTGTTGTCAGCGAACTTTTGCACGTGGCAGGACTTCGAGTTGTATTGGAAGTCCGATGTGTATAGGCTGAACAGGACCAGAGAAAGTGCAGTCCCTTGCGGTGCTCCTGTGTTGCTGACCACAATATCAGACTTGCAGTTCCCGAGACGCACATACTGAGGTCTGTAAGGTAGTCCACGATCCATGCCACCAGGTATGAATCTACTCCCATCTCTGTCAGCTTGTCCCTAAGGAGCAGAGGTTGGATTGCGCTGAAGGTGCTAGCGAAGTCGAGAAACATAATTCTTACAGCACCACTGCCTCTGTCCAAATAGGAGAGGGATCGGTGTAGCATATAGATGATGGCATCCTCTGCTCCCACCTTCTCCTGGTATGCGAACTGCAGAGGGTCGAGAGAGTGGCGGACCTGTGGCCTCAGGTGGTGAAGCAGCAGCCGCTCCATGGTCTTCATCACATGTGACGTCAGAGTGACAGGCCGGAAGTCATTCAGCTCAATAGGACGTGATACCTTTGGGACTGGGGTGATACAAGATGTTTTCCAAAGCCTCGGGACTCTCCCCTGTTCCAGGCTCAGGTTGAAGATGCGCTGTAGAGGACTCCCCAGCTCCAGCGCACACGCATTCAGCAGTCATGGCGATACTCCATCTGGACCCGCTGCTTTGCTGGCACGAAATCTCCTCAGCTCTCTGCTATCACCTGGGCTGCTGTAATTGTGGGTAGGGATGTCTCTCCTATGCTGGTATCAGCAGAAGGATGGGTGGAGGGTGCAGTACTCCAAAGTGAGAGTGGGTGGTCAAACCTGTTAAAGAGGTTGTTCATTTCGTTTGCTCTCTCCACATCTCTCTCAATGGTGGCACCCCGCTTCGAGCTGCAGCCAGTGATGATCTTAATCCCATCCCACACTTCCTTCATGCTATTATTCTGCAACTTCTGCTCCAGCTTTCTCCTGCACTGCTCTTTCGCCGTCCTGAGCTGGACTCGGTGTTCCTTCTGCACACGCTTGTGCTCATGCTGATCACTGCCTTTAAAAGCCCTTTTCTTCTAGTTCAAAAGGCCCTTGAGTCACTTGTAATCCATGGCTTGTTGTTAACATAGCAGCGTACTGTTCTTACTGGAACTACAATGTCCATACATAAGTTGATGTAGTTAGTAGTGCAGTCAACAACCTTCTCACTATGTGACCTCTGCAGGATATCCCAGTCTGTAGTTCCAAAGCAATCTCTCAGAGCCTGCTCTGCCTCAGGGGACAACTTCCTGAATGAGCGCGTGGTTGTAGGTAGCTCCCTCACTCTTGGTTTGTAGTGAGGCTGAAGCAGAACCAGGTTATGATCTGCTTTCCCAAGCACAGGCAGCAGAGTGGCGCTGTATGCGTCTTTAACGTTTGCATACAGTAGGTCAATAGTCCTATTTCCCCGGATGTTACAATCCACATACTGGGAGAAGGCAGGTAATTTTTTGTCCAGTGTCACATAGTTAAAGTCGCCAGCGATTAGCACAAGCGCCTCAAGGTGCTGCGTTTGTAATGGATGATGTCACCTGCTATCGCCACGTCCGAGGAGGGATGTAAACAATAACAACGACATGTCCAAACTCTCTGGGCAAGTAACGGGGACGCAGACTTACAGCCAACAGTTCAATGTCCCTGGAGCAAGAGAAGATTTTGACGTTTACATGTCCAGAGTTACACCACCTTATATTTACATAGAGAGCGAGTCCTGCTCCTTTCTGCTTCCCGCAGGTATTTGCGTCTCTGTCCGATCTAACTGTGATAAACCCGGGTAGCCCCACGTTAGCATCTGGGATGTTAGTTGTTAGCCACGTTTCACAAAAACCCAACAAACTGCATTCTCTGTAGGTCCTGACATTTTTCACCAGCGCAGCCAGTTCATCGATCTTATTTGGTAGTGAGTTCACAAATCCCAGGATCACAGAAGGCGGTTTGTAGCGCCACTTTCTCGCTAGTTGCTTGGCTTTTAGCTTAGCTCTGGCTCTGCTGCCACGATACTTCCTTCTTAACTCGTATAGGGAACCACACCAGCAAGAGCATTTGTTCTCAGCGCTTGAAGTAGACTACTTGAATTGATGAGTCTCAGCGTGTAAAAATCCATGTCCAAGTAGTAGTAAAGTAGTAAAAGTAGTGTCCAGGGAACAAGTCCACATAAAAGAAAGTGATAAGAGTGATCAGTAAAATAGAGAAAAAGGTAGAAACATAAAAGTCGCATAAGGATCTGCAAAAAAGGCTGCCACTCGCGGTGGAGCCGGATGTCAGATTCCAATAGTAAATAAATATTGTAAATAAATACTGTACAGAAATACAGTGCTCTTGAGTTTGCTCCTTAATTCAGTTTAGTAAAGTTCATTTGTTTATTTCGAACTAGGTTGCAAGCTTGTTGGAAGCTAGCCAGCCAGGGGTAAGCTGTGTGATTTTTTGGTGTTTTTAAAGACATGGAGTTGGATAGTGCAATGCCTCAGCTGTATGAGGTATTGTGTTTAGTGGCAACAATTGGAGTTACGTCAGAATTTGTAGAGAGGAGCTTCTCCTACTTAAAACAAATCAAGTCATACAGCGGCAACACAATGGGCCAAAATCATTTAGGCAACCTGAGAGGAAACTGGTCAACTCTATGGAAAAGACACCAAGTTGGTATGGCAGGGTCATAGGCCATTTTGTATAAAAAGACAGGAGTGTAGATTTTACATATAAATAACCTGATGCAATTGACTAATTTTATGATGTAGGCCTAAAATGTGCTTCCCCTGTTTGAAAGACCACCTGCCACAACTGATAGTATGCTAAGGTTCTTTATAAGCACAGAGCTCTAATATGATTATTTACAACTATTTATAATTACTGAATAATTGACATGAAGATTTACACACTGAGTGGCTCATGGAGACTGAACTATCAGTTCACTGAGTAATCCATTAGACCATTGTCTGTCCACTCTAGTTATGTTATCAGTGCTGATGTTATATCATTGTAATCCACCATGCTTCACCTCATAAGACATGAAGAAACATCACATCAGGGTATAGTATCCATAATATATGGGGTAAGTTCATGTTTGCTGTGCAGATATTTCTCAGCATCTATCCTCTCCCTAACAACTATGGAAAGCTTCTCTTTGTTGCTTCTTAGGACTGCAGGAATTCATCTAATATGCAAAGTTCCCTCTGGCAAGTACAAATGCTTATAATGCTAACCTTTGTTTCTATGAATTATAGTGAAGGTTGATTAGGAAAATTTTCTGTGCCATAAACACAGAGCATGACTTGCATGAGTAATCCAGATGTTATGTTTCTCATGATAAATCCATCTGATGATGTTTTTCTGAAGTTTTTCATTCCTTTCCATTAAACAGACTTCTGTATTCCTGTTTTAGGTACTTTCATTATTTTTCTGCATACTATTTTGTACTATGCTAACGGTATCCTTGGCTCTTAATAAACTAGCATGAGAGGCAACCAGTGACCAAAGGATGTCTACCTGCAGATGCTGTGGCCTCAGACAAACACAAACTATTGTACTGTTCTTTTCTTTGAACAGGTAGAAGTTAGAAAGCCTCAGGAATTGTGGTGGTTTAAAGATAACTTGATAGAAGATATCAAGCTATCTAAAGAATTATTTCAACCACAATGCTGGGTCACTAAATCCATGTATATAAAATTGTATATGGGTAAATTATTATGACCAACTGCCAACAGTGCCCTCCTAGTATTCACTGAAGAACCTCATTGTAAATATGGCCAGTCACAAATAGTATGTTACTCTGTATCTCCAGTACTTTAGTAGTTGAACTTGCTTACTACTAAGAAGAAGCCCGTTAACTTTCAAAGCAATTTCAATTAAGTATTGTGCTATTATTCTGTAGCATACAAAATGAACATGTCATTTTAATAAAGGCTGCTTTTCATTAAGACAGAGTGAGATCAGTAAAACAATAAATATCTTTTGGTAAGTAGTATGGCAGGAATGCACTTGGGGACAAAAAATATGAGAAACACAAAGTTCTACATTTTTATGTAGATGTTTGAAAGACCAGAACTGCAATGACAAGTACTGCAACCAACAGTTCTACACTTAAAAGAATGCAGCAGATCCAGAGTTATTGCCTTGGGTTTTATTCTTTGCACTCGCTTTCAATTTTTTATTTTGTTCTTTCTCTCTCAATTTCCTTAATATATTCTTGAAACATATGCACCATTTTATTTTGCTAAAATTATCAGACATAATTTTAAGCAATGGCCAGAAGATGAAACATAAGTCAGGAACCATGCAAAGATCTTAAACCAGAAAATCAATCTGATCATTCCTCAGACCATAGTGAAAATAACATTGTAAAGAACTAAATACTAGGAAAACTAATGTACAGTAGAAAAACACAGCACTGCTGAAAGTGTTTCAGGGATTATCTGTTCAACTCAGATAAAGAGGAAATGAACAGCGTGACCTTTATAGCATTACACTGCTGATGTCTTGTGTCACAACCTCCAACTCAATGGCAAAGCCATAACAACAGTCATCACAAAATGCCAACACCCATAAAAACAGATGTGAATAAATTCTAACATTACTTAACCTCACAAAAAACATAATTTTATAATTATTTAGAAATATGTATCCAGAAAAATGGAGTAAAAATTATAAATATATATCAAAATATAATCAAAACACATTGATTAAACATCTGGGGCCTATTTTCTAAGTTGCAAATGAAACCTGGCAGACACTGCACTAAGACTGCCGAATGATAGCCTCATCCCTTCCTGCATCTTCCTAAAATGTTTTCCCATATTGAAGCACAAGTAAACACAAAAAAAATTCAGATTACTAAAAAAAAGTGGCACTTTACATATAAGATTCAGTTCATGCACAGTAATTTCAGCCTTATCACCTTGTATGGTTCCAGTGCTACCAGGATAAACTCCAACTTCCACTGACCTTTAAATGACATAAGTGGGTTTGAAAAATGGTTGAATAAATTAAACATTTTCAGTGTGCAAATGTATTCAGTGCAAGTGGAAGCCTCAAATATTTTGTCGATGTGTATCATAAGATTACACCACACCCCTTTAATACACTTGTCATGTTTTATCCAGGGTCTTAGCTCTGTCTTAAAGGTAGTTCCATACATGATGCTCTTATGTTGTTATTAAAATGTCTTTACTGTGCATGTGTCCTTTTTTGAGTATCGATTTATTAATTATTTCTGTCGAGTATGCAAGTTCACCTTTGTACAGATGTGTTTAGTTATGTGCCCTTAAAACAGAGGGCAGGGAGTGGAGCCATCATGACATCACCAGAGATGGACTGCCCTCCACCTTTCCAGTCTGGTGAAGGAAATAAGACCCTCCGATATTAATTGAGTATTGGAGTATTAGAATGTTTACATAAATATTGTATTTAATTTTGTTATGTTTCAACCAGTGTTTATTCCTTGGCATATGGGGGTTTTCAGCTTGTTTTTTTTTTGTTTTGGTTAATTTTGAATTATTATTTTTTTCTGTTTTCATGCACTTTCTGATATGGTTGCTTATTATGTAGCATTTGTATAGTGTCTCTTAAGGTTTCTATATTTTCCTGGTATTAACCCTAAGAGGAATGTCCTCCATGATGTCAGACCTGATGTACCACACTCCACCTTTATATTCTGATGGCTGGGATGGCTTCCCCCAGGCTGTTATTGAGTGTTGTTTGGAGGTTATTATATTTCTTTCTGCCAATTGTTCTGGTTTATTGATATTTTTGCTTCTGTTTTTGAGATAATGGTTTCTGGATTAAATACTGGGACTGCTTTGCCTTGTATTACATTTTTTAGGCAAATCTTATTTACCCTTATTTTGCCTTTGCTACTTTTTGTGCTTTCTTCAGTTTTATTTAAAAAAAAATCGATTTATGGGAATTCTTTGTTGGATTTTCTCGTAAAGCCATATGATTATGATTCCTCTATCTACTAAGGCATTTTTGTTAATTTTTTAAAATTTTAAAACAAGCGCCCCATTTTTGGGCCTGTGTTAGCTAGCCTCCACCTGCCTGTGGTAGTCAGGGGCTGACTGCCTGGCTTAAGGTCATTTAAAGAAAGGCCAGAGAAGGTGCTCTGCACCCTTTTTGTTATATCACTGACTTCGTATCACAACAATTTTAAGTTTTTCTACAAGTTCAGTTTTTCCGCAAGACGTCATTGCGAATGAATATGCATAAAATGTATAATTCCAAATATCATATATACCTATGTCTCTGGTTTTTTTTGGTTTTTTTTTGACATCGTGGACCATAAGGCGCATACTAATTCAGCGTGAGCAGGAACACTCAATAAAACTGAATTAAAAAAAAATCAAGTGACGGTGAGATACGAATAAGGCAGATTCGCCAGCGTTTGTGTGTCAGCTTTTATCCCTCCAGATCAGAGAATGTCCAGTTCCATCGCCTCAAAGCATCACTCACATCTACAGTTATTCCCAGTTTCAAATAAAAACTAACAGCGTCAGATCCCTAGGGTGGTAGTATGTATCGTGATTGTGACTGAGGGAATGAAAGTGAAAAAAAGGTAACTTTTACAAGTCCTATAAATGTGTTTACACAGATTATTGTAGAAATGGAACACACATGAAATGCATGTGTTCCAAATAACAATCTATTATTTCCACTCTAAAACTCCAGCACTTCACTCCCAGATAATCAATCAAGGCATGAGCTGGGAGAAGTTTGTGCACGTTCTTCAGCTGTCGGGGGATGGAATAGCAGGCTGCTTGCTGCTTGTCTTTATTGGCACATTTACAGGACAAAAGACGCTGGCAGAGAGGTGCAAACAGATTTAAGGTGGGCCAGATCTACGAGTTTTTTCGTAGGCTCTGGTAATTCTAGTGTTAAATTTGATATATTGTTAATTTTGGCATCAACACAAAATACAGGCTACTCAGGTCACTAATGTGCATATTAAAGTTTTTACTCATCCATATTTAAATAGGCTTAATTCAATTATATGGTTATAGGGGGCTGAAGCCTATGCCAGCAGCATATTGCTGCCAAGTGGGAACCAACTCTATTCAATTCACTTGAGCATCACTGGGTGCATTCACACACACACACCCCATTCAAATATTTCAAACCAATTTTGATAAGAGAAAAATCTATGTGAACAAAGGAATATTGTGCAAATTCATCACAGACAGTGACTCATGAAGCTGTGAAGCAGCAACATTGACCACTTTGTTATTGTGCTACCACTGTCAGTTTTGTATATTCATTATACTGGTTTGATTCTTTAGGAGTTTTGAAGATAAATGGCTCAAAACTAAATTGTTCTATTATTATTTTTTATTCTCATTCCCTATAACTCATACCTACAGGTGTTAAGCCCTATTCTGACAGGATTAGTTTTACACCAAAAATCATTATTACTGAAGGTCTTGTCCGTAACATTTTACTGCATGTTCAGATCTCAGTAAAGATTACAGAGCCTTTTATCTTCTATAAAAAGTCGATAAAAAATTATCCCCAAGTTAAACTAGACCTAAATGAATCAACACGTCAGTAAAACCAATATTTGAGTGATTTTGATGGGATTAAAATTACAGTGATACTCCTTCTTGTGCATGCTGAGTTACACTGGGATGGGGTTTCCCCTTGGAGATCTGAAGACATGCTGACAATTTATATCGAAATGGTGTGTGTGCTCCAAATTGGAGGTGCGAATGGACACACTGTTGTTATATATAAAGACTGCTAATGTGGTTGCAACTGACAGTATGCACCAGTACACATACGTTAACTAATGGTACTCATAAAGCATGAACATTAAAATGGAGGTACAAGGTACAAGGTACTGGTTTGTACTGGACGATGGATCACTGACTTTCCCCACCTCCTGGTGTAAAATTAATCCTGTCTGAATAGGGCTTTGGAATACTGTGCACAGAGTCACATCCAATAGCTTTGTTTTAGATTCTTTTTTATTGTATAACTACAGTATATGGAGGCTAATACACCACACAGTATTCCATATGTGGTCTATGAAATAACAAATGCATAAAAAATGTGGGGATCTATTATAACCCCACTTAATTTGCTTCAGTATTGGTGAAAAAAAAGTTGATGGAACCTTAATGTGCTATGCTCCACAGTTGGGCCATATATGAGGCCATTTTTTTTTTCTTTGGGGAGCTTCTAAGCTCTAGAATTAGAAAAGGCAGGGTAAGGGACAGAGTCTAGAGAGGGTTCACTGTTATTCTTTCAGGTTATTGTCTCCATGTCTGAAAGTGGAAGAGGATAATGGGCATGACACTAACATCTAAATCTTTCCAATGTACACCTGAAAAGTCTATCCCTGTAGAAGATATATTATACCAATGCAGTCGAGAAACATAACGTGCTATAGGCTATTTAAACATTACCTCTTCTGAGTTACTATATAATAAATATAGTGTATATTCAAACCATATTACTTTTATTTAATTATTTATGTACATTGTCTGAATAACAACAGTGTTGAGTCCACCAGGGCTCCCTAGTGTTTATCATAAACTGTAATTTACAGTTACATATTTCCCTAGTGCAAAATTATGAAATATTTTTCTTTGTGACACCTAATAAATTTCATTTATATGAATGTTATGTTCCAAATACCTTTCAGATTTCAAGTTCAAAAATGCTGTTTCCAATATCCTGTTATAGGGAGATTACAGAAGACAGATTACACTGGATGGGAGATGAGTCCAATGTAGAGCATTCACACATACTGTATATTGTGACAATTAATTATCCTGGATTAATTCAGAGTTACCCATTAATGTCACGTGTCTTTAAAATAAAAAAGTTATCTGGCAGACCTAGATAAAAGTGGAACGCCAATAAGGAAAAGGCACAAGTATATTTTTGCATAGCACCAGTGCCTGGGCCTAGCACTGAGCCCAGATTTGTGCGCTAGTAACATTAACTATTGTACCACAATGATGCCTAATCAGATAATCCATATTGTTTATTGTTATGTGCTGATTTAGCTATAATTGCTTAATACGTTTATTCATTATTCACTTGATCCAATTTTTTAGTGTTTCAGATTGATGGAGATTATCTGGGAAACTTTAGGCCCAAGTACAAATGAGCAATGAATGCCATGCTTATTCAACACACACACCCATACTACCCTAATTTAGAGGCACTAATTAACATAACATGTAGTATATTTGCCTTTTGAAGCATATGAGAAAAATACAGAAAAGAAACCAGAACACAGGGAGAACAAGCAAACTGCATGCAAATGGTGCCTAAGCAAAGAACTAAACTGAGGTCCCTAGGAATGATGAAGAAGCAGAACTACAAATATGCTACACCCTGTTTTTCATGAAGAACTTTATTACCAGTCAAAGACAAAAATGAGTAAGCACTAAATAATCTGCCTGCAAATAAATTCTGCTCGTAAGGATCTTGCTTTAATGGAAAATCACCTAGGAATGGTTCCTACTTTTCACCCAGTGCTACTTGGCTCTTCCCTATGTGCTGTGATACTGAATTGGATTAAGCAGGTTCCATAATGGATGGATACATGGATAGATCAATACACAGTCTTGTTTTAATATAAACAGTACACAATGACAACTTTGAGAAATTTCTCAAAAAATAAAGTGCATTATACAGCATTTCAGTAAAATTTATCAAAAACAGAAGATAAGTCACTAAAGCAATAATATAATGGAGAATTGAAGGGGAAACTAAAATTATCTAGAATTTTTAATAGTGTTTAAAATTAATACAAAAAATTAACTCTTATAGAGCAGATAACAATAGAAGCCAAGTTGGCACCAAACATCTATGAACTTTTAATGTCAAAAGGCTTGCACAGGTTTTCAACTAGTCATTAAATCAATCAATCTACCATTCAACCAATCAGTTCTGCACTCTCTCAATAACAATCCCTTCATTTGTAATCAATCATTTAATCAGTCACTCATCTATTCAACCATACAGATCTCCATAAGAAGCTGTTCATGCTTCAGTTAGCTGTGCTTAATATTACATTCACAGCCATTGTTTTCCATTTTATTAATGATGTATTAAGAGCTAATTTGACAAGAAGGCCAGCCAAGTACTACACATCTACACAATACAACAAAAGTCAAGAATGAGGGCTACAACTAGAATGTCATCAGCTGGAAAACAAATATTGAAACCATTCAGTTTACAAGACAGCATCCCTCATTCAGTTGATCAGACGCTGCTTTTCCCATTTCTGTTCCAGTTGTCCAGTAAGCGGTATGGTGACACAGCTCTTCTACAGGGTTTACATTTTACAGTAGATGAAAACATCAAAATGTCTGCAATTATAACTTCAAGTTTACGTTGCAGCAGATTACAAAACAGATGCATTCACCTCAGTGTGACTAAACTCAACTTTATGTATGTTCTTTTTAATGGACTTTGTCCTCTCTAAGTCTGTTTATGAATTCAATATGAAATGCAAGACAAAGCAGCAGTGTGTATGGCTCATTTAGCAGGAATTAAAACATACATTTCAAGTCTTTTTAGTTACATTGCCTTCTAAACACACTGCGAGCCAAACCATATTCATTATGACTATTATTTTCTGCCTCTAAAATATTCATGCGGCTGGCAACACCATTCATACTATTGGCAGACGTCCTAGAAGCCAATAATTTCCTCCAGTTATTTATTTATTTATTTTTGCCATGCACAACAAATTATATTGGAGAAGAGCAAGTAGTTACATAATGCGAAAATACAGACAGCTTAAGTAACAAGTGGATAGATAATGGTTGTGAATCTTCTAGCAAAATGACAAATATTAAGCTTTTTTGCTGTTACAATTCATCTAAAAACACAATCAAATGAGTGAAGTGCTCCTTATGGTCTGCTTTTGGGTTACAGATGGCATTTAAGCATCACTCAAAAAAGCGACTTTAAACTTTGAATCAGGTGTCCGACAGGACCTGTGATACTGTGATTGCCCTGTCAAGCACTTTGATTACTGCTCACTATAACTTCCTTTATAAAATGCTTAGTGACTGTGTTCTCTATAAATGTGGACATATACAGTAAATAATGATCATTTTTTTTTATTTTTAACTACATCTTGCCCAGTGTGAATCACTATATATTATATAAAATAGTAAATAATTCATTTTGAGTAGCTTTTCCTAGTTATATAATGTCTTAGTGTATATAAGACTTAACATTTTATAGTTTGGACACTTTTTATTAGAAAAAGAACTATACCAAACAAACTTATTTTTAATTACTTATTAATACTTCTCACTATTAAAGATGATTGGAATGATTCCATCATTAAGGTTCTGGATAAACTGTACAGCCACAGGCCAATCCTGACAATAACTCTCCCTAATTATCCAGACTTGGGACTGGCACCAAGTACCCATGAGTACAACAGAAGTGGGAGAAATATCTAAGAAAGTACAGGAAAGTGGATTGAAGTGGACATGTGATAAGGAGAGACAATTAACATGTGGTTAAAAGAATGGTTGGAATGGAAGTACAGGGGAAGAGAAAGTGAAGGAGGCCAAAGTGGAGGTGGACGGATAAAGTGAAAGAAGATCTGACAGGCAAGGATGTGCAAGACCGAGCTGTACAGAGAAAGCACATCAATCCCACATAGAAGTAGGAAAAGATGAAGAGGAAGAAGTAGAATTTCTCACTATTGAGAATAATATACTGTATGTAATAATATGTATAGGGTGGTCCAGATCTAATTATGCATTTTTCATTACGCTATAACTTATTAAGTTTATTACATAGAAAATCACCTGAAAAATCCCAGACCATCAAGAAGTGTGCAAAATGACAATATGAAGAATCGTCTTCGCGCCGAACTGAAATCTTCCGCGCATCAATCAAAGTCATCCAAATGATCTGGATCTGCATAATTAGATCTGGACCACCCTGTATTGTAACACATAATACATAATAAATGTCTGACCATCTAAGATGTTTATTGATAGTTTTCACTGTGAAAGCTTGAATGTCAAATACATATTCATTTTAAAAATGTCTTTGTAAAGTGGTTTGTGGTATTGATACTGTAAATATAAAAAGTACTTTACAGAACAGATTGATTTTACAAGTATTGCAATGAGAATTATGACATTGATCGTTACAAAAAACATCTAGTGAAATTGAGATTAATGTTTTAATAATTCTCACTATGGTAAATTATATATAAAATTTCCATAAACTAATGTCCACCGACATTTAAATATGCCTAGTAAACACCATGGTCGTCTAATCCTTAACACTGCTGCCTCACATCTGCAGTCCTGGATTTAAACCCTGAAATTGAGCCCTTGACATCTTGTAAAACATTTTAGCTACTTCCTTTATATAAAAATGTGCTATAGAAGTAAAAGTTGTTGTTGTTGTTGACCTGATCATCACCTGTGTGGGTTTTGCATATTTTGTTATGTCTGTGTGGGTTTCACACCAGATCCTCTGGTTCTCCCTCCAAATCCCAAATACTGACATTATACATTGATTAGTGACTGTAAATTGGCTACTTATGAGTGAGTGAGAGTAGGCGTAGGGTTGAAATCCACCTGTGGTGAATTGACACCCTGTCTAGGGTTAGTTACATCCCTCCGCTCAGTTTTGATCAGACAGGCTGCAGTCCATATTTGGTTGAAAATCCTTTACAGTCAATGACTGCCTGAAGTCTGGAACCCATGGCCTTCTACAAATGTTGGGTTTCCACCCTTGAGATGCTTTGCCATGCCTTTACTGCAGCTGTCTTTAGTTGCTGCTTGTTTCTGCCATCAGTTTTATCTTAAGCAAGTGAAATGCATGTCTAATTACAATACAATAAAATACTATTTAATTTTGTATAGCCCAAAATCACACAAGATGGGCTTTAACAGGCCCTGCCTCTTAACAGCTCCCCAGCCTTGACTCTCTAAGAAGACAAGGAAAAACTCCCAAAAAAAACCCTTGTAGGGAAAAAATGGAAGAAACCTTGGGAAAGGCAGTTCAAAAAGAGACCCTTTTCCAGGTAGGTTGGGCATGCAGTGGGTGTCAAAAAGATTGGGGTCAATACAATACAATATACAGATCAGAACAAATCCTCAATACAGTAAACAAAATAAAACGTTTAAAAGTACAGACCAGAATTTAACTGTAGATGATATCACACACAGTAATATGATTTGGATTTGTTTAGAGTCCTGGAGACCTCAGCCATCAAGCTGCCTCCCCCATTTGGCCATTCCACAGCTGAAACATTCCTTGGCCAGCCAATCCGATGAAAGGACTCCTCTACCCCATGATTCCTGCGATCCTCCATCAGGGATGACTTTACCTTAGGCAGGCAAAATAACTTGGCAGGTGGGCCGTGGCACCAAGTGCCACATTTGATTACTGAGAAGAGAAACAGAATAGGTGAGGGTTTGCAACAAATTATAACTATTATGTTACTTATGTTTTAGTGCTAATGACTAACAACAGAGATGCAGTCTGTACAGTTAATCAGCAGCTCCAGTCAGTATATGCTAAACTGAAGTAGTGAGTCTTTGCTTGGATTTAAAAGCTGAGGCCGAAGGGGCATCTCTTATAGTAGCAGGCAGACCATTCCACAGTTTAGGGCCCCTGTAACTAAAAGCTCAACCTCCCACTGTTATTTTATTAATCCTTAGAATCATAAGCAGACCAGCATCTTGAGATTTTAATGTGCACTCTGGTTTGTAAGTCATGATAAGTTCAGACAAGTAAGCCGGACCTTGGCCATTTATTGCTTTATATGTAAAAAGGACAATTTTGAAATCTGCCCTTAACCGGGAGCCAGTGTAAGGATTTAAGAACTGGAGTTATATGTTCATACTTTCTTGTTCTTGTAATGATTCTTGCAGCAGCATTTTGGATTAACTGGAGGCTGTATAAAGAACAGTTTTAACATCCAGTGAACACCGCATTGCAATAGTCAATCCTATTAGAAATAAATGCATGAATTAATTTCTCAGAATCCTGTTTATTTAGAAAGCTCCTTAAATTCCCAACATTTTTAAATGGAAGAAGAATGACTGTGCTGAGGTCAGTTGATTGACTTGGCTTTTGAAGAATATTCCACTATTTTGTGTTGAAAAGCACTTGGTTTGCTTTCGCAGTATGTTTTGGCTCATTGTCCATCTGTACTGTGAAGCATCATTCTATCAGTTTGGCAGCATTTGGCTGAATATGAGCAGAAGGTATAGCCCTGTACACTTCAGAATTCATCTTGCTGCTTCTGCCAACAGTCACATCATCAATAAACACTATTGACTGACTTCCATTTGAAACCATGCATGATCATGCCATAAAATTGCTTCCACCATTTTTCACAGATGATGTAATATTCATTAGATTATGAGCCATTTCTTCTATTCTCCATACTTGTCTCTTTACAAAATTTTGGTATAAATAGATCTTAGTTTACTGTGTTCCAAAGAAAATTATTCCAGAACTTGGTTGGGAGAATGCTCTAATACATCACAAACCACTGGAATGGGGCCCGAATGCAGCCGTGACACCTCAGCACCACACTGCAGCAGTGTGAGGTTTTTTTGGCAGCTGGAAGGCCAATCCTGCCACCAATCCGCATGTTTTTCATGCAAGTTGGAGGACCTGCTTGCAATGCTGGAAGCAGGTTAACATCATACCCAGGATGAAGCAATTGCAAGTTAAGGACCTTATTCAAGGGCACAAAGGAGTAGAGTCACTTCTGGCATTTTACTGAAATTGAACTTGCAACATTCTGATTGCCGGCACAGATCCGTAGCCTCAGAGCCAACACTTCACCTGAACTGTACAGGCTTTCAAAAAATGTTTTCTGGCAAAGTCTAATCTGTGCTTTATTAGTGGTTTGCACCATGTGGGAAACCCTCTGACTTTACTTTCACAACGTTTTCTCTTGATTGTAGACTTTGGAAATGGCTTGCATGGACCGCTCTTTGGGCCTCATATTGGGAGTTTACAGTGACAGCTTGTAAATGCAAATGCTTAGAATCAACTCCAGAAACTGTAATGCTTAATAGCCAATGAAATAAAGAGGGGACTGCTCCCACCTGGCTATGGATCATCTTGTCAGTCAACTGACCACATACTATCGAACCCCTGAAAATAGAAGAACCATGTATAAAAATGGCTGTAATTCCTAAAGGCTCATACAATATTTTTGTTAAACCTCTTAAATTAAGGATGAAAGTCTACACTGCAATCACATAATGATTGCTTTATTTTACATCCATTGTGGTGGTGTACAGAACCAAAGTTATGAAAATTGTATCACTGACCAAATACTTGTAGACCTGACTGTACATGATTTTGAGGATGGACACAAAAGTAGGGTACCTTTATGCCCAAATTTGATCTCCTGGAGTGAAAACCTATTTATCATACTGTACCAGTCAGATTTCCTCTCTGATTTAATTATTTTGGTTTGAATTCTTTGCCACTGTTTACTCAATATTGACTACCTATTACTGCGGTGGGTTGGCACCCTGCCTGGGATTGCTTCCTGCCATGTGCCCTGTGTTGGCTGGGATTGGCTCCAGCAGACCCCCGTGACCCTGTGTTCGGATTCAGCAAGTTGGAAAATGGATGGGTGGACTGCCTATTATTTTGCAGCTAATATGCACTCTTTAATAAATTAATTACTTCAATAATTTGGTGAAATATCACAGTCCAGTACAAGTTTTAAATGATTTGGAGGCAGTCTTGGCAGCACTAAGCATAGGTAGGCTTGAATAGGAGGCATATCCAATGTAGGGACCGGCGAGTCAGATCTAGTGTGTATGTCTCTGAGATGTGAGTGAAATATAATAATGTTAAGAAAACCCTCAGACTTCACACACTCCACACAGCAACTAACTGAGTTGGCAATCAAACTGACTTGTGATTCTATAAAAGGTGCTATATGAAATTATAATTTATTTATAGTGCCACCTTATGCTTCATTGCTTTTTTCAAGATTATTTAAACTGCCCCTGAATAGTTCTCTTTGGAAAATACCTTCCTTGATACTTCTTTTGTTTTTTTTTGTTTTTTTTTTTTAAAAAAGCTTATATATAAAATAAAGATGTGTGCTAAATGACAGTATTGTTAAGCACTAGTAAATCCTACCTTTTGCTATTTGCATCAGACCACATAAAAACCTTAAGACGCCGGGCTGAGTCCCTTTAGCTGAAAAAATCTAAAATCTCCAGGTTGAATGTTTCTAGTTACATTCAATAATCTACTTGCTTAAAATAACTGGAAATTCTTGCAGCAACCCTGATTGTCTGGCTGCCTCCACAGTTGCAATCATCAGACACTCCAGAAGTTCTATAATTTAATTTCTCACTTAATACATTTGGGCTTTAATGCATGTATCAAGTTTTGGAGAGAGAAGCCAAATCGTGTGACTAATGTCACCAGCAAGATTTCACACAGGGTGGTTAAAACCTGTCAATATCCTTAGAGACAGACATAATTGAAAATAAAATCCTGCTTTAAACACCCAAGAAGTAAGATAAATCTTGTTGAGCTTGCTGGCATCTCCGTAAAGATGAGCACTAACACAAAAAAAGCATATCGTAAGCTGTTGCTGGGTACTCCTCCTATAAATAAATAAATAAATAAATAATTTTGGTGGATCTTTAACTCTTTTAGATTTTAAAGTTGAATGTTACTGTCATTTTTCTGAATTCTGTTTTGTTAGGTTTTGTTTTTTCTGCTTTCTTTTTTGAACTTTCTGATGTTTATTCTTTTCTTCTTTTTTTTCTAGTCATGGTGATGTGATGAAAGAAGTGAAAAATTATGTTTCCAATATTGACAAAAAAAGTATTAACTCTAGAATCCCTGGAACCTAAAAAATATTCGTAATGCCAGGCCACCTTAAATTCCATCACACCTCCTCATCAGTGTAGTTGTTTTGCAAATGTGTCGATCAGCACTGGCAGCAGCGAGGCAGCTGAAGTTAGATGCAAAATTCTCAGAGCTGAAGTCTCTTTATCTGGGAGTGAGGTGTCTGGAATTGTATTGGGTAAATAATATATCGTTATTTGGAATACATACATTTCATGTGCGTTCCGTGTTTACAACAATCTGCATAAATTTAGGAATACAGGAAATGTGAAGCAAAAAATGTTGAACACATAACTAAAACAGAAACTTTTTTCAATGTTATAGTAATGAGGGGGAGGTGCTGATGACAAGGTGCAATGGAATTTAATGTGGCCTGGCATTACAAATATTTTCGTAGACATCAGTGATTCTAGCGTTAAAAGACTCCTGCAGAATTTAGATGTCTGATGGCAGATGCAGCATTATTCAATATAATTCATGCGACTACTTATCTGGCCTGACTGCACTAGCTTCCTGTTCATTTCACAACCCTGATTCTTGCTTGCTTACATATAAATCCCTTCATTCAAAACTACAGAACATGTTAACTACAGTATCTACCCACTGAAAATATAAGGGGCATCTTATTTTATAGGAGGATGACCTTTTCTCTTCCCCGCAGACTTACTTCACTAATGCTAGACAACTAACTTTTAATGCCTTTTCGTAAAGCTCCTATATAGTATACGTGAAAAAGATGAGTAACCTCCCAACACTTACAGGGACTATTAAGAAGTTACTTAGAGATCGTGGAATTGTAAAAGAAGAAGTGCTGCTTAGATGAATAACAGTGCAATCAAACACATTGCCAGGACCAGATAACATTTTTTCTTGAGTGCTTAAGGAGGTTAGTGAAGACATTCAGTATATAAACCTTTAATGCAAATTTACAGAGATCAATGCACTATAAAGAAATTTCTAAAGACCGTTAGTTAGCAAATATTACTTAATAAATGTGATCGGGCAGATTCACACAGCTGTAACACAGTAAGCTTGCTTGCATAACTGGTAAATTTTAGAAAGCAATTATTAAGGAAAAGATTGAGCAACACATTTCAAGAAAAGGAGTATTAGTGAACAGTCAGTATGAGTGTAGGAATTTTATTAAGCAATAAAAACATATGATCAGAGAGGTCCATATGATATTATTTATTTTGATTTTCAGATGGCTTTTGATCAGGTGCCACATGAAAGGCTAGTTACCAAACTTAAACCACTGGGAATTTAGTTCACTGTGTACGTGGGAACAAAAATGGCTTAAATATCGAAAGCAAAGGATTATGATGGTATGAGGAATTTATTTCAGAATTAGGTTTTGATAGAATTGGTGTCCTTCAGGGAATAGTACTGAAGCTGCTGCTCTTTTTAATATACAATAAGTGATCTAAACAAGAATAAAAATAAGAAAATAGTTACGTTTACACAAGATACCAAACTAGATGGAGTGACACATAATGTAGAATCAGCCAGATCATTAAAGAGGGTCTTGGATAGAGTACAGGGGCATCATGCATAAAGGCGTATGGAGAATTCACACTATAAGATGGCATGCGGACAAAAGCGGAAATGTGCTTACACACAAAAAAATCCAGATGCATAAATCTGTGCATTCACCAATTTCCACGTTCTTCTACTCCATAAATCCTGGTCAGCATGAAAAGTAACACACATGCACGCGCCTGCTGTCCCCTCCCAGACTCCTCCCAGAATTACACCTCTTTGAATATTCAAATCAATATAAATAGGCCTTAAGCTCAGTCTTCTGTGAAAAGACAATGATAAAACCACGAGGGAAAATAGAAAAATTTCAATGAATACCAAGTGGAGGCAAGGAAAAACATACTATTTGTTGGTTTAAACAGTGGTATAATCAACAAAAGGAAGTTGATCGACTGACAGAGTGTCGGAGAAACTCTAAAGCTGAAGTTCACAAAGTCACACAGTGCCCGAAATAAAAATGAAGTTGTCAGATATTAAAGTCGCCATGAAAAGGCGACTCGTAGCCCACCGTCTGAGTGTCATATGAAAGCTTATTAGGGTACAGACATTAAAAAAATAGGCACACAGTGGGGAAAAAAGCATGAAATGTCAACTTTAATCACGTAGTTTATTTTGTCATTAAAGTAGAACATCATAAACCTTCTTAAAATCGTTTAATTTACTTGTTTCTCAAATCCCATCGTAACTAAAGTAGCATGTTAAATGCTTTGTTTTGTATTTGATCTTCTATGTGCTCTATGTGTGTGAATCACTACGTGCTTCCAGGCTTTCTCTTCCTCCGACAGGACACAGAATCCATTACATTCACAATATTTTTGCTCTCTGAATAATTAAAATACTGAGATGTATACGTGATATCATTTTCCTGATGATAGGAATTAAGGCATGTTATTAAACATGGGAACACGGTGGCGCAGTGATTGTTCATGCCTCATGCAAGATGCTTGCTGCGCCGTGTGCGACCTTCAATGAATCAATTTATTGTAGCAGTACTGTCTTTTTCAAACGTATTAACCCCCAATTCGTGTCCTTACTTTTCTTTCTCCAAATACCCAATCACCACACAATCAGCTCTGTAATAGACGTTTAGCCATCTGTAATCTTAGAACTCCGATTGTTCGATACTTTTTAGAAACATTGAAATATCTTTGTAGTACATGTTCAATTATTCTATCCATCTATCTTTCCAGTGTAGCGCCAGCACTAGCAAGAATACAGCACGAGGAAGGAACAATCCCTGAATGGAGCACCAGCGACTAGCTAGTGCTGCAGCACCGTGTCTTCACATGTTTAATTATTAACAATATAGATTATTTAAATAAAGTTAAAGTTTTATCTGTATAATATAATAAGCATATTTTGCTGCATTTCATCTTAAAAATGATATAGTCATCATATGTAAATATGCGGTTTATAAAGTGGCTCTGGTTGTGCAATTGTAACTGTATTGCAAGTTTACACTGAGGTAATTGTATTTAGAAGTATAAAGCATTCTACATGGAGCACTTGATGGACTAATTGTGTGGATTTATAGTTCTTGGGATTAAACTGTTTCTGAACCGCGAGGTCAGTACAGGAAAGGCTCTGAAGCGTTTGCAGTGTAAGAGCAGTTCAATTGACAGCATGGCTAAGACAGTGTGTGCTAGATGCTGTACTGTATACCGATAATTCTCTTTCTGATCAGCTGCTGTACAGCTGTGATTCCCCACTCAGATACAGTTATATAAATACTCCGAGTGGTACAGTGAGAGTAATATGGAAAAAGATGATCCACTGTGGCAACCCCTAATGGGAGCAGCTGAAAGAAGAAAAAGAAGGTGCAGCGAGAGTACCAATGCTAAATTATAGTTTGACCATTCTGTGGACCATTATATTATTACAGGTTAATTACAATCAGATACATTAAATTAATAAACAATATGTGGTCAATTTCAGTGTATTTATAAAGCCACGTCAGGGATATGGATCTAAAAAAAGAAAGGGTAACCACACAGGAACAGTAACACTGCTTTGACGTTGGATGCCGTCAGTCTGCAAAATTGAGCGCAGAACTTGCATACGAGAGGTTATGAGCTACCATGGAAATGTGCGTGGCTTTATGCCAAGTTTAGATTTTATACATATATTACAAGAAATACAGCAGTAACTAGATTAGACTAGACTAGATTCCAAGACTAAGAGTTATGAGCTATAAGGAAAGACTGATGGAGTTGAACCTTTTTAATTTAAGCAAATGAAGCTTAAGAGGTGACATGACTGAAATGTTTAAAATTAGGACTAAATTAAAGGAACAGAGGGATAGAGATGGAAACGTGTTAATGGCAGATTTTGCAGATATGTTATTTTGGACATATTAGGCAACATTGAGCCTTTGAGGCTGAATGGCTTCTTCTCATTGAGATTGCTCTAATGTTATAATGCTATTATTGAAACAGACTGAGGATCCACCCTTCTTCCACTGAACCTGTAACACTTTCATTTATTGCTAACACCTGTGCTGTTCCTTATCGTATATATAAACGTCAGTGCGTGGAAGTGTGTGTGTCTGTCCGGCCCGGAAGTGAAAGGTGGGGACGGGGTAAGGCCTCCACCTCCAAGGAAACAGAAAACTAAACGTCTACACGTGGAGGTGTGTGTGTCTGTCTGTCTGGCCTGAAAGTGCGAGGCTACTACAGCATGAAGATCAGAGAGCCAGCAAAGTGGCCCCAAGTTAATGAGTCAGATGAAGAAAGCGACTATGTTGCCAAAGTAAAACCGCCGAGAAAAGAGAGAAACTCTTACACAAGTAAGACGAGCACATCAGCAAAAAGGTATCTCTTGTACTTTTTCTCCCGCCGCCAATACACAAGCGAAGCGAGCATGTCGGCAAAATGAAACCTAGGAGAGAGATGCCCAGAGTAGTGCTTATAGCACGGGCCCACACAGCTAGTTTAAAACATATCTTAACTTGACCCTGCCTTTTGCTGATGCACCAAAACAGCTTAAAAACAGGTCTTTATACCAACCGTCACCCTCCAAGATGAGTATAAATAGTAACAACTCCATTAGAGGCCACAGAAACAATTCTTTAACTTAAGAAACTGATTAAGTTGTTGACTCAAAGGGTTGTGTCAAAGAATACCAGGTATGGTCTTTGTGCTTAAGGTCTGACTTTTATATTTCAGGCCTTTCATTTACAATTATAAATCCATTTTGGAACAGTGGGTGGTAATACTATTTTGCATTAAAATTTCTTTTTTAACCAAGCTGTTGTAAGAAGAATCGAAAATAAGATCTCACATAGAAAACGTGAAATTGTAATTTCGATTTTGAATAAGTTAACTTAGTTATGGTGAATTAGGATTACAAATAATTAAGGAAAGGAGCAACATTTATAATGAACTGTCTACTCGCCAAGAAGATAAAGCTGAGTTCAAAAGATGAAGTGAAAAAGCCAAGTTGGACAGACATTGCCTATTCTCTTCAATATCTGCATTGTTTACTATCAGAATAGAAGTGAAGATTCTCGGAAAAATGTGTGTGCACTAATTCCGCAAATGCTGATTGGTGTACGGCTTTCCATTTTTACCAATGATAAGGATATGAAGATTTTTCCATGGCATGTTAAAAATGAGGACAGCCTAGTGAAGATGGGTTATATATCTATACTAATAAAAGGCAAAGCCCTCACTCACTCACTCACTCACTCACTCATCACTAATTCTCCAACTTCCCGTGTGGGTGGAAGGCTGAAATTTGGCAGGTTCATTCCTTACAGCTTCCTTACAAAAGTTGGGCAGGTTTTATATCGAAATTCTACGCGTAATAGTCATAACTGGAAGCAGTTTTTCTCCATTTACTGTAATGGAGATGAGCTTCAACGCCGTGGGGGCGGAATTTCGTGTGACATCATCACGCCTCCCACGTAATCACGCAGTACATAGAAAACCAGGAAGACCTCAAAAAAGCGCTGAAGAAAACATGCATTATATAATTGAGAAGGCAGCGAAACAATAAGAAGCGAGCGAGTGACATATACAACCATATTCATGAGTTCTGCTACTTCGGAAACAAAGCACGATGTAAACCTACACTTTAAATTAAGTTCATAGACAGGCTGCCGCTGGCGTTTGTAATTTAGTGCCTGCCCATATAAGGCCGTCCGTCAGCGGCAATCCAATAGCAAACTGCCACTAAATATTCACGGGTGAAGGACTGTGCTTATGGAGAGGAAGATGAGATGGTCAGGGTGGTGTTTGACACAAACTCAGCGAAACTGCGAGAGAAAGTTTTAAGTGCCAGGACTAAGGTAACATTAAATACAGCCATGGACATAGCACGAGATGGCACCAGCACAGCTGGGAACCTTCGATGCATGTACACCGAGCGGCTCACGTGAACTGGCGCGTGCACAGATAAAAGCAACAGTTCCAAAGAGCTGAACAAAACCGAATTACACAATTGAAAAGGCAGCAAAAATATGAAGCGCCTGATACATATAAGCATATTCATAAATCCAACTACTGCGGAAACAAAGCACACGTGGAAAAAGTCAATGTCCCGCTAAAGGAAGACAGTGTAAAAAACCCGTGCATGCAGTGTGTCAGGTCTCAGATAAAGAAGAAGACGAGCTGTTTATTGATGCAGTAAAAACGAATCGATGAATGAAACCTGTTATCTTTACAGCTGATTGACAAACACGGAATGTAACTTGAACACAACACATCCTACAAATACAAACCTGATTGAAAGAAATAATGATAATCAAATCCTTGATGACAGCAACACTCAGTAACACTCACAAAACAAATACTGTATATTGACAGTCATGTTACGTTATTTTTAAAATGTTCCCTTTTCTTTTTCTAGCTTTTTTAACACACTACTTCTCCGCTGCGATACGCGGGTATATATATATATGTATATATATATATATCCCGATCTACATACTCGAATAATGGATACTTTATTCGCCATCAATGATTGTTTTGGTAAAGCCATACTCAGTGTATTCATTAGATGAGCGGTAAAAAGTAAGAAGAGGGAGGATGACTTATTGAGGCATGCAGGCTGTAGTGCGCGTCAACTCTATCTGAATTGCGATCACATTTGAAAAAATATATCTTTTCAAGTTCTATTTAGTCCATATGTGTCAAACTCAAGGGCAGCGGGCCACATCCGCCCGGCGTAATTATATCCGCCCCGAGATCATTTTATATACTGTATTATTGTTATTAAAGCCGGGTATATGAAGCGCTGGTAACACAATAAACTACAGATCCCATAATGCAGCGCTTCAGCTGCCTTGCCGAACACTTACGCGTTAATCAAGTCTACCTTATGATGCTGCAAGTTATTGCGAAGCTAGCTCACACGATGCTGAAGAGAAAAGTTGATTCTGAAAATAGAGCCTTTAAAACCGATGGGAGGCTGAGTATATGTTTACTGAACCCGTGTGTCTCATTTGTGGAGCTAATGTGGCTGTAATTACAGAATTTAATCTAAGGCGGCACTATGAGACAAAACATCAGGGTAACCTGAATGCAATGCAGAAGATACAGAAAGCAGAATAATTAAATAAGAATCTGACACTTCAGCGGACGTTTTAACCGTGCACAATCACAAAGTGATTTCAAGTGAAGCTGCTTTTATGGGAGACACAAATGCACCAGTTCACCTTGCCCCACTTTCCCTGTTGCCAAGTAATGTTAAACCAAGTCGTCACTACGGTGTTCCCAAATCGCACTTTGCTGATAAACTGAGCGCACTGCGCACTGAGTTTGCACGGCGCTTTGGTGACTTTGAAGAACAAAAAAAGTCCGTCTACATGCGGCTCGAACCTTGTGCATGTTTGGTAGCACATATCTGTGTGAGAAGCTCTTCTCAGTGATAAAGACTAACAAAACAGCACACAGGAGTCGCCTCACTGATGAGCACCTGCAATCCATCCTGAGAATCTCCACAACACAGAACCTCACACAAACAGAAACGAACCTGTGGCCAAAAAGATGCCAGGCGTCCAGCTCTAAAATGACATATGAGCAAAGACAACTGAATGATTTGATTTGTTATTGCTGAAAGGAACACATTTTATTTATATTTCCAGGTTTTGTTATGCAGCATGTTCATATTTGAATTTGTATAATTTTGACAGGATATATTTTTATGGAGAGCAAAATCTTTTGGGATATTTAAAATCTAAGTTTATTTTTATATAAAATTACATAAGAGTAAAGAAATTTGAATGTTTGTTCTTTTAACGTTTACTTTATTTCTAACTTGTATAATTTAGACAGGATATATTTTTATGGAGAGCAAAATATTATAAGTTGTTTAAGGTTTGAGTTGATTTATTCAGGAATAATATTCCTGTCTGTTTTTACCATTCCTACCAAAGATATTTCTGTCGACTAAATAAAAATTCCTTCTATTTAAAATTTAAATAGAACTTGAACAAATACGATAGTTCATAATATCCACGCAGACTTGCACGTAAGAGCGGGAGTCATCCGTTTTAACAAGCAGCGTATTGCACTGATACGAAATAGCTGTGTGTGTATATATGTAGATATGTATGTATATGTATATATATGTTTATATATGTGTGTGTGTATGTATGTATATATATATGTATTTGTGTATATATATATGTGTATATGTATATATATATGTTTATGTGTGTGTGTGTAAATATATATATATATATACATATATATATATGACAACAACACTCATCACTCACAACAGTGACAAAACAATTACATTGACAATCATGTTACGTTATTTTCAAAATGTTTCCTTTTCTTTTTCATTGCTTCTTTAACACACTACTTCTCCGCTCTTGAAGCTGGTATTTTACTAGTATATATATATATATATATATATATATATATATATATATATATATATATATATATATATATAAATGATTTTGCAATGAGGAAACTCTGCTCAATCCTTGCTAAACTGCAGAGGACATCTTTGAATAAGAACCCTTATTTCTGACATGGGTGGAGAGGGAAGCCCACAATCAGAAGTTGGAGGACATTGATATTTTTTCAGATTTCAGCATTAACTGAAAGAGCTTGATTATTTGACAGACTTCATGACTTAGAAGAGGAAAGACTGGATTAACTACAGTTCCTGTTACAAAATTTGTTACCTTTTACATTTATACTGTGCAGAGATTTCAATTTGGAAAAAAAAAATCAAACAGCCATGCTATTTAAGTAAGCCTCATATTTTTGAGATATACATTATTTAACCCAAATCAAATCACAATTCCAACACTTGCCAATTAATATATGTGCAGCAGAGCATTAGAGATTACACAAAGCAGTGAGATTTGGAGTTAGGTCAGACAGGTAATCAAAAATCAGCTAAAATAGATGAAAATATCCAATTGAGAATAAAGTACTGTTAAACTCATCAAATTTGAAAATACATAAATTAATATTAATGTTATGTTAAATCACTCACTATGTCATTTATAAAGTAATAGTATATTTAGGTCTAAAGAGTCTCAGTCTAAGAACCCCTAGTTTTGGGTGTTCATAAGCAATTTAATGATTTACTTTGAGGTGGAAGCACATAATAAACAAGAATAGTGACATTATATATTTGAAATATTAAAATGTGTGCTTCAATTTAAATGTCTAAAGTATAAATTTACTTGACTGTAATAGAAATCAGTCATTTTTCACCCTCTAATAGAGGTCCATAGTGGGTTAGATCCCTATATATATATTGTGGCATCCCCGGCCGGGATGCCCAGGAGAACCGGAGGAGGGCTTGTGCCTCCTCCAGACCGCGAGGGGGCGTCCGGCCTGGTTATGTTGGGGGCTTCGGGTAAAGGCGGCGGCGCCCCGGTGCCTGAATATCCCTGGACAGGGACACCCGGACGGCTTCCGGGTGCGCAGCCGGCACTTCCGCCACACTGGGGCGTGTCTGCGGAGGAGTGCCAGGAAGCAGCTGGAGCTCATCCGGGTTCCTATTTAAGGGGCGCCTCCCTTCAGACGATGGCGGAAGTCGGGTGGAAGTGGACAGAGCTGGAGAGAGGACTGGAGGCGGCCAGGAGGAGAAAGGCACAAGGACTGTGAGGCCTGGACATTTGGGGGATCGGTGCTGGAGGCACTTGGGTTGTCAGTGCATGTAGATTACTTTGTAAATATTACTGTAAATAAACAGTGTGTGGTGGAGTCAAAGATGTCCGTCTGTCTGTGTCCGGGTTCAAGTCCACAATATATATACAGTATATATATATTCTTAACTAATGACATTGAAATAGTCTAAAAAGATACCTCTCATTCTTATTATTCCATATTGACATTTTTTAACCTTCTGGAAGTGGCTCTTAGAGAGCTAGAACCACCACTAAATAGTCAAATCTCAAGCATATTATCATGTTTGTGATTAGGAACCTTGAAATAAAATAAAACAATATATTACCAATACCCATTTTTTTTGAAGTTTTGTGAAAACTAACTTTGACCCTTCATATTCCACTATGGGTGAACCCCTGTGGTCATTTGATGTAGTATGCACAACTTTGTCCTTTTGATCATTTTGACTGAAGAAACCTATTGGTTTACTTTTTATCATAAAGGTGTAATATCCCATTCAAAATAGTGTCCAAAAATGTCCTAAAATAGGGGGAAATCCAAAAAAGCTCAACTCCTTCCATAACTAGACATTAAGCTGAGTCAAACAGTAAGTCATATTTGTGTGAAGGAGCAGGACAAAAAAAAAACAGAAGTCATTTCAAAGCATTCATTAGTAATTCTTGATAACACAATAGATATTTTGAAATAGTCAAGTTTACTTGACATGTATAGTTCTTTGCCGATCAAAGTATGGACGCTCCATGGTATTAGAGATAGCGAAGGGAGCATTGATTAGATGTCTTGATCCAGGCAATCCCAAAACAAAGCTTGTCCTGCAAGGAATGTAAATTTTCATCCAATCAAGTTAAAGGAACATTAATTTAGCTCAAGTGACCTATTGTTTGTAATGGCAGTATTTTAACTGTCACTTTTCACCACAGTGCTAAAAGCAATTGCATGGAGAAATGGAGTGTACCAATTTATACAATATACAAATGAGGGCTGTCTGCAGAAGTGAAGAGATAGAAGCAAAGTTTGGCAAAGCTCGAAACAGACACATTACCTGTGAAACCTGTTACAACAGCAAATTATACTTTGATTAATTTAGTATTCTTGCTAATGGCCAATTGACCACATTGTGATAGTGTTTATTTGTTATGTAAAATAAATGTTGGTTTTCCATTGGCTGCTCTGTTGTATATATATAGCACTATCTCTAGCTCTGAAACACAGGAGAAAAAGAATGTTAACACAAAGAAAAGCTTTCCTACATAAAAGGATCACAGGCTAGACTGATTACTATGACTTCATGTCAAAATAGAAAACTAACCTTGCTTGACTATTTTATTTCTTTCAGCATGCTCTCAAATTTACAGCAGTACTGATCATTGCCTTCTACTATTTATGTCAGCTATTCTCTCATCACCTTGGAGACTGTTTGTTCTGTTTGAGGTCTGGTTGATGTTGATACAGTCTCTGATAAAGGAAAAGCAGTCATTTTCCCAGTGAATACATATTTTGTGCCACTTTATATTTCTGAAACCATTGTCTTTATCTAAATACATCACATTTTTCTGATGACAACTTTTTATAGTATTTTTAATACAATAGTTCAGTGCAAAATGTTACAAAGTGAGAAACATAATTGACAACTGCATGAATGGCCTGAAGGTTAGCTCTGCTGAATACACCTACATTTTTTTATCTTTGAAACTAATTTACTCATCAAACTTCCACAATTTCTGACATCTACTTTCTCAATCCTAAAATTATTTTAAAAAAAAGGCAGATTCGTATTATAGTTAACTTATCTAGAATCACATATGTATGGCTGTATACAGTGGTGTGAAAAACTATTTGCCCCCTACCTGATTTCTTATTCTTTTGCATGTTTGTCACACAAAATGTTTCTGATCATCAAACACATTTAACCATTAGTCAAATATAACACAAGTAAACACAAAATGCAGTTTTAAATGATGGTTTTTATTATTTAGGGAGAAAAAAAATCCAAACCTACATGGCCCTGTGTGAAAAAGTAATTGTTGTTAAAAAATAACCTAACTGTGGTGTATCACACCTGAGTTCAATTTCCGTAGCCACCCCCAGGCCTGATTACTGCCACACATGTTTCAATCAAGAAATCACTTAAATAGGAGCTGCCTGACACAGAGAAGTAGACCAAAATCACCTCAAAAGCTAGACATCATGCCAAGATCCAAAGAAATTCAGGAACAAATGAGAACAGAGGTAACTGAGATCTATCAGTCTGGTAAAGGTTATAAAGCCATTTCTAAAGCTTTGGGACTCCAGCGAACCACAGTGAGAGCCATTATCCACAAATGGCAAAAACATGGAACAGTGGTGAACCTTCCCAGGAATGGCGGCCGACCAAAATTACCCCAAGAGCGCAGAGCGACTCATCGGAGAGGTCACAAAAGACCCCAGGACAACGTCTAAAGAACTGCAGGCCTCACTTGCCTCAATTAAGGTCAGTGTTCACGACTCCACCATAAGAAAGAGACTGGGCAAAAACGGCCTGCATGGCAGATTTCCAAGACGCAAACCACTGTTAAGCAAAAAGAACATTAGGGCTCGTCTCAATTTTGCTAAGAAACATCTCAAAAGACCCCAGGACAACGTCTAAAGAACTGCAGGCCTCACTTGCCTCAGTTAAGGTCAGTGTTCACGACTGACTCCACCATAAGAAAGAGACTGGGCAAAAACGGCCTGTATGGCAGATTTCCAAGACGCAAACCACTGTTAAGCAAAAAGAACATTAGGGCTCGACTCAGTTTTGCTAAGAAACATCTCAATGATTGCCAAGACTTTTGGGAAAATACCTTGTGGACTGATGAGACAAAAGTTGAACTTTTTGGAAGGCAAATGTCCCATTACATCTGGCATAAAAGGAACACAGCATTTTAGAAAAAGAACATCATACCAACAGTAAAATATGGTGGTGGTAGTGTGATGGTCTGGGGTTGTTTTGCTGCTTCAGGACCTGGAAGGCTTGCTGTGATAGATGGAACCATGAATTCTACTGTCTACCAAAAAATCCTGAAGGAGAATGTCCGGCCATCTGTTCGTCAACTCAAGCTAAATCGATCTTGGGTGCTGCAACAGGACAATGACCCAAAACACACCAGCAAATCCACCTCTGAATGGCTCAAGAAAAACAAAATGAAGACTTTGGAGTAGCTTAGTCAAAGAGCTGACCTGAATCCAATTGAGATGCTATGGCATGACCTTAAAAAGGCGGTTCATGCTAGAAAACCCTCAAATAAAGCTGAATTACAACAATTCTGCAAAGATGAGTGGGCCTAAATTCCTCCAGAGTGCTGTAAAAGACTCATTGCAAGTTATCGCAAACGCTTGATTGCAGTTATTGCTGCTAAGGGTGGCCCAACCAGTTATTAAAATCCAAAATCCATACTGACCCCAACTCCCTCTTCTGTTTCTTTTTCCGATTTCTTTGTGGTGGCGGCCTGCACAAGATGCACCAACATTGATGGACTGAAAGCCAGAAGTCTACGTGACCATCATCATCAGGTCCTTCCATGAAAACCCTAAATACAAAGAGGACTGTTTGATTTATGTTAGGTAGATTGCCCAGAGGGGTCTGGGCGGTCTCTTGGTCTGGAACCCCTACAGATTTTATTTTTTCTCCAGCCTTTGGAGTTTTTTTTTTGTTTTTTCTGTCCACCCTGGCCATCGGACCTTACTCCTATTCTATGTTAATTAATGTTGACTTATGTTTATTTTTTATTGTGTCTTCTATTTCTCTATTCATTTTGTAAAGCACTTTGAGCTACATTTTTTTTGTATGAATATGTGCTATGTAAATAAATGTTGATTGATTGATTGATTGATTAGGTTCAGGGGCAATTACTTTTTCACACAGGGCCAAGTGGGTTTGGATTTTTTTTTCTCCCTAAATAATAAAAACCATCATTTAAAAACTGCATTTTGTGTTTACTTGTGTTATATTTGACTAATGGTTAAATGTGTTTGATGATCAGAAACATTTTGTGTGACGAACATGCAAAAGAATAAGAAATCAGGTAGGGGGCAAATAGTTTTTCACACCACTGTAACTCCAGTTGTCAAATCAGTATATTGGTTTCCAGTTAAGTCCACTACAGATTTGAAAATCATTTCTAATATTCAGTATAATGTCTTTTACTACCTTTTATAACGTGTTAGTGCCTACACTATTACTACAATTATGTTTGAGATTTTTCATATTTGCTTGCATTATTGAACTGGGGGACACTCAGTAGTGTCAGTAGTAATACCACTATCAACCTGAGAAGAAAGAAGAACATTACTTAGTTAGGAACAGAATCCTAGTTAATGGAAGTTTGTATACAAATTAATTATATATACAGTATATGATATGCAACTGATCCAGTAAGAAAGGTATTTAATAAATAGTATATTAACCTTTCCCCTTCATCTTATCTGGAACCTTGTCAAAAATGACGACATGGGGACTACAATTACCATCAGCCAGTGTGCTGCTTGAGGCAATTGCGTCAGTTTAAATAAGAGCATCAGCAAATGCAGCATATCATTAAAGGCAGCAACTGCTGTGTTTTCCTTTGAACCACTTTGGGATAGCAATTTCATTGTCTTACTGGATTACAGCATTTATATTAGAGTAGTATGTCTTTTTGTGTCATCTTAGATATGTTGCATTTACAAAAGACAATTTCCCCCCTTTTATTTTAATCTGGACTCTTTTCTAAAAAATGTGTTGCCAAAACCAGTGCTACTGCAAACACACTCATGAAATGTAACACATTCTGAAGAAAACTCAACTGCTTTGCCAATTAATACCTATTGTGATTTTACAAAGTGTGACAATTTAAGTCCTGGAATGGCTGCGTAGTGTCACCTGTGACGTAATTGTATCGAAATCACATGAGTATTCATGTTTGAACTAATATGTGCGTAAACTGCAAGCTGATGGAGCCAGTTGTTAGTTAGCTGTTGGGAAGGTAATAGATATCTGTGTGTACACTTAAAGCAACATATGAGTATTAATATTAAAGTTTGTGAGAAAATCAGCAAATGCACTGCTGAAACGTTATAACTGTTACATGTGGCACAATGTGAAGATGCTATGAAAAAGTCGAGTGCGCTTGAGTGGCATAAGAGGTTCAAAAATGGGCGAGAAATGTGACAGATGACCCCAGAAGTGGACAGCCAAAAACAACTATGGACGTTAATATTGAAAATGAGTTCCAGGCCTGCTTCCAGAAATGAGAACATCATTTAAATCAGTATATAGATGCACAAGGGGAGTACTTTTAAGGTGACAGTAGCCACTAGTGTATACAGTAATCCCTCCTTGATCGCGGGGGTTGCGTTCCAGACCCCCCCGCGATAGGTGAAAATCTGCGAAGTAGAAACCATATGTTTGTATGGTTATTTTTATATATTTTAAGCCCTTATAAACTCTCCCACACTGTTTATAAATTTTCCCCGCAGAGTTATACAGCATAATCCCTTTGTATTCTCTTAGATATTAGGTAAGATTCATTGAAATTATGTATATAAAAACACTGTTTATATACAGTAAAACCTAAATATTATTTTAAAGATATTGAGTGTCTCCGATATCACATGTTACAGCCATTACGATAGACATGCCACCAGCAATAAATACGTACAATGCAAGAAAAATAGTATACAGTAAATGTGTGTACAGTGACACTAAACGTACGTACATGTACTAAGTACTGTAAGTAGAAAATTAATTATGGTTACTCACCAACAATGACACGATGACTTGTCCGATAACAATGAGTTTTATTTTACTGCACAACAAAGGAGAGCGTTACAGCCCTTAAAGGAGCCACTTCAGGCGATTGTGTAGCACTGCCGTTGTTCTTCTTCTGACAGTCTTTAATCCAAATCCCTAAAGCAGATTCCATCCAGACTACTGCCTTATTACATCCACTTACAACTTGTTTTGCACCCTGGTTAAAAGGACACTGCGGCCGTAGATCTTATATTCCTTTCCTACTTTTTAAATAAAAAGAATCGTAGCCTTCAACAAATCCAAAGCGTTTACCTTTTCGCAATCGTTAACATCTTCCGTTTGCGCTTGGGCACGGCCCCTGAAGCAGTAGCAGATCGTTTTGGAGCCATAATGAAGGGCTTGACTATGCACAAAGATAAACACAAAAGAGCACACAACTCTTTACACAGCGAAACACGTTGATGCTGAATGAGCGAGACGAGACTTCCTGGTTAACACTGCATTCAGCAAGCAGGAACAACTGCGTGCTCTGATTGGTTAACTTCTGAGTCAGGGGGACTTAACTGCGTGCTCTGATTGGTTAGCTTCTCAGTCATCCCCCAATAGCGTCCCTTGTATGAAATCAACTGGGCAAACCAACTGAGGAAGCATGTACAGGAAGTAAAAAGACACATTGTCCACAGAACCCGCGAAGCAGCGAAAAATCCGCGTTATATATTTAGTTATGCTTTCATATAAAATCCGCGATAGAGCGAAACCGCGAAAATCAAAGCGTGATATAGCGAGGGATTACTGTAGTTCCAAATGTATATTTTTTAAAGGTGCCTTCCGGGAATTAAATTCTCATACCTTGTATATTTGATATAACCTACAAAGAGTGATTCAGACAGCTGGATGAAAGTGGCATGATGCACTTGGCCAAGTGTACACTTAATTTTACTGTGTCCACAATATGTTACAATAAATCTGAAATTAACTGATTACACTACATTTGTTTATCAGTATAAGCATTATTGGAAAAAAAACACACACTGCAAGTTAACTGATGGATCCAAGCCACAACTAAAATAGTGTAAAGCACAATTTTTTTCTGTAGATGTTGAAAATGTTGTTTTTATAAAATGTGATAAGATGAGAACAGGACGGTGTAACCTTTGTTTTGTTTGTTGGTAGACATTTATTCAAATGAAGTTAAATCAAGTTATTTAATTAAAGTTAAAATGAAATAAAAAAATTATCTGTATGATGTAATATACTGTATATATACTTTACTGCATTTCATTTTAAAAAAGATATCAAGACCTCCAAGAAGGTAGCACTTGGAAATCTAAATTGACTTAGAAGCCAGTTGTCATCATCTGTAAATACGCGCTCTCTTCTACTGAACTGAATTGAATTCCTTTATTGTTATTGTATGGTACAATGAGATTCAATATTCAAATCCTCCATAAACTTATTTTCATTTAAAATGGTGAAATAACAACAGTAATAATATGATAAAAAACTATACAATATGAAAGCAAAAGTGGCTCAGGTTGTGCAATATTACAATTGTAATGCAAGTTTACAGTGAGGTAATTTTACTTATAAGCACAGTTTTACCTGAGCACTTGATGGACTGGTTGAGTGCATTTATAGCTCTGGAGATGAAACTGTTTCTGAAGTGTGAGGTTCCTACAGGAAAGGCTCTGAAACATTTGCCAAATGGGAGAAGTTCAATTTGACTGTGCCCATGGCTGAGGCAGAATGTGCTAGAAGCTGTATCCTTATAATTCTCACTGCTTTCAGCAGAATCTGCCGTGCAGCTGTGATTCCACCCTCAGATACTGTGGGTTAAAATACTCTGAGTGGTGCACTGAGAGTAACAACGCTAAAGCTGTGATTGTATTTGGAATAGTTTGGCCATTCCGTTGACCATTATATTGTTACAGGTTGATTACAATCAGATGCCTTAAACTAATAAACGATATGCAGTTAATTTCAGTGTATTAGATAAAGCCATGTCAGGGATGCGAATCTAAAAAATTAAAGGAAACCACAGAGGAACAGTATCACTGCTTTGACTCTGGGCGCCGCCAGTTTGCAAAACCGTGCCAAAAACGCAATGGTTTGAGCAGGCATGAGAATGTGCGTGGCTTTATGGTAAGTTTTGTTTTTATACATTGCAATGTGAGTGTGGAAATGGGCGCATGCAACATTTTTGAGCGTACGCACCATTTATACATGAGCCCCCAGGGGAGGGCAGAGTGCATTAACCCTTTTTCTTTTTTTCCTGCAGAACAGTCACAGGAAATCCTGCCTAGCCCCAATGATGTGGCTTCTGGTTTCAGCCCTGATGACCTAATTTCCTCTCCCTAACATTAAAGCCGTCATTTTGTCACCTATACATCAGTTCCATCTTGAACTCAGCTGAAATTTGTTTTCTTTGCCTGACCAGCAGCAAACCACAATATACAGGGTGGCTACCCCAAACTTTTCTTTTGACAGTACATATTCATTTGTTTTCTTATTTTGACATTTACATATCTACACCATTTTTTGTGGTTATTTGCCAAAAGTGGTGCCATTTTTTATATAACTTTGCATAGCCGCTGCCATGATTTTTATGGTTGTTATGTCTATTGTTAGAGATGTGACCTTTAGATCATGTGACACACCATGTCATCTATATAATATGGTTGCACTATGCAGCATGCATCTGTGAATGGGACTGCATTTAAATAAGCTACAACTAATTGTGTGAGTTTGGGAAAAAATATACTAGTCTAGGCTTAGGAATTTGTACAACATTGTTTGGTTTTAAAATTCTTTTGGTGTTTGGACCTCATCTTATTCTGGACTTACACTGTGTCCTTACCTTTACCTCTTAACTTATTCTATAGTTCGATTTTTCTATACTCTGTAATTTTATTTAAGCACCTGTATCATGCGGTATATTCATAACAGTATAGCCCTGGAACCCTGAATTAATTTAAATGGGTTTGAGGATGTTATGTTGTATTTATAAAAGAGTATCACACTGCTTTTTAAAGGGGTACACTTTAGAATTGAAATTGGTTACTTTAATATTTATATTTGTTTAATCAACTAGGCAGTTCAATAACTATGTAACCATACTGAAATTATCAAAGCAATGATATAAAACACTTTGTTCTAGAATAGCTTTTTCAGCTTGGCAAGCTGTTCCCTCACCTTCTGATGCATAATGCATTTGGTAAGTAATTGTCTTCAGAGGATTAAGGAAGGTGATGACTATGTGGAATCAGTTATTCTTCCATTCATTGCACTTTAAGCATTCACTCACTCATTCATTTAGTCATTCACCCACTCAACTAATAAATACTAATACTGCCTAAGTGTTTATTATAGGAGAAAAACAGAATTTGAGTTCATTATAAGAAGTTTGTTTATAGAGGTTATTATCACTAGGCTGTCCATTGATAAATATGGTAAATAATGTCAGATTTAAGATCAACAAATGAAGATTTCTATTTACACCCTAACTTAATTAGCTTATTTCACAAAATGTCCTCCGTATATATTAAAACAAAAATGTTATAAAATGGTGGTTTGCCTCAAATTATTATAATATATATAAAGACTCAAATTAAACCTTGCTGATACAGTACTGTGGTGTTCAAGAACTGTAAATCTTACCTTTGACTTAGTTGCTTTGCTCATGTGATTCTCTGTATGATTGTTTATGCAGTATAAACTGTCAAAACTCTTGGAAAACACTGTCTTGTGATTTTAAATGTGAAATGAAACATTCATTGCTGGTCATCATGTAGTGTTCTGTTTTAATAATCACAGTATTTGCCTGCTTACTGGTGCAAAAATAATTCTTAATGGCATGCCTAATTAGTATATTAGACTAATAAATTTCAAGGTGTTCCAGTTCATTTCCCACAGCCAATAGGATGGGTAAGAGAAAATTAGTCCATTAAATATTTACTGTATAAATATTTTTATATTAAGCAAATGGTTCACACGTAAAATACAGATATACAAATCAGTAATGGATTATGTATGATTAGCTGTACTATCCATCTCAGAAAGGTTAAAATCTAAGTAATTAACAAATGTTTGTAGTGCACCATTTACTGAAATGTACAGTATTTTGTAATGCAAGCAGTAATGAAATGCCTTGCATTTTTTTATTCCAACAGATGGTGCATCACAAACATTTTTAGTAATAAAATGCATGACTACAAATGTCTGTGACTCACCATCTGTTGGAATGATAGAGATATAGCAACCAGATGGACACACACATACATTGCAAACATTAACACTGAAGTCTGTGTTGATTACTTAGATTTCAACCTGCCTTAAACAGGTAGCACAGCTAGTACATCTACAGTGACTTTTTTACATATATATATATACTATATATACAGTGGTGTGAAAAACTATTTGCCCCCTTCCTGATTTCTTATTCTTTTGCATGTTTGTCACACAAAATGTTTCTGATCATCAAACACATTTAACCATAAGTCAAATATAACACAAGTAAACACAAAATGCAGTTTTTAAATGATGGTTTTATTATTTAGGAAGAAAAAAAAATCCAAACCTAAATGGCCCTGTGTGAAAAAGTAATTGCCCCCTTGTTAAAAAATAACCTAACTGTGGTGTATCACACCCAAGTTGAATTTCCGTAGCCACCCCCAGGCCTGATTACTGCCACACCTGTTTTAATCAAGAAATCACTTAAATAGGAGCTGCCTGACACAGAGAAGTAGACCAAAAGTACCTCAAAAGCTAGACATCATGCCAAGATCCAAAGAAATTCAGGAACAAATGAGAACAGAAGTAATTGAGATCTATCAGTCTGGTAAAGGTTATAAAGCCATTTCTAAAGCTTTGGGACTCCAGCAAACCACAGTGAGAGTCATTATCCACAAATGGCAAAAACATGGAACAGTGGTGAACCTTCCCAAGAGTGGCTAGCCAACCAAAATTACCCCAAGAGCGCAGAGACGACTCATCCGAGAGGTCACAAAAGACCCCAGGACAACGTCTAAAGAACTGCAGGCCTCACTTGCCTCAATTAAGATCAGCGTTCATGACTCCACCATCAGAAAGAGACTGGGCACAAACGGCCTGCATGGCAGATTTCCAAGACGCAAACCACTGTTAAGCAAAAAGAACATTAGGGCTCGTCTCAATTTTGCTAAGAAACATCTCAATGATGGCGAAGACTTTTTTGAAAATACCTTGTGGACTGATCAGACAAAAGTTGAACTTTTTGGAAGGCAAATGTCCCGTTACATCTGGCGTAAAAGGAAGACAGCATTTCAGAAAAAGAACATCATACCAACAGTAAAATATGGTGGTGGTAGTGTGATGGTCTGGGGTTGTTTTGCTGTTTCAGGACCTGGAAGGCTTGCTGTGATAGATGGAACCATGAATTCTACTGTCTACCAAAAAATCCTGAAGGAGAATGTCCGGCCATCTGTTCGTCAACTCAAGCTGAAGCGATCTTGGGTGCTGCAACAGGAAAATGACCCAAAACACACCAGTAAATCCACCTCTGAATGGCTGAAGAAAAACAAAATGAAGACTTTGGAGTGGCCCAGTCAAAGTCCTGACCTGAATCCAATTGAGATGCTATGGCATGACCTTAAAAAGGCGGTTCATGCTAGAAAACCCTCAAATAAAGCTGAATTACAACAATTCTGCAAAGATGAGTGGGCCAAAATTCCTCCAGAGCTGTAAAAGACTCATTGCAAGTTTTCGCAACGCTTGATTGCAGTTATTGCTGCTAAGGGTGGCCCAACCAGTTATTAGGTTCAGGGGCAATTACTTTTTCACACAGGGCCATGTAGGTTTGGATTTTTTCTCCCTTAATAATAAAAACCATCATTTAAAAACTGCATTTTGTGTTTACTTGTGTTATATTTGACTAATGGTTAAATGTGTTTGATGATCAGAAACATTTTTTGTGACAAACATGCAAAAGAATAAGAAATCAGGAAGGGGCAAATAGTTTTCACACCACTGTATATATATATATATATATATATATATATATTGTGATGAATGGTCGGCTTCATATTCCGGCCCTCACCCACAGGCCACCAGGAGGAGCTCTCCCGAGAGCATGGACGGGTCCCGAGTTCCAGCAGGGCCTCATTGACTATGTAGTTTTTATGCGCAGCCCTGCTGGATACCTTGGAGACCACTGGGAGTTGCTGTCGGGAGGCCAGTAGACTCATTTGTGTACTATGACCCAGAAGTTCGTCACATGAAGAGCAACGGGCTTCCGGGGTGAAGAAAAAGTACTATTTCCCTGACCCGGAAGGAATAAGGACTTGTGGACTGTTGGCCAGGAACACTTCTTGGTCAGGGAGTATAAAAGGACTGTGGGAGCTCCCAGACGGAGAGCTGAGCTGGGTGGTAGGAGGTCAACGTGTCTGGGAGTGGAGGATTGATTTATTATTAGTATTGTTATTGTATTTGGTTTATGAATAGTGTGGAGTGGAGGGTGCTTGGTGCACATTATTATAATAAAAAGAATAATTGTGGCACTTTTACCAGGTGTTTGGCGTGGTACCTGAGGGTTCAAGGGAGCGCTAGTGCCCCCTACTGTCACAATATATATATATATATACTGTATATATATATATTTGTAATTGCCAAGAGAAAAATAACAATTTCTCCAGTTTATTTCCACCATATCTAAAGTTGGAACTGGAATTATTTAAACCTCAGTGGAAGATAATAATTCAGGGAAAAAAATTGCCTATTGATTTTACCTGGTATCACAGTCACCTCAACAGCAACGTTATGGATATTTTTAATCTACTTGTATACTAATAAAAGGCAAAGCCCTCACTGACTGACTCACTCACTCACTCACTCACTCACTCACTCACTCATCACTAATTCTCCAACTTCCCGTGTAGGTAGAAGGCTGAAATTTGGCAGGCTTATTCCTTACAGCTTTCTTACAAAAGTTAAGCAGGTTTCATTTCGAAATTCTACATGTAACGGTCATAACGGTTGATAACGGTCGACAACGTCCACCATGTTGAACTTTCTTATTTATGGCCCCAGCTTCACGAAATTTAGTAGGCGGCTTCCCTGCGCTAACTAAAACCGGTGTACGTACTTATTTTGATGGTATGACGTCACTGTCGTCCGCCATATTGAACTTTCCAACGTCATTCATTTTCCAAATTCCCGTGTAGGTAGATGGCTAAAATTTGGTACTTATTTCGGTGGTATGATGCCACTGTCGGCCGCCATATTGAACTTTTCAACAGTCTTTGTTACTTATGGGCCCATCTTCAAGAAATTTGGTACGCGGGTTCCCAACGCTAACTGAATCCTACTTACGTACATATATACATCCATAGCCTGCAGCTCAGTCACCGTGTGAGGCGGCATTGGGTCCCCCATCCCAACGCCTCCCACATTGTTGGCTGCCTGCCTATAAAAGGCCGTCCGTCACTCCAGTCTCTACATTCCCTTCCTTGCTTCGCCACGGGATTCACGTCTCCCTGCTGATAACTACAGCCTTTTTATTTAATCCACGGCTTCTCCGCTGTTTTATTGTTTATTTATTACGATTATAGTTATTGTGTAGGTATTTTAGACTTACTTTACATTGTTCAGGTACCCATTTCCTTTATCATTCCAACCGTACCCGCATTAACATGTCTATCGAGGTGATCACCATCGATCAAAGAACTGTCACTTACCGAGTGGTTTCCATGCCCTGAGATTGCACCTATCTTTTCCATTCTCTTTGTTACATATTGCACGGCCATATCAGGCTCACTCTTGATATCTGGAGAAACATTGTGTCTTATGTATTGAATGACTGGGACAGGTTCAAGGTGTGGACTGATGACGGTACAGGAGATAATTATACTACACAGGAGCACTATAAGAGTGAAATGCTTAAGCCCTTCACCTATGCATCTGCATGTGAGTTGATGGCTGCTGCTGAATTGTTCGGTTGTCACTTTCAAGTGTACCGAAATGGCCAAATATTTTACACCTTTGGACAACCGCCAATGCCTCTGAAACATCTTAGATTCACAGGTGACGATTTCAGTAGTTGAACTTTGATGTTTATGAATGTTTAAACTCTCAAAAGCTGGATGTGAAGTTATCAATGAAACTGGTTGTATACTTACAACGCTTGACAGATGCCAAATGTCACTTCAACACAAGTCCTAAAAATACTGTCGTAATTGAAACAAACCATGAAACTCAAACCGATTATGACAGCAGCAATCCAAGCTGTGAGATTTGAAACAAGATTACTGTTCACATGGCCAACTGTACTTGCATGCTTAAGAGTAAGCTCAGTGCACAGCTTGGTCATATTACAACCGGAGGGCCGAACTGACAACATGGCATACAAAGAGATCCTTAAATAATTATTGGTATAGTTTCCCTCAGTTTAAAAAGGTTTAATTTTCTTCTTAATAAAACTTTTAAGGCAGTACTTCGCCGCTGCGAAGCGGGTATTTTGCTATATATATACAGATAGATAGATATAGATATAGCTATATATATAATGTGTGTGTGTATGTACAGTTAGTATGTATATATATATATATAGAGATATAGATATATATATAGATATTAGATATATATATATAGATATAGATATTGTGAACTTGAACCCGGACACAGCCAGACAGAAATCGTTGTTTTCACCACACACTCGTTTATTTACAGTATTTACAAATCCCGCGCTCAACTCCCCAGTGCCGCTTGCACCAATTCCCCAAATCCAGGCCTTACATTGCCTCTCTTTCTCTTCTCAGGCCTTACAATGCCTCTCTCTCTTTTCTGGCCGCCTCCAGTCCTCCCGCTAGCTCCGTCCTCTTCCACCCGACTTCCACTGCGACTGAAGGGAGGCAGCCCCTTATATAGTGCTCCCGGATGAGCACCAGGTGTTTCCGGCATTCCCTCCTTGGCCACGCCCCAGCGTGGCGAAAGTGCCGGCTGTCCTGCCGGCAGCTCTCCGGCCCCACAATAAGTCTTCCCCAGCACTTCCTGGTGTGGTGGAAGTGCTGGGCTCCAGGGTTCCTCAGGCTCCAGGGCGCCCCCTATACAACCAGGGCGATCGCCCCCTTGCGGTCTGGAGGAGGCACAAGCCCTCCTCTGGTCTTCCTGGGCGTCCCGGCCGGGCTTCATCCCCGGCCAGGGACCACACGGGATAAACCGGCATCGGGGCGCCGCCTGGCGGTGACCTCGGGTCCCTACAGGGTTGGGCTTCTAAGCCCTGTACCCGAGGCCCCCAACCTAACCAGTACGGACGCCCCCTCGCGGTCTGGAGGAGGCACAAGCCCTCCTCTTGTCCTCCTGGGCACCCTGGCCGGGGACCACAATATATTTACTTTATATATAATGTGTGTGTGTATGTATGTATGTGTATATATATATGTATATATATATATATATATATATGACAGCAACACTCATAACAGTGACAAAACAATTACATTGACGATCATGTTACGTTATTTTCAAGATGTTTCCTTTTGTTTTTCATTATTTCTTTATCACACTACTTCTCCGCTGCGAAGCGCGGGTATTTTGCTAGTTGTTAATATAATGCCAGTGAAAACCAATGAGCCATGAAATTGTGCGTACATATATTACACTTTTGTTGGTAAAAATAGGTTGGAATCCTAGTTATTTCAAAAAATTATATTTATATACGTGATTTTCAAAAAATAAGATTCAATAATAGAAAAGTAAAGACAAATCAAAGATAGTATAGTATACTCCTGTTTAAAAATAAAATTAAAACTAAATGTTGGTCGTAGGTAAATATTTCCAAATATTTTTCCTAGCTAAATATCCATCCATCCATCCATTTTCTAACCCGCTGAATCCGAATACAGGGTCACGGGGGTCTGCTGGAGCCAATCCCAGCCAACACAGGGCACAAGGCAGGAACCAATCCTGGGCAGGGTGCCAACCCACCGCAGGACACACACAAACACACCCACACACCAAGCACACACTATGGCCAATTTAGAATCACCAATCCACCTAACCTGCATGTCTTTGGATTGTGGGAGGAAACCGGAGCGCTCGGAGGAAACCCACGCAGACACTGGGAGAACATGCAAACTCCACGCAGGGAGGACCCGGGAAGCGAACCCGGGTCTCCTAACTGCGAGGCAGCAGCGCTACCACTGCGCCACCGTGCCGCCCCTAGCTAAATATTTCAAGAAATAAACTGAAAGTATACATATATTTTTTTTATTATTTTATTTTTGTCATTATATAACTGTAGCAAAATTTCTGCCTCTACCTATATACTTTTAAAATGTGATATTTCAACTTGGTCATACATCAATGTGAAAAAGTAAGCAGATATTCTTACATTTCTGTGGTTTTAAATCTCAGGAAATAAGTAACAATAAAAGTCTTCATAGTTCCCATGTTGAAATTCTATCAGTCATTTGATCGAAAATTTCTTTTAAGTGTTTTTTCTCAGATGAAGTTAAGTTTACCTCATTTAAGAAACTAGGTGAAGACAATTAGAAACATGTTTTGGGAGGGCAGTTGGATACAAGAAGTGTAGAAGAATACTCGAAAGGAAAATTAAATAAGATATTAAGATGGTGGGTTTTGCAGTTGCTAAGAAGAGTTGGCAGAGCTTGTGGACATCAGTGGATGCGAAATAAAGCCTTTACCTCTGTGGTGTTAGACCCAAGTGTTACTCGGGCTGTAAAATCAGTCAGAAAAAAGTCCTGAGTGTGACACAGGCAACAGTATAGACACATCTCACATAAGACCCAAGGTTTATTCAGGCCAACAGCATTAGTGCAGAGCTTACCTGGGCAACGGTATAGGCGTGTCTTGCGTAAGAGTCCAGCACGAGTGTTACCTGGGCAATGGTGTAGAAGTGTCTTCTCCTAGCCTCATAATGGCATCTCATATGAAACACCTCTGATTAGCAGTGATGACGAGGTGAATCTGTCTTCAGGCAGTGAAATTGAAACAGTTGGTGAAACCGAAAGTGATTCTGGGAATCCATAAGTTCATATTATTAATATCATTATTCATCATTATTATTATTGTTTGTATCATAATTATACTTTCTACACTACTGACTTTGTATTTTTAGTGTATTGCACATTTTACAGTAGAAAGATGAGATTTAATAAAACTGTCATTTTTCAAGTCAAAAAAATACAACAATATTTACATGTACTGTATTTTTGAAAAAAAATGTAACTAATGCTAAGGAGGTTAAGGGTTAAGGTTAAGGGTTAAGTGAGTTAAAATCCAAAATATATGTGTGTCGTATGGATGTTTGTTCCAGTGTTTAACAAGGATTATGGTATTTGGTTAAGAAATGAAAATGGGAAAATGACTGTTCTTTAATGTGACTAGTCCTTAACAAAACTGTTTTAGTAGCATTGGGTGATGGAATGGTTGTGGATTATATTTTATAATGTGTAACTACTTTTGTGCTACTTTTTTACAAAAAAAAACTATATAAGTACCTTTGAATATACCAATATAAACTCATTTTGACCTCACAAACAATCCTGAAGAGTACTGAAACACACTAACAATTCAGCAATGTTTGATGACACTGGCCATCTTTAGACATACAGTAGAAGCCTTTCATAGTAACTTGACGACAATAATAATTTCTTATTAAGATAAAATGTTTGACTTTGCATAGGTACAGAGAATGCTTACGTCACAGATAATGTAAAGTTCTGCATTATGTCCTACAATCTAACAAGTTGATATAATGATGTGAGCAATTAGGGTTGGAAGGTCAAATCATAAATGAACTAATCAATACCAATTTACATAAGGGAATTGGAATTTTAAATAACTTGCAGGAGTCAGACTTGGAACTGAACTGGAATTCCAGCAAATTGAAATTAATTCAATTATATTCTGTGTATCATGAAGAATAAACTGTGACATTTGATGGGCACAGCAGAGAATAAAACCATACTGTGACAGTTTATACAATCATTATTATACAAAAAGAATTCCTAAATTAAATTGCAGGTGATATTTGCTCAGTCTAAACATAGATACACTAAAGAAATTTATTAGCCAACCTGGTAAGTTATCACGTTTGCGGTGAAAAAAAGAAAAGACACCTTCTTCCAGTTTTATGGTTAACCATATCACTGGAAAAGAGGATCATATAAATAAAAACAAGGTGTCTTTTCTTGAGCAGAACTTAAAAACAAAAATCAGACGTGGCAGGAAGGGACATGTACTGTACATATGCTAATATTACAAGTTATTTTGTAATCTGCTGTACCAATGGTTGAGTACCAATTTTAAATGTCAATAACCCCAAACTGCCTGATCAAGAGATGGTTATTATAGTCATGAACCTTGACTCAGTTTAGCATTATTGCATGGAATTTGGGGTTTTTACATTTTCTTTAGAATCACATGAAATTGAGTTGAAAATTAATCCTGCTTAATGTGTGATCATAATACATAAATTATGATTACAACTATTTGATTTATAATCTTTAACAAATCAAGACTATCACTTTTTCAAAGTAGAATTACATATTATTTAGTAGATTTTTAATTATGTTTTCTGTAATTCCAATTAAATTCTGTTTCCTCAGAGCTTGGTGCAGTTCCACTTCCAACCCCTAGGACTGAATTGGAATTTTCTAGGGATTCTCAGTTCAGTTTAATTCTTGAATGGCCCTGAATTCGGGTTGAGCATCTGTCTGTCTAAACTAGCTCCAAAGTTAGCTCAATGAGCTTAAGACACAGCAAGCAACAAAATAAATGAACACAAAAACACAGAAATGGAAAAAATACTTTGAAAAAAGTAACAAAACAGTTTTATATTGCAAAAAATAGTGTCAAAAATAATATTCATGTCAGCTCATTGCTGACTGATATGACCACACAGATTTCATTATGTTACCCAGGCCCTTTTTGCTTGAAAAAAAAACATTAGCATAGCATTAAATTACTCAGTCTTCAATGGCATCTGATATATTCCATCTATATAAATGCTTTTTACACTTTTCTTATTTTCTAAGACCTCTGTTTCCAGTATAAAGAAGCATAGAGTTAGAGAATACATACAGATCTGCAGCTGTTCCTGAATGGTGCACATGACTATCACAAAGCATAATCATGCACGCATCCACTATCCCTTGTGATAAGAATAAATACGGTGAAATACTCAAAAACAGCTGGGGAATATCTCCCGTATAATGTCTGACAGACAGTATGAAAAAATGTGGGCAAAAGAATCAAAAAGTTGAAGCATTCGACAAGAAATATTGGTTACAATGGAGTTGTATATAGCAGAAAATGGTGGCAGGGAATGTTAATGAGAGGAAATGATAAAATGGAAGTAATGACATCGGGGATGGCCCGACACAACATCATCAGAGATGGCTGGAAGTGACGTCTTTATGGCGGGGCCAGAAGTGACATCATCAAAGATGGCCGGAAAGTGACGTCTTGATGGTGGATCTGGAAGTAACGTCATCGATGGATTGTTGTGCTGGAATTGTGGAATCGTGGGCATTTTGAGAACCCAGAAATATAGTAGGTGAACTGTTGTTTTTCTTCTTCATTTATGTAGATGTAGAGAGAGAGAGGCATTAGTACATATAATCAACCTTTATCTCACAAATTATCACTCACCTGAGGGGTTGTTGGCTGCTTCCTAAGCGTGCATGTGGGACACCCTGAAACAGGCCTAAATCTTACATCATATCTTTATTACTGCAGTGGAAAAATAAAATTTCTAGTGTAAAAAAACTTAGCAAACAGTCAAAATATAAACCCAGTAAAGGAGCCATCAAAGTTGGAGATAAGCCAGGTTTAAGCTGTCTGTGCCAGTTACTGCCCCCACTGCTTCACCTTGACTACAAAGTGTAGAACTGAAAATTGGTAGTTCACTTCAGTTATACTTGCCTTTAAACATAACAAAACAGGAGATGCAAATGTAATGTAACATTTTTCAAAAACCATAAAATATCAGATTTCATCATTTGCTGCATCATGGGACAGTAAATCACACTCAACCTTGTCAACACACATTTCACAGTTTTTTCTAAATAAACTTTGCCCTAAATTTATCCTTATGAATACTTAACCACAGAAGATAATCCAGGACAGAGAAAAAAAAAAGACAGTTAAACAGTTCAGAATCTTAATTATCAGGCCAAACGGTGGCTTGAGAACAAATTTGGGGTTTTCGTATATTTTTTTGTCAGGTTTTCTTAATGAAACCTCTACTAACAGAAATGGTTTCTGTAGCTTATTTAAAGCTTGCAATTTAGCATCCATATAAGCAAGAAAGTAAATCTCCAAGACTGTAGCAATCAATCAACCTTAATTTTATGTAACATATCTTTGGTCAATACACAGAGACAGAAGTAAATAGAGTGTATTGGCGAGATCCATTATTTCTTCACAAATATGGTATATATGCCTTTGCCATGTGAAATTGTGCTCCAAAGTCCAGCGATTTCTATAAGTTTTAAATAATATCTTGCTTGTGTTGGCACTTTACACTGGAAGCAATGGGGCACAAAGCACAGCTGGAAAATAAAAGCTGAATGCTTACCAAATACATTCTCTTTGAGTTTTGAGAAAAGAAAATATGCCTTTGGAGTTTCCAACGAATGTTTGTGACAACAAAATGGATCTGGAAATAATGATTTTTTCGCAAATTCATGATATTATTTTTTCTCTTATTTTTCACATATGTAACAAAGTAATTTTTGAAATGTATTCTAAATTGTTATTTTTACTCTTAATTTTTCCACTTTGATGATGTCCTTGCGGTGCTAATTTGTAGTTATTTGTTCTCACTTTGGAGTACCATTATATTTAGAAAACTGTATAGCGATAATAGGAACCACACTACTACCTATCACCACTTGGCTCATGTGTGGTGAGTGTACTGGAGCAAACAATGGTTGCCATCACATCATCCAGATGGATGCTACACATAAGTGGTAGTTGAAGTGGCTCCCCACTCACTATGAAAAGCACTTTGAGTAGCAAGAAAAACACTATATAAATGTAAAGAATTTTTATGATTATTATTATTAGTATTCGTGTTGTTAGCTCAGTGCTAGATCACCGGTAAGAATCCTAACCTGCCTACTTCAGTAAAATAACAAAAATAAGTCCTGTATTCCTTGTAAGAACAATGAAAAAAACAGCCTATCATCTGAGGCATCCTCAGCTAGCACTTTTGAAAGCAATCAAAGAGCAATTACTGCAAACCTGTTAGCCATTCTGTTTCTGGCTAATTGTCTCTTGCTGTACTTCCTCTTGTTCATTAAAGAAGATGGATTTAAATATTACTATTACAGTGGTGTGAAAAACTATTTGCCCCCTTCCTGATTTCTTATTCTTTTGCATGTTTGTCACACAAAATGTTTCTGATCATCAAACACATTTAACCATTAGTCAAATATAACACAAGTAAACACAAAATGCAGTTTTTAAATGATGGTTTTTATTATTTAGGGAGAAAAAAAATCCAAACCTACATGGCCCTGTGTGAAAAAGTAATTGCCCCCTGTTAAAAAATAACCTAACTGTGGTGTATCACACCTGAGTTCAATTTCCGTAGCCACCCCCAGGCCTGATTACTGCCACACCTGTTTCAATCAAGAAATCAGTCTGGTAAAGGTTATGGAGCCATTTCTAAAGCTTTGGGACTCCAGCGAACCACAGTGAGAGCCATTATCCACAAATGGCAAAAACATGGAACAGTGGTGAACCTTCCCAGGAGTGGCCGGCCGACCAAAATTACCCCAAGAGCGCAGAGACGACTTATCCGAGAGGTCACAAAAGACCCCAAGACAACGTCTAAAGAACTGCAGACCTCACTTGCCTCAATTAAGGTCAGTGTTCACGACTCCACCATAAGAAAGAGACTGGGCAAAAACGGCCTGCATGGCAGATTTCCAAGACGCAAACCACTGTTAAGCAAAAAGAACATTAGGGCTCATCTCAATTTTGCTAAGAAACATCTCAATGATTGCCAAGACTTTTGGGAAAATACCTTGTGGACTGATGAGACAAAAGTTGAACTTTTTGGAAGGTAAATGTCCCGTTACATCTGGCGTAAAAGGAACACAGCATTTCAGAAAAAGAACAGCATACCAACAGTAAAATGTGGTGGTGGTAGTGTGATGGTCTGGGGTTGTTTTGCTGCTTCAGGACCTGGAAGGCTTGCTGTGATAGATGGAACCATGAATTCTACTGTCTACCAAAAAATCCTGAAGGAGAATGTCCGGCCATCTGTTCGTCAACTCAAGCTGAAGAGATCTTGGGTGCTGCAACAGGACAATGACCCAAAACACACCAGCAAATCCACCTCTGAATGGCTCAAGAAAAACAAAATGAAGACTTTGGAGTGGCCTAGTCAAAGTCCTGACCTGAATCCAATTGAGATGCTATGGCATGACCTTAAAAAGGTGGTTCATGCTAGAAAACCCTCAAATAAAGCTGAATTACAACAATTCTGCAACGATGAGTGGGCCAAAATTCCTCCAGAGCGCTGTAAAAGACTCATTGCAAGTTATCGCAAACACTTGATTGCAGTTATTGCTGCTAAGGGTGGCCCAACCAGTTATTAGGTTCAGGGGGCAATTACTTTTTCACACAGGGCCATGTAGGTTTGGATTTTTTCTCCCTAAATAATAAAACCATCATTTAAAAACTGCATTTTGTGTTTACTTGTGTTATATTTGATTAATGGTTAAATGTGTTTGATGATCAGAAACATTTTGTGTGACAAACATGCAAAAGAATAAGAAATCAGGAAGGGGGCAACTAGTTTTTCACACCACTGTATATGCAGTGCTCAATATATAACTGCTTCTGCTATACTAGCTATAAAGATCCAATTAACCTTCATTTGCTCATTAAATTTCATGATTTTACCATATTTGTCCATTGAATATGGACCTTAAACAATTTCTTTTTTCTTTTGTTTTATGTTTTGTATTTTTTTTTTTTCTAAACAAAAACATGCTGTGCCAAGTGGCTTCCTCCTGTGCCTTTTGTAAAAGATCCCGGCAGTATCACTCTAATGGCATACCAAATGACTTAATAACACGATAACTAAAATGATGTAAAGAATCAAAAAGGTGTCAAACATTAAAAAAGGCACAAAACACAACCACAATCCTCAAATCTAGATGTTTGTAATTTCATTTTTTAGTTCCTCAAACAGATTTATTTCTTTCTTAAATACAATTACAGCCATCTTAAATTCCACCTGATGTCACCTGTAAAGTTTTAAAATCTAACACAAAACTCTGAACTGATTTGTTTTATTGTTTAGATTTAGCAGTCTGTATATGTTACTAAAAAACTGCTCAAATGTTTTTAAAGAAATCAATAAGATTAAAATAGAAAGTTTGTCTGCAATTGCACATTATAGTAACCCTCTCAAATGGTTTACCAATTGCTAAAGAAATGGTAAATCTGCTTCTAAAATAGGGCAATCAGCGTGAAAGGAGGTTGGCTGTTATTCCAAAATCAGATTGTATTTACAGCAAAATCCTCCCCATCATCTGGATCTCCATTGATTTATTTCTAAGTAGGGAGTATTATGTTCCACAGTAACAATTAATTGAGCATCCCCTGAAACTGTCAGAGTGACTGGTGTTTCTCTTCTAGATGGCCTGAGAGATTGTTCATGAGCTGGAATTGCTTGTAATTGCCCAAATGAATACAGGAACTGCTGAACTGCCTGATTTAATTAATCAATTTGCTGCTGGAGTGAATTTAAATGTGTCCCCTGTGAAGCCACAGCAGTACAAAATTCTTATCCTTGGAGGAATCCATTTTTTGTGGTTTAGTTTTATGTCACACTTTTTTGAGATAATTCAAACTGATTTTTTCAGAATTAAAAAGAGTGTTTCCAAATGAAGTTATCTGATTGTTTGGATGTGGAAAGAGAAATCGAGTGAAAAATAAAGTTGGATGAACACAGCAGATGTTTAATTGCAGAACTATAACTTTTCATACCTACAACTGCTACTTTTTCTTTGCTTAATTACTAAAGTTCTTAAGGATGTGACGCATTTCTTTTATACTTGCAAGCCTTTAGACAAGAAAAATAAGATGTCAGAGCTAACATTAGCACTGCACACTTAGTTATCTAGTTTGGATTTGCACATAACTATCCACACTGTCACACACGTGCGCATAGGAGGACGTTGTGTGGACCAAGTAAAGGTAATTCCACGCCAGGCCAGCGGGGGCGGAGTGCATTAAACCTTCTCCTACTATCTTTGCAGATCAGCCGCGGGAAAACCTTTCTGAAACAACAGCGTCCCTTCCAGTTCCGGCCCCTAGAGGAATGTCACTTCCGGTTCCGGTGCCTGAAACATCACTTCCTGTCTGACCATTTAAAACCGCCATTTCTCACAACCTTCAGCAGTTCAGTCTTGGACTCTCAACAGTCAACTTCATTGTTGCATAAAGCTAAATCCTTTGCAGCTAGGAATATTATACGGGTGGCTGCCCCAACCTTTTTTTTATGTGTGTCAAGTCTCATCCTTTTACAGTGGTGTAGTCGAGCAGGATGATGGCCTCCTGGAGAGATCGGAAGGCAAACTTGAACCTTGACTGGACACACGTTTATAAACCAACAAATCATCAGATGGGTAAGTACCGCTCCCGAGTTGCAGAGTGGGTGTCAGTCGGGGCGTGTTGGGGAAAACTGGAATGTGCCTCAACCTATCATCCTGTTAAAGGTCAGGGGAAAAATAGCTCCGGGACCCACAGGCTAGAGCCAGGTACGTCACGGAACGCATCGGGTGCTTATTATGACCTCCCAGGTGTGGGGACTGCCCCAGCGTATCCCACGAAGGGCAAGCCCTTTAATAAATGTGGGAGAAACCCAGGCTGGCAGGTGGAAACCATAATGGCCTGGAAATTTAATACTGCCAAGGCAACTAAGAAGCAGGCCATGGCTTTATGGGTTATTGGTTGGTTACAGCCTCATAAAAATACCAGCCACCAAATAGCAGAGCAGGTGGCCTGTGCCTTATTACTCAAAAGCCTCCCCGGAAAACTCACCCAGCCGGCCTGGGGATATACGGATATTGCCGCCTTTAGCGGAGATCATAGAACACCTTAGGGCAGAAACCGCTTGGGGCGTCAGAACGGGGCTCGTGTGAACCCGGGTGTGCTTGCGTCCCTAATACAGAGTCCCGCGGCTATAAACTGAGGCATGTTCGGGTGGACCCTGAGACACGCTGGCAGGCACTATGAAGCAACAAAGGGGTCTGCGGGGTGAAGTGGGAGGAGGTGCGGTGTGCTCTCGCTAATCCGCTGGCCTGTTCACATACGGGAAAAGTGTTAATCAATGGAATTAAAGTAACCGCTTTATTTGATTCCGGCAGTAACATTTCCATTGTTGCTTGCCACTTAATATTACCGCGACAATGGTGTAAGAATAAGACCCGCATTACCTGTATTCACGGGGATGTCCGGTATTATCAATCCGCCAAATGTTTTATCTGCCAAGACGGCATCATTAAAAAAATAATGGTGGCAGTGATGGATGATCCGCCCTTCCCCGTGATACTAGGAAGAGATTGGGTCGAAATAAATAGCGGTAATATAGACACTTCTCCCCGATCACTAGGTCTAGTCATGGACGCGAATTCAGCGCCCTCAACTTCCTCCACGCCGTGTTTACAGTCGGCTGAGGAGCGGACTTCGGCCTCTGGTGATGACGACGAAAGACCCGGGACGTTGCAGCCTGAAACGTCATCAGTAAGCGCTCCGACGTCTCGGGACGAAACTCCGCCCCATGAGGTCGAATCCGATCCTCTCTCTCTCTCTAAAAGGGAACAATGGAATGACGATTCCCTTAAATTTGCAAAAAATGCAGTCGTTCTAATAGACGGCCAACGCACGTCATATCCCATGCCACAAGGTCCTCACTTTGTGCTTAATAATGATCTGTTATATCGAGTAGCAGAACATGAGGGGCAGATAAGGTCACTGTTGTTAGTACCACGAACCTACCGGCGACAGGTCTGTGAACTAGCACATACTCATCTGCTGGGAGCCCATTTGGGCCCCGAAAAAACACTGGAGAGAATTAAGCTCCGATTTTTTTGGCCTGGAATTAACGAGGAGGTTCGCCGCTTTTGCACATCCTGTCCGGAATGTCAATTGAGGCAAATTCCTAGGAGGGACCGTGCTCCTCTAGTTCCCTTACCCTTAATTGATATCCCGTTTGAACGCATAGGGGTCGACCTGGTGGGACCCCTGGAACCCTCAGCCAGAGGTTATAAATATATAATGGTTCTGGTTGATTATGCTACTCTATTTCCAGAGGCTGTTCCGCTGCGCTCAGCTACTTCAAAAGCTATCGCGGGGAATTAGTGGGAGTATTTGCGCGTGTCGGAATCCCTAAAGAAATCCTGACGGATCAAGGGACTCCTTTTACCTCGCAGACGTTCAGGGAGACTGCCAAGCTACTTCAAATAAAGCATTTAAAGACCTCGGTATATCATCCTCAAACCGACGATCTTGTGGAGAGGTTTAATCAAACTCTCAAACAGATGTTGCGTAAGGTAGTCAATGAGGACGGAAGGAACTGGGATCAGCTCCTCCCCCTCGTCCTTTTTGCAAATCGGGAAGTCCCAAAAGCCTCCATGGGGTTCTCACCTTTTGAGTTACTATATGAACGACAACCCCGGGGCATATTAGACATCCTAAAGGAAGGATGGGAGGAAGAGGCCCTCGCTTCAACAAATATATTAGAATATATCGCGCAGTTACGCGATAGATTTGAAAAAATTATACCAATATTGAAAACACATATGGAAAAGGCGCAAGCAGCTCAGGCCCGATGTTATAACCGTGGCACGTCTCTCCGGGAATTCCACCCGGGAGACCGGTCATGGTTTTAGTTCCTACCTCACACTCCAAATTGTTGGCCCATTGGCAAGGCCCTTATGAAATTAAGGAGAGGAAGGGGCTGGTCGATTATTTGGTGAAACAACCGAATCGTCGACCCAGCGAGCGGATTTATCATATCAATCTGCTGAAACCGTGGAAGGATAGGGATTCCGAGGCCTCCTCCGGACAGCTACGCTCTCTTTTCGCTCGTCAATTACACCTTAATTTCGGAGATAATTTGACTCGCCAACAATGTCAGGAGCTCGAAGCAGCTATTCTGTCTGTCCCTGAGGTAGTCAGTGAAAAACCAGGTCGGACCTCCCTGGTTGCGCATGACATTGTGACGAAACCTGGGGTTATTGTCCGAGAACGTCCGTACAGAATTCCCGAGGCAAAAAAGGCTGAAGTGGAGTTGGAGATCAGGCGAATGCTGGAGCTAGGTGTGATTGAGGAAAGTTATAGTCCCTGGTCCAGTCCTATCGTTATAGTCAGTAAGCCCGATGGAAGTTGGAGGTTTTGCAATGACTTCCGTCGGCTTAACCAAGTCTCTCAATTTGACGCCTATCCAATGCCACGAGTGGATGACCTCCTCGAGCGGCTAGGACATGCCAAATTTTGACTACCTTAGATATGACTAAGGGGTACTGGCAGGTTCCCTTAACGGACTCCGCTAAGGAAAAGACAGTGTTCAGCACCCCTAGTGGTCACTGGCAGTATCGTGTCTTCCCATTTGGATTACATGGGGCACCTGCGACCTTCCAACGTCTGGTGGATAAAGTGCTCCATCCTCATAATTCATATAGTGCTGCCTACTTGGATGACGTTGTCATCTATTTCAACACCTGGGAGGAACACATACAGCAGGTTGGAGCAGGGTTGCGGACACTAGCACAAGCTGGACTTCGTATCAACCCGAAAAAGTGTTTCTTTGGGGTGGTCGAGGCCAAATATTTAGGCTATCTAGTGGGCCCGGGTATGGTGAGACCACAGTGTTCCAAAATTGATGCCATTGCAAATTGGCCCCGTCCAATAACCAAGAGGCAAGTACAAGCATTTCTCGGCTTGGCGGGTTACTATTGCCGGTTTGTACCTCGGTTTTCCGAGAGAGCTACGCCCTTGACGAACCTCATAAAGAAGGGTCGACCTAATCACGTGGTATGGGATGAGATATCAGAAGCTGCATTCAGTGACTTGAAACTGGCCCTTACGTCAGCTCCTATATTAAAAGCACCAGATTTTTCTGAACCTTTTATTCTCCAGACGGACGCTTCGGACACAGGTCTTGGAGCCGTGCTGAGCCAGAGCGTCAATGGAGTTGAACACCCCATAATGTACCTGAGCCGGAAACTGCTGTATCGGGAAACTAGGTATGCGGCAGTGGAGCGGGAGGCTTTGGCTATTAAATGGGCGATAACTCAGCTGAGATACTACCTCTTGGGATGTGAATTCACTCTTGTGACAGACCATGCACCCTTACAGTGGATGGCCTTGCACAGGGAGTCCAATCCGCGGGTCACGAGGTGGTTTTTGGATCTCCAGCCATATAAGTATTCGGTCGTTTATCGACGGGGTTTTCTGCAGGCCAATGGCGATGCCCCTTCCAGGTGCCACGACTTCTCGGATCGGTACGCCCGACCCGATGGGTCTGGGCTAAGGGGGGGGCCATGTCACACAAGTGCGCATAGGAGGACGTTGTGTGGACCAAGTAAAGGTAATTCCACGCCAGGCCAGGGGGGGGGCGGAGTGCATTAAACCTTCTCCTACTATCTTTGCAGACCAGCCGCGGGAAAACCTTTCTGAAACAAGAGCGTCACTTCCGGTCCCGGTGCCTAGGAAAATGTCACTTTCGGTTCCGGTGCCTGAAACATCACTTCCTGTCTGACCATTTAAAACCGCCATTTCTCACAACCTTCAGCAGTTCAGTCTTGGACTCTCAACAGTCAACTTCATTGTTGCATAAAGCTAAATCCTTTGCAGCTAGGAATATTATACGGGTGGCTGCCCCAACCTTTTTTTACGTGTGTCAAGTCTCATCCTTTTACAACACGTAATGTCTGACTAAACGCTATGTAGATACTTTTAATGTATATATTTACTTCAGAATTGATGAATTTCTAAATGGTGCTTTTTTGCTCAGCTCTTGAAATATCTTGTATTGTGAGATCACACAAAATGGCATCAATAATTGACCGATGCTTGAGATGATAAATATAGCGCCCTTCTCTTTATGTGGCATTTAGATACTACTTAATAATACCAATTCTGCATTTCATCATGATAAATGCTATTAACTTAAAAGTGTAATGAACCGCTCAGAGTGCATTACACCCTGATGAACAGTTGTGATTCAGTTTCTCTTTATCACTATTATTAATCAAATAAAACTAAAATGAACCCTGAAGCTTAGGTTGTCTTTCAGAAGTCATATTGTACATCTGGACCTATTGTGAGACATCTTTATTCCTCTGTTCTATTTAAAGTAGAGACTGAAGCAACATCCGACCCAGGATTCATAGCGGCTGTTTCTCTAAAAATTCAAGATAAATGCAAACATCATCAGTTTACTTTCATTTTAGAAAACTGCCTCCTTCTGAGCAATAATTAAGATTTAAGAAACAGAGAATCATGACCTATTAGGAAAGCATTAGTGGAATGAAGACACTAGCATTAAGAGGCAAATTAACATTTAATGGTATTTACAGATCACAAAAACTTGTTTTACTTGAGAAATGATAAACAATTAAATCTCTGACAGGCTTAATGGGGTTTTTTATTAGCAATTTCATATTCATTATTTGTTATCAGCCAGATGAAAAGAATGTTTAAGGATAACATCCTTGCACACTCATTTCATGAGACAAAGATGCATTCAACAGTTTGGTTTGGGGCAAGGCAAGTCAAAACTAAAACTTTATTTAGTACTGTACAGGCCAGCTGACTGCATAAGAAAAATAGCTGCGTACAGGCAACATACAAAAGAGAGACAAGAAAATGGTGCCTTAACTGTAAAGAAAACAGCCTCCACCTAAGTTATTGGAATATCTGATAGCACAGACAGCATAGAAACAAGACAGCTACCACCTGTTATGTTTCAGCCAGGGTCTTGTACCTGGCTTAAAAGAGCCATCATATATTGAATTCCTTTTGTTAATATTTAAATATTATTAATGTGTTTTTTGCTAATTATTTATTATGTATATTTATTTTTGTCTAGTGTTTAGTTATGTACCTTGTCCCCTTTATGTGGATTTCCATGGGTCGGGGGCACCATGAAGTTTCAGATGGAGGCCTGCCTTCTGCTTATACAAGTATATTTTAAGCAAAGAGCCAGGTTCTTCAGATTGGCATTGAGACTGATCATTGTTATTAGCGAGTATCATTTGGGTTTCATGTTTTTTAACATTTCATGATCTGTCCTTTTGGAATTTGGTTATTTGATTTTGAACTTGCATTGTTCATTTTGGGTGCCTTTTATCAATTTAATGTTCTTTATTTATTATGACAGCTAAGCTATTAGCTATAGAGGAATATTTCTGACAAAATTAAATAAATAAATAAATGCGTAAATAAATAAAAGTACTGTGAAATGTGAGCATAAATAAATAAATGTGTCATGAAATGAGAGCTTAAATAAATATATATGTCATGAAATGAGAGCATAAATAAATAAATGTGTCATGAAATATGTTTTTTGTTGCTTATTTATTTATTTCACTTTATTCGTAACATTCCTGCAAACCGTCATGAAATACGACTTGAAATAAAACTGTCACTTTCACTCGTCAAAGTTAAGAGAGTGGGCTCTAACATGCCCTCTAGTTACTGATTGTTGAATCAATAGCACAAGAATTAATTAGAAAAATGCTTACTACTGCTGATGAAATGGATTCTGCCAAAGATATTACGTATTTCAGAGAGAGAATTGAAGATTTATCGGAAGAAATTACAATGTTGGCAGCCCTTTTAGACTCCGATATAGATGAAACTATTTTTGAAATTATCGAAGAACAGGTGGAACGGACTTTACTACACTCCAGTTCAGGTGACACAGTTCCCTGATCTGGACGTCAATCCTTTGACATTCCAGCTAAGTCAATAGAACACCTTCTCTTATGCGGTTTAAAAGTACGACAGATTGCAGAACTGGTGTGTAGTCGAGTCCGTAACACCTGTTCTTCGATAATTTCAAAAATAGTTTCATCTATATCGGAGTCCAAAAGGGCCTCCAGCATTGTAATTTCTTCTGATAAATCTTCAGATCTCTCTTTAATACGTAATATCTTCGGCAGAATCCATTTCATCGGCAGTAGTAAGCATTTTCTCACATTCCACAGTACTTTTATTTATTTATGTATTTATTTATTTATTTAATTTTGTCCAAAATATTCCTCCATAATTAGCTAAACAAATGAGCTCAATGGACTGAATTGTCTCCTGTCATTTGTCGATTTTCATATATTATTATGTTCTTTGCAATAAATCAAAGAGTTGGAATTTGTACAGTTTCTCTTTCTGTCTCTTTTGTAACTTTTGGTTTTAAGAAATTTCCAAGAATATTTTGGTCCTAGGCTTTCCCTTATCTGTGCCAGTGTAGGCCAAAACCTATATATACTGTAGTTTGATGCAAACCTATACTGAAGTCTAGCAAGGTTTTCCATGAAACATGCTTAATGAGTAAGTCTCACTTAACTTGAGATGCTGTGTTTATCTAAGCCAGTTTCTGCTCCACCAAAGAGGATTATGGTAAGTCATACTCTGTAACCAAAGGAACTTAATGTCACGTCTTAGTCTGGTCCATAACAGGCTAAAGATGAAGCTAAGTGGACTATTGAGGATTGGAAGTTCATTAAATTCCTCAATGAAAAATCATACCATTGACAATAATTAAATGTTTTTTGTAGCTTATCTAATATTTGAAAGTTTCATTCAAATTACATGTAGCCTACATTACAAAATGTTAAAGCATTATAACCTGAACTATCGATCGAAAATGTACAACATTTAAGTAATGCCATTCATTGCCACCTTTTTTGTCAGTGGCAGAATTTTTTAGCATATTTAATTTCGCTGCATTCTTAGTTAAGCTGTAGCTTAAGTTAATCAGATGTTTATTGCAAAATGGTAAAACAAGCCACTGTTTATTGAAAAATGACAGCAATAAATACTATATCACATTTAAATGATTGCTCCATTTGTCCCAAAAAGAAAAAAGAGAGTAATAATAGAAAAAAGCTAAACAAAACCATGTCTTCCATAATGTTGAATCGTCACTTAAAAAAGTACAAATACTAAGCCTGTAAACCTTTAACTCTAAAGTAGTGCAGAGATGTGTAATAGACAAGAAACAATGCTGAACTGAATCCAGTCTTTGCATACTAGGGTTTTTAAACCACTAGCACAAATAACAAACAGAAAGAAGTCCATTATAAATTTTAAAACAAGTATATACATTGTAAAATAGTAAAGAAACACATTATATTAATCGATTTATTATTTTATAATTGCCCATATTGGGTTTTTCCCACTACTATAATATTCAAAATACAAAAAGTTCCGTAACTGGGGATATACAATTTTGTCAAGTCTGGTCTGGTACTCATGATGATAATGAGAGATCATGGTGGTGTGTTTATTCATTGAAAATCCGATGAATTTAGGTGTTTGGATTGTCTGTTGCAAATATTTGACGAATGTCACTGATCCATTGGGGATTTCCTGATGACTATAGAATTGCAAAAAACAACTTTATACAATTACTTGAAGACTTACATTGCTTCATGTCTTTTCATTGTATCCACACTATTGATAGCAATGGTTGTTGTTTATTAAAGTCATGCATTGAGCGCTCCAGACCTTTTCACCTTTCCCTCCTACCATCCATGGTAAGGATCCTGAGGGGTGCTTTTTGGGTAACCAAAGGAAGTATGCACCTTGAAATACACTGAGTTTCTTGTGTTATTATCATGTCGTGTCTTACTGACAATGATGCTTCTCATGACAACATAGTTAATGCCGGATCACTAAATAACTTAGCAGCCAACAACAGTAGTTGTTACGTAGCACCACTGCCTAGATTTTGTAGCCAGCTTTAGAATGTACAGTTGTGGCCAAAAGACTTGATAATGACACGAGTATTTGTTTTTACAAAGTTTGTTGCTTCAGTGTTTTTAGATCTTTTTGTCAGATGTTTCTATGGTATACTGAAGTATAATTTCAAGCATTTCAATGGCTTTTATTGACAATTACATTAAGTTTATGCAAAGAGTCAATATTTGCAGTGTTGGCCGTTCTTTTTCAAGACCTCTGCAGTTTGCCCTGGCATGCTGTCAATCAACCTCTGGGCCAAATCCTGATTGATGGCAGCCCATTCTTGCATAAGCAATGCAATTTGTCAAAATTTGTGGGTTTTTGTTTGTCCACCTACCTCTTGAAGATTAACCACATGTTCTCAATGAGATTAAGGTCAGGGGAGTTTCCTGGCCATGGACCCAAAATTTTGATGTTTTGTTCCCCAAGTCACTTAGTTATCACTTTTGCCTTATGTCACGGAGCGCCACGATGCTGGTAAAGGCCAAACTGTCCTTATATGGTTGGGAGAAGTTGCTCTAAGTGGCTCTTTGCATAAACTTAATTGAATTGTCAAAAAAAGCCTTTGAAACTTATGAAATGTTTGTAATTATACTTCAATATACCATAGAAACATCTGACAAAAGATCTAAAAACACTGAAGCAGCAAACTTTGTGAAGACCATTACTTGTGTCATTCTCAAAACTTTTGGCCATAACTGTAGGCAATTTGTAGCCTATTAAGAAAAGGAAATATTCAGGAAAAGTATGATTCAAGTGTTAAGCAACCAAAATGCAACCTGCTATTAATGTTCAGGAAGAACAAAATGCTGCCCCGTGTGTGTTAGATCTGCTCCTATGAGCAGCTACATAGGGTCAGTCCAGTAATAGAAATTAGTGAAGGGGCGTAAGACAGTAAAGAAAGATCAACAACAGGTATTAGCTACATTGTAGTGATGTTGTGTGATGATAACATGTAGATTTGTAGGTATTTTTCAATTTTACAGAAAATCATATGACCAGTGTGAAATGTTGTTATGACTGCAGGATATGAAGAAATTATTTAAGGAAGGTGTGAGTGATGGCCGGCATCTTTACCCAGTCAGGACACCTTCATAATGGATGGACAGGGGTAGGCGGCATACACAGGACATTGTCTCCCCCAGAACGCCAGGTGGCAGCCCCCCTGGGTTGCAGCAGTGCCCCAGATTCCAACAGGGCAGTATGGGAATTGGAGTTCTTTGGCTGAGCCCTGTTGGGTTCTGTGGGTGCTGCTGTGGGAACTAGCGAGCCCTACTTTGTGGGGCTCCCACCTTACCCGGAAGTGCTGCTGGGTCAAGTCTTAAAAGGAGCCAGAAGAGTCAAACAGGTGGAGGACAACACTTGTTGGAGGAGCAGAGGAGGCAGAGAAAGAGAAGATAAAGTGTTGCAGAGTGTTTACTGTGGGCTGCTTCTGTAACTATGCCATGGTGCTATGGGTTACGCCTGGTATAAGACTTTTCCACAAATACAATCCTCTTGTTTATTGTACACTTGCCTTCAGAGCCTTTGTGTTGGGTGTTTGGGGAAGAGGAGTGTCCCTTACAGGCCACAAAAGAGATGCAATAATATTTTATAGCTATATAGGCATTGTGTATTTTGTATTGCAAAGTTTTAATTAGCCATGGTACATAGTAATACACACTCTGTGTGTGTGTATGTGTTTGTGTGTGTGTGTGTATGTTCGCCCTGTGAAGGACTGGTGCCCAGCAAAGGGTTTGTTCCTGCTTTGCCCCCTATGCTAATTTTAGTAGGCTCTGGCATCTGCTGTGACCCTGGTATTGATTAAGCAGGTTAGCAAATGACATGACATAGCATTACACTTATAAAGTAGTAATCATATTAACTACTTAATGTATTATTGGTTTTATTGGTTATTAAAGATGAGGCTTGTGTAAAGTAAGATCACCTGCAGGATCCATGTCATAGACAGCAGAGGACTGTATTTCTGGGAACATGATAGAGGTAGCAGCAGCTGAGGATGATAAAAAAGAGATACCCAGGCAGACAGAAGGAATGTTGAGAAGTCTACTACAAGCTTTGGTTACTTTGCAGGTCCCGAGTCCAAAGGACTTGGTCTGTTTTTCAACGACCATCTCCAACACACAGCAAGTTGTTAATGTGGTAAAAGTGTTTGGAAAGCATAGCCTTAGCTATTGAAGGTACAAAGTAGAAGCTCCTGTACTCTTCAAGACAATACTCTTGACCTTGGCAACTTATTGCTTCAGCATGTACATGAGTACACTGAAAAGAGCAAAAGATGGCTGAATTAAGATTTGCCTTCTTTTGCTACCAGTTACAATGGTGACTTAGTGATAATGACCTCCCTCCTCCACCCTCCTGGAGTGAGTTGGGTTGGTCTGTATCACGTCACTCCAGGGCTGAAATACAATCCAACTCCTCCTCCCCAAACTATTTGCCCCACATTCTTGGTTGTGGATTTTGCAGAAAGAATAGGACAGGCAGTTGAAGAGGTTTGTAGCAACCAATAAGAGAAGTAGGTTACACATGCATATTGCCAGCAACAACCATGGCAACCTCCTAGTACATAAATACATTTTGTTTATCTTTTTCTGGACTGTAGGAAATTAGGCTCTATTCCTTCCCTGGTCAGCACTAACTTTTCTCGATGAACTGGGTAGTGATCAGGTTTCTTTATCCATGTCACAGCTGACATGGCTGTTATTTTTTCTTGATAGAGACTCCCTCTCTTTCTGTGCTTCCATGGAAACTTTCCTAATAAAGTTCACTTGATAAAAGCACTAACTTAAACATACAGAACAATGTTAAGCAACATTGTGTTACTATACGTGGAAATACTATTCGTGAATATTTTCTGAAGACCTGGATGATGAGATGTGTTACCTGGATTGTTGCTCTTCGATGTCAATATGGCCTGTTTTATGAAACACATTTTTTCTCTATGACACATCCAGAGAAAAATAAACAAATAAGAAATTGTGAAAACAGAGGGGATGTACTTAGTATGTTTTTGTTTTATGAAACTCATGGGCCATTCTGATGAACTGTAACAAACATTTGTTTGGGGCTTTTTTGTAAAGTGATGGGGAGGAGCAGGCAGACCCTAATATTTTCAAGTTTCTACACTTGTGGTTGTGTGGTTTACAGTTTGCCTCACCCCAGTCTATAAAGGAGTTAGCAGAGCAATGTCTCCTTTCAGCCTCAGTATGCAGTTTTCCTTCTGGAAACAGCAACAGTGAGGATTTAGTAAGATATAAAAAGCCTACTGAAGCCACTTGTAAAGACATTCAAGAATTTTTTTATATACAGATATATCTGGATATCTATCTTTTGCTATTTTCTCTCTGTATATTTTTGACCAAAACTGCAAATGTTAGGACTAACATTACGGGAAAACCAAAGGCTGTAGGATGAAAATCGACTCCAGTTTTCTTGTACACACAGCCAATGTGACACCCACATACTGCTTTGAAAACCACAAGAGAAGTGGTTAATGGGAGGAAGTAGAGAAATCATATGATGGCTGAAAGAAAGTTGGAATGGCTTCTATTTACTGGAACATAACTCCAAGTTGTCAGCATTTCAAACTTTAACTTAGTAAGGGGCATACTTTAAGTCTTACTGTAGGACACTTAAAGAAAGACAAATGGCAGTCAAATGATTAATTTACAAGTAACCAAAAGAAACATAAAATATCTATAAAAAAATCCATCATATGAAATTTTACAGAGGCGGCAGAATTGCGAAAAAATATAGAGGCGAGTTGAAAGCTTTGTCTAATATTAATGAGAGAGAGTACATTTGCTTTACTCACCTTTAGTCATTGTATCGCATGATAGATTTATATAACAACAGTTCTTTTATATATACAGGGTATGTGTACTAATTAGACTTCAGCTTGCAAAGATGTTTTCTATTTGAGTGGCAGATTTTTAATTTCAGGTAAGAAGTGAATTGTGAAAATACAGGGGAACATGACTGTTCAGATCTGAAATGTTTTATAAAGTCTACTGGTAAGTAAATGGAGCCAGCATGGTAATGTTCTCCATATATGGCTTCAATGTAATTTGTTTCAGTAATTTTCAGTTATCCTTCCATGTTAAGTGAAATTATATGATGAAATACTATATTTTGGGCAGCACAGACTTTGTTGTCAGTTAATATATAAAATCACCACCAGAATTTTTGTTGACTAATGTGCAGTATTGCAAGAGATTCTTGAGGTTGCTATTTGCTTGAAGATGTTATTTTTGATATTTGTAATACATAGTTGCAAATTTAATCAAATATGTTACGTGCTTGAAATGGAAAAACATCAACCGCCTCCAGTTCCTCCCAACAGCTAACCAGTCTGGAAATAAGATAAAGTGTAATCACCCTCATTAGTCTTTAAAAAACTGACTGAATTACTAAGTATTTGTCCATTCTTCAGTCAATCTACCCATTTTGAAGCACTCATTTAGTACTATTTTTCCAAGTAGTGTGGTGGATATTAGGACCTTAGGGATCTTCAAGTCCTGACTTAATGTCATTTTGGAGAATGTACATGAATAAAATTTGCAATGTTGCAGGGCTGAATGGTTTGTTCTTGTCACCACTGAGGTAAAATTGTAATGTGGAGTTTGGATCTGTCCCACCAGTACACCAGTATTAGGCAAATGAAAGAACCACAACTATAACAACAACAACATTTATTTATATAGCACATTTTCATACATACAGTAGCTCAAAGTGCTTTACATATTAAAGAATAGAAAAATGAAAGGCACGATTATAAAACAAAATAAATCAACATTAATTAACATCGAATAAGAGTAAGGTTCAATGGCCAGGGGGGACAGAAAAAACAAAAAAACTCCAGACGGCTGGAGAAAAAATAAAATCTGTAGGGATTCCAGACCATGAGACAGCCCAGTCCCCTCTGGGCATTCTACCTAACATAAATGAAACAGTCCTCTTTGGATTTAGGGTTCTCACGGAAGGGCTTGATGATGATGATGGTCACATAGACTTCTGCCTTTTAATCCGTCCATCATTGTTGGAGCATGAGGGAAATCCATCAGAGGGAAAACCTTCATGTTTTTTGGTCTGGTAGAAAACATAACAAAATCCTGAAAAACTTGACAACTTTACACAGGAGACATTTCACAACTAGTGAACAACTGATCCCACCCCACCCCCAAATAATCCCATTCTAAAAATTTTCTCCATTCTTCTTATCAGATGTCACATATTAACATCAAAATACACAAATAACACACATATTCTTTTTCAACAATGTTGTATTATGATTGACTTCAACAGATATATGTAGAATATATTTGCTATAAATCATTATTTTACATATTTTACATATACAGTGATCCCCCGCTGTATCGCGGTTCAGCTATTGCACCCCCGCTATATTGCAGAAAAATTCAATAAGTACATCCTACCTCTAGTGCACTTTGCAGCCAATTCATAGCAAAGCATATGGTCTTCAGCAGTCACTACAGTAGACAAAGTGTTTCGCGTTACGGTAGCCTGCACCACCACCACCTACTCAAAGAATCATGATGCTCCAACATTGATGGACTGAAAGCCAGAAGTCTGCGTGACCATCATCATCAGGTCCTTCCATGAGAACCATAAATACAAAGAGGACTGTTTGATTTATGTTAGGTAGATTGAACAGAGGGGACTGGGCGGTCTCTTGGTCTGGAATCCCTACAGATTTTATTTTTTTTTTCTCCAGCCTCTGGAGTTTTTTTTTTTTTGTTTTTTTCTGTCCACCCTAGCCATCGGACCTTACTTATTCTATGTTAATTAATGTTGACTTATTTTTATTTTTTATTGTGTCTTCTATTTTTCTATTCTTCATTTTGTAAAACACTTTGAGCTACATTTTTTTGTATGAAAATGTGCTATATAAATAAATGTTGTTGTTGTTGTACCCAGATGATTTCTTACAAGGCCCGTTATTGGCTGAAAGACCCAACCAATCAGAGCCGGATTTTCATTCACTTTGGGCTCTGATTCGCTGCTGCTAACGTGGTATAATCTCGCAAGAACAGCAAGCGTGGGTCCCTGCCGCATCTCAGTTCTCTGTGTATTGCGTATCGTGCTTGTAGTCTGATTGTTGTGAGCAAACTTTTTGTGAACTTTCATTTTGTTTTAAGCCCTACAATGGCGCTCAAGCATCCTGCATCTTCTAAGAAGGGAAGGGAAGTGTTACGCGGATGTCACTCGCCATTACGGCTTGAATGAATCAACGGTATGCTACATTATTAGTATTATATTATTGTTATTATTATTATTATTATTATTATGTTACTCATATTCTTAGCCCAACATCCATATATCATATGTGTTTACAAAGTGTGTTTTAATAAGTTTACATGTGTTTAAAGTGTGTGGGAGGGGTATTTTAAGGCTTAAACTATTTTTTTATTTATATGGTCTGTCTGTATCACAGATTTTCACTTATCGCTGATGGGTCTGGAACGCAACTTCCGCGATAGGCGGGGGATCACTGTACTTATAATACAGTATTATTAAATTCTGTTTCAGAAGAAACATTTTCATATTTACAGAATAAAGCACATTATTATGATAATACATTATGACTTGTGAGGTAATCAGATAAACAAATACACAATAAATGCCTAATAATACAATCACTATCCAAGGATTTTCAGCTAAAGTGTGACTTGATAGTACTCTTGGGAGCATACATTAAAGGTAGAAATGCCTGAAGGAAAATTACAGCTTAAAGAAAAAGATAAAGCAGTCTAAATGAACATATTAGTGTTCTCTAAGCAAAAGAGAGAAATGCTTCTTAGAGGTTATTTTTACTCACAGCTAAAATGATTTAAGTGCATCCAAATTATCTGCTGAAAAACACTATCAAGTTTCATATTTGAAGATATTGCAAGGTGAAGTTTTTAGTCACAAAGACCCATTTTAAAAAATGAACAGTAGACCACTCATACTTTAAATTACTGAAAATTGGAAATGCATACTATAGTGCAATCCCTCATAACTTAAAATGTTAAATATTGCCTTGTAGTGAATATTTTGTTTAACTAATTTAATTTAATTTAACAGCATAAAGTAACGTACAGGTAAAATTTGGGGAAAATGTTATGACAGAAACACTCTCAAGTCATCTCTGAACCTAGAATTGATGCAAAATATGGCAAAAACAATGAAAGGTATAACATAATACAAAAATAAATGCCAATCCTGCTACTTCTCTGAGCCTTCGAAAAATAGAATGACCAGCCTGCCTAGCAGGTGGGTCACCTTTTCCCCTTTCCAACATACTATTGCACAAGATACTCCATGTCTCACCTCAAAGATTCTGGCCTCCCTTCTTCCCAAATATCTGACACCAGCTTTCATTCTGACTCCATTTTCTGGGTTTCTGAGTAAAGGCAATTCTGAAGTCCTTCTCAAGATCACTTCTTTCCACCCAGCAGCAGCATTTCTGGGATCAGGGTGGCTCTGCATGGGGCTAGATGTTCCTCTAGCAATCCTTGGTAAACCTTCTGAATATTTAAAATGGCCAAGTCTGCAAGATTGCTCTGCCAGGACAGCACAGTCCGCATGAGTTCCCAATGGGGATTGTGTGTTCGCTAGTGGCTAGCAGCTGTTGCCATTGCTGGTATTTTCCTCTATCTCTGTTATGACTTGATATTTGTCATAATTTTTCTGTCACATCCTGCAGCCTTTATGGTGAGTTTTTGATTTATTTGGTCATTTTACTTATAGTAAAACTAAACTCTAAATGTTCAGGTTCACTTTTAGAGTGTTTTTCTTGTCATTGAGTTTATTTCACATCTCATAGTGACTTCATTATTGTTCAATATGGGCACTAGCACTATGTGGAGCTTTTGTTTAAAGTTGCCGTAACATTACTTTGCATGGATAGTTGGAGGTGCATGGTGCATGTTGGCAGAGACCCAATGATATACAGGTTTATCCCCAGGTTTGTCCCCAGTTTGCCTTTAGCCCCTGGTGATGTAATAGTGGTAGGTGATTCTATTGTTAGAAAACTTAATATCGCATGCCCTAATGGAAAATCGTTTGTTTCTTGTTTTCCCGGTGCTCGTGTCCGAGATGTAATGAGACGTGCGCCGGAAATCCACGAGAAGCACAAGAACAGGGCAGTTGGAGCTGTTGTTTTGCATGCCGACGTAAATGGTATAAGGCACCGACAATCGGAAATCATCAAGGCTGACTTCGCAGCTTTGATTAAAGACACGAAGGAGAGGACCCCATTGGCAAAGATCTTCATTTCGGGTCCACTACCTCTCATCAGATGATCCAACGAGTACTACAGTCGTCTGCTAGGATTAAACCACTGGCTACAGGGTTTCTGCAAGAAGCAAGATATCGGGTTCATCAATAATTGGAACCTGTTTTTGGAAAGGCCGCGTTTCTTCAAGCGAGATGGCCTGCATCTGAACAGTTTCGGCGCCCAGGTCCTCTCCAAAACATATCTAAGGTAATTTGTTTATCTTGACTATCTATCTCTGCTCTTAACCCCTTCTGAAATGATACTGTTGTGCTAGGACATGATAAGTGTTTAATAGAATCTTCCGTTAAAGTGCACAACATTAATACTGTAATAAGCAATCTCAATGCACGTAGAAAATCTAGGAAATACGGCATAAACTCCAATAATCTAATTAAAATTACTATTTTAGAGGAACAATGTATTAAAACTATAAAACAGATCACAGATTAAACAAAAAATACACACAGAGAGGCTAATAAAATAATTTAGTTCCTATTCCAAATATCAATAACGCACATATTATTCATCTCTGCCCCTCCAAAACATTAAATATGGCACTATTAAATGTTAGAGCTTTAACTAACAAGACATTTTTTTTATCAACAATCTTATTAGTGATAAAAAAATAGATTTTATTGCACTAAGTGAAACGTGGCTTAACTCAGACGCGCGCTGTTTTAATCGAATCTGCCTCCGGATTACAGTTTTACCGTGCAGACCGCCAGGAAAAGAGGGGGGGCTTGGCAAACATTTACTGAGCCGTTAAAATGTAAAGATGTCAGTTTTGGTAAGTTCAAGTCCTTTGAGTATCTCGCGTTGTTATCATGGAGATTCTCAAGTTCTAGTATTATCCGTGTATAGACCTCCAAAATTCAATGCGTCTTTTTTGAGGAATTCTCTGACTTAATGTCAATTTTAATTACTAACTATGACACACTCCTAATAGTTGGCGACTTTAATTTTCATATAGATAATCAGTGTGATCTAAAAGTAAAAGAATTTATGAACCTCCTGGATTCTTTTGATTTGAGACAGCTCGTAAATCAGCCTACACATAAAGCAGGTCATACGTTAGACTTAGTGATTACTAAAGGACTGAAAGTTGATATAAAACAGATCATTGATATTGGTCTATCAGACCATTTTCTTCTACTTTTAATATAGAAATAATGATAAAAACACTCATGAGAAGCATATTGTTAAAAAACGCTTCTTTGACTCAGCAGCAGCTTTAAAACTTACAAACATTTTAAGCAATCAGTCCGTTTATAGTGCCAACTATAATAGCGAGGATAATGTAAATAGTAAGGTGGAAAGATTTAATACTAAAGTGAGAGCTGCTGTTGACATAGTTGCACCTGAAAAGACAGTGAAAAAATCTTCTAGCATTGTTATACCATGGAAGACCCAAAGAGTGTCTGATTTAAAGAGAACATGCCGTAGAGCTGAGCGTAAATGGAGGAAGACTAAACTAACTATCCACTATGAAATATTAAAAGTTAAAATAACAGAATACAATAACACTGTCCGTCTTGAGAGGCCTGCTATTTCTCTAAGATTATAAATAACAATGCTAGTAATCCCAGAGTCTTATTTTCTACAATTGATCGCCTACTAAACCCAGGTAACTCAAAGGAATGCCTCCTAAGTACTTCCAGTAAAACCTGTGAGGCTATCGCTGTATTTTCAATCAAAAATTAATGATATTAGAAATAACATAGTATATCTCCCCAACACTAAGGATCCTCCTAAACCCCAGCATCCTGTTATAAACAAATTAAACTCTTTCACTAGGATAGATTTACCTGATTTACAAAAAATAATCTCTCAATTAAAACCCTCCACCTGCGTCCTTGACCCAATACCAACAAGGTTTTTCAAAGAAGTATCAGGTGTGCTAATTGATAATGTTCTTGACATAGTAAATTCGTCATTAGATACGGGGGTCTTCCCAGACTGTCTTAAGACTGCTGTAGTTAAACCCCTACTTAAGAAACATAATCTTGACCCCTTGGCTCTTGAAAATTTTAGACCCATCTTTAACCTGCCTTTCTTAAGTAAAGTTCTAGAGAAGGCAGTCATTATGCAGTTAAATGACCACCTCAATAAACATGCTATTCTTGATAAATTTCAGTCGGGTTTTAGAACAAATCACAGCACAGAAACTGCACTTGTTAAAGTAGTAAATGATTTGTGGGTGAATGCAGACAGAGGCCATTTATCTGTTCTCATCCTCTTAGATCTGAGTGCTGCATTTGACACCATTGATCACAATATTCTTAGAAATCGCCTTAGTCAATGGGTGGGCCTCTCTGGCAGTGTCTTAAATTGGTTTGACTCCTATCTGGCAGGGAGAAAAGTTTTTGTTAGTTGTGGTAATTACAACTCGAAGACACATGATATCCATATGGTGTTCCACAGGGCTCTATCCTGGGTCCGCTGTTATTCTCAATCTACATGCTTCCGTTAGGTCAGATTATCTCAGGGCACAACGTGAGCTACCACAGCTATGCTGATGACACACAGCTGTACTTATCAATAGCACCTGATGACCCCGATTCTCTTGATTCACTAACACAATGTCTGACTTGTATCTCAGAATGGATGAATAGTAACTTTCTCAAGTTAAATAAAGAAAACTGAAATCTTAGTGATTGGCAATAATGGATACAATGAGGCTATTAGAAATAAACTGGATACATTAGGATTAAAAGTCAAGATAGAGGTAAAAAGCTTAGGGGTAATTGTTGACTGTAATCTGAATTTTAAATCGCATATTAATCAGATCACTAGGACAGCATTTTTCACTTAAGAAACATAGTAAAGTTAGACCTCTTATATCACTGAAAGATGCTGAGAAATTAGTTCACGCGTTTGTTTTCAGTCGACTAGATTACTGTAA